>NC_092823.1:94999426-95316926 GCF_023375885.2 Dermacentor andersoni | reverse complement strand
TCGACTTCCACCTGCACTAACCCGATCCGAGAAAGCAGCACTTTCCAGACTTGGGCTTGTAGTCGCCGTCACAAAATCATTTGAATTTTGCATCGGTAGGGAAGATAGCGCTGCTTGTACTGACTGTGGTCGTGCAAGAAATATCGCACGGGTGTCCCTTGTCGCTGTCGTCAATACAGGGCACACAAATGACCTTGCGACCGCGCTGACCTGTCCAGACGACCGGCCTGTTTTTGAGCGGGTAATTTTGTAGCATCAGACTATACATTCGTCGTGCCACAAGCCTGTCAAACACACGAATGGCCTGTTAGAAAGACTGTAGTTCTCACAGAACTTCCCAACCTGCTTAATATTTTTTAGCCCTTTTACTTTATTTATCTACTATTCTGTCAGTCTTTCCTTTCCTCCTTGGCCTTCCCCTTGTGCAGGGTAGCAAACTGCAGGTCCTTCCAGTTATTTCCTGTTCCAGTTTTCTTTCTCGCTCAAGGATAAATACTTTTTCTTGAGTAAGAGCTTGTGCAGCCCCTTGTCAAAAGCTCTCGAATATCGAAGAAAATGTCGATGTGCAGGTTCCTCCCGATAATATGCAATATGTAGTGGGTGAATTTGGCCAGCTGGAAATCACACAAGTTCTTTCGGAAACCGTGAAATGCAACGACTGTGTCGTCGCCTTACAGGCGTTGATAACATTGTGGTTATGCCATCGTCGTGATCGTTTCAAATACGTCAGCCCGTTGTCGGCATGTCGACGTTGTCATGACATCGCCGTCATACAGTGGTCGCCATGCTGTCGTGGTTATTCCGTCCTTGTCATTCCAGCTTTGTCATGCGACTCTTGTAATACCGTAGTCGTCCCACCAACGAGGTCACGCCGTGGTCGTAATAGGAAATCTGAGAAGTACGACTTCATATTCTGAATAAATGCGTTTTCACCAATACCATTTGTTGCTAGAATTCGTTGATGACTTGACATTACATTATTACGTTATTTTGACAGTCATCGTGAAAGAAGTTCTGCCCGAGTGTTTTTGCGCTTAATATTCCCACAACCCCTTCGCCACCTTGGCCTAATGAGCCAGCCATTCTAATAAATTGTCCATTAATTCATTCTTTGCATCACGAGTGCCGATACTTTCGTTTTGTTACCGTTATTCATGCTTTTTGGGGGTTAGGCCCTCCTGTCCTTACATAATTTGTTCTGCTAGAAGTTACAGTATAGGTCATACTATGTTTTATTCTGCCCCATACAACGGCTCAGATTTCTGTTCATTCACCAGGAAAGCACAACTAGAGCACTGATCACAGCGGTGCCAAGAAAAAACACTTTTTCGAGTTTATTTTGCGAATTTCTTCGAATATACCACGCGAGCCACAATTGGTAATCATCCAGATGCGACAGTCCCGTTGACAGACTCCTCTGCGATACCTTCCTGTCGCCGAATTACTCGACCGCCGCGGAAAGCGATCGCGTAGGCGAGCACCAGGGCCATGCCGACCACAAAGAGCACGAAGAAGCCGAACGAGCCTAGTGATGGGCCAAGGGCGGTTCGCAGTCGCTGATTGGACGACGATGGCGAAGCCTCCAAGGTTTCCCTCTTCTTTTTCCTTTTCCGCCTCACCTTTTTAACAGCTGCGCAGAAAAAGAAAGACAGCAAAACTCCCTGTTTCGTTTGTGAACCGAAATGAGTATGCAGAGAACTTTTTTGTCGCAAGGACGTTGGATGTATGGAAGAGACAGAGCTTATGCAGATGTGCTGCTTCGCCAAGCTGTCAGGCCGAGCATGTAGCAGTTTCGGTTTCAGTTTCGGTTTCGTGCAGCTTATATTGAATCAACGTAGCGTTTCGCTGCTTATGAAAGTTTCGCATTTAGTAGAGAAAAACATAACGTTCAAATGTAACACTCATAGGGGTATTCTCACTCCTACTATTATGGCTGCAGTAATAATCAAGATATGTAGTGGCTACAGCATTGCACTGCTGAACACCGGCCGTGACGGCCCCGTCCCCAGGGGGACGGCATGAAAAAAAAAAAGCGCTTGTGTAATATGCACTGTGTGCTTGCTAAAAAGGCCCAGGTTGTCCAGGTTAATCCAGAGCACCCCATTAGGACGTTCCTCAAAACCCAAGCGAATGAGAGATAGCGGGCCGAAATTGTACAAAGCTATTCACTTCTCCATAGCCTTTCCTTCACTGCCACAGGAACTTGTGAGAGAATGAGAGAGACTGCAGCAGCTCCATCGGCCAATAACAGCTGTCAAGATGGCATATTTGACAATATGGCAGAACATCTTAATGTCCAGATTTGCACTCTAGGTGCCTCAGTTTGTCCTGACAGATTTAAAGTATCTTTGCGTATTTTGGCCATTGTGTAAACGTTTTTCAAACTTGCAGGAATAAAAATGAATCTTTGCTTCTTTCAGAATACATTGCACTCCAGCTTTATTGGTGGAAAATTGATTAGGTCCTAGCTAACGACTTCAAAATCCATGACGTCATGGCTAGCCGATGCGGAAGCTTCAAGGCAACGTAGCTACTCGCCTTTTCTTTTTGTTGTCTTTTCTTGCCTACGAAGCCTCCTGTCACGGTGAATGGGGCTTTTAATAATATTGTAGAAGGCTAATTTAGTACTACAGCTCCACTGATTCTTCTTCACAGTGTTCATTTAATAGTGGACCTAGGTTCCCCAACCAGTAGCTAGAGCGTAGACCGCTCATTGACTACCTACATGCTGCTATTCAACTACGATGTTCTCTGCCATTTCAGAAACACCACACTGTCAAGATTGGCGTATCCAGCGAGAGTCCCGGCCACTGCGGAGAGCGAACAACTTCCCGAATCAAGAGCCCGTCGAATAGCAGGGTTGAAATACGTGCAGCGTAGTTGGTATGAATACTTGGCTATGCGTAACGCCAACAAATATACGCGAGCAAATGATTAAAAAAAGACGAAGAGAAGCGGTATTCTCCGTAGCAGTTTCAGCTCCAGTAATCTCCTAAATGAGTAAAGACCAAGGCGCAATAGACCAGTACAGAAGAACAACACAAACGAGAGGACTGTCATGGTTCTGTGCTGGTCTGTTGCGCCTTGGTCTTTACTCATTCAAGCATGAACCAACTAGCCCCAAGCAAGGGTTTTACTTTTTCCTAAAGCCTGAAAACAGCCCAATGACGCAATTGCTGTTCAAGTCACTTCTTGGTACCCACAGGTATGTTACGAGCATGAAAAAAGTCACTTATTGTTTGGACTTTTTGGACCATATAATAATGAAGAGAACTTGCAACAGAGAGGGACTTTCTCTGCGCGCCAGTGAGTGTGATGATCATATTGACACGTGTACTTATCTTTATCGGGCGACCACGTTTGGCCGCCTAACAAATGTTATCGTGCAGCGCAGGACGCGCCTGCATGTAAAAGAAGTTTCTGGAAAGTTTTCGATGCTTCTATCCGCTGTCTGTTGTCGCCGAACTTTGTGTTATCTGATTTTATCGCGTGACGCGAATAGTGTAGAACTTTGTGGAAGACACGCGGGTCCCATCGGTTAATCTGGAACATTCGACGGCTGATCTATAAAAGCCGACGCGCTTTACCCGCTGATCAGATTTTCGACGATCGCCGACCGTGTTCGCCGCTATCGTTGTGCTATAAGTGTAGCCTGTTTTTGTGGGCACAGGTTCGCCCAATAAAAGTTAGTTTTGTTCTTCACAGTATTGCTACTGTGTTCTTGAACGTCACCACCACGTGACATCTGGTGGAGGTGCTTGTGTGTTCATGTACCGAACGCCCCCGCAAAGCCGCGATCCAAGCCCGAAGCCCGAGGATAAAACCCAAATCGCGCAAGACCAGCGTGCTAGCCGCCGACTGCAAGGACTGCCCCCAGAGCACGGACTTCTACCTGAGACGAGCAGGAAGATTGCCACCAAGTCCACCCCAATGGCAACCCCAGCGTCGCCCGTCGTGTTGCAGCAGCCCAGGGAACCCCCGACGTTCCGCGGTTCAACTTTCGAGGACCCGGAAAGCTGGCTTGAGACGTACGAGAGAGTCGCTACCTTTAACAACTGGAACAGCGACGACAAACTGCGATATGTCTTCTTCGCTTTGGAAGACGCGGCCAGGACGTGGTTCGAGAACCGAGAAGCCACCTTAACGACCTGGGAACTCTTCCGAAGCGGCTTCCTGCAGACATTCGCAAGCGTCGTACGCCGAGAACGAGCCCAAGCGCTATTAGAAACCCGGGTGCAGCTACCTAATGAGACGACCGCGATCTACACGGAAGAAATGAGCCGTCTCTTCCGCCACGCCGACCCTGAAATGCCCGAGGAGAAGAAAGTCCGCCTGCTGATGCGTGGTGTGAAGGAGGAACTTTTTGCCGGAATGGTACGAAACCCACCGAAGACCGTCGACGAGTTTCTTCGCGAGGCCACCAGCATCGAGAAGACACTCGAGATGCGAAATCGGCAATTCGACCGCCGCACGAACTCTACAAACTACGTCGGAGTTCAGTCACTGGCCACCGACGACCTACGCGAGACTATCCGCGCTGTCGTGCGGGAGGAGCTACAAAAGCTGTTCCCATCATCACAGCCTCAAGTGGCTTCGATTGCCGACGCCGTGCGTGAGGAGCTCCAACAACAACTTGGAGTAGCCCCTGAATCACCCCAGCCTGAGCCGCAAGCGATGACCTACGCCGCCGTCGCACGCCGTCAAGGTCCCCCTCCGCGACCGCGCCAGGGCCCTGTCACGCCGCAGTTCCGTCGTGCGCCGCCGCCACCGCCAGCACGACCACCCGTCGCCCAGCGCACCTACGCGAGGAAGACGGACATTTGGCGCGCTCCTGACCACCGCCCGCTGTGCTACCACTGCGGAGAAGCGGGTCACGTCTACCGACGATGTCCATACCGGGAGATGGGACTGCGAGGTTTCGCCGTGAACGCTCCGCGCCCGCAGCAAGGTGAACGCCCCCGCGATATCGCCGATTACCTCGCCGCTACTCAGTGGAGCTCTCGACGACCGTCGCGTTCGCCATCACCAGGCCGCTACCTGTCGCCGCGGCGCCGACCATACACTGGCCCAGCCCGGGGCCGCTCTGCGAGCCCATACCCGGAAAACTAAAAGCAGCAACCGATGGAGGTGCGGTTGCTGTTCGTCGAACTGACGAAGATCCTCCGCCGCCGACGAAGACGACGAAGAAACCATCTCGACGACCTAATGACGACACGCCGCCGTCCCGACGAAGTCAGGAAGCCAAGACTACACCGACGAAAGACGACTTGACGACGCGACGTTCCAGCTTCAGTTCAACACGACGCAGCCGTGATCCGACGCCGAGACCTAACTGTAACGCAAGGCAAAGAACCACCGACCTCGACGTGCTTCTCGACGGCCACGCAGTCACCGCCTTAGTAGACACAGGAGCCGATTACTCCGTCATGAGTGGACCCATCGCCGCCCAGTTGCGGAAAGTTAAGACTGCATGGGAAGGCCCTCAAATACGCACCGCTGGAGGACACCTGATTACGCCGACTGGGATCTGCACGGCAAGAATTACCGTTCATGACCGGACTTACCCTGCCACCTTCGTTGTCCTCCAACAGTGTTCACGAGACGTCATTCTCGGCATGGACTTCCTGAACCAACACGGCGCAATCATCGACCTGAAGTCGAAGTCAATAACGCTGTCGGAAGATCAAGCGATACCGCCGGAGAGCCCTCGTAGTCACCACGCCTTGAGGGTGCTCGACGATCAAGTGAGCATCCCGCCTCGCTCCAGCATTGTCATTTCGGTCGGCACCGAAACACCCGCTGACGTAGAAGGCGTCATCGAAGGCGACCAACGTCTACTGCTCGACCGTGAAATTTGCGTCGCAAGAGGGATCGCTCGACTGCACGCAGGAAACACGAAGGTGTTGCTGACAAACTTCAGCCAGGAGTTCAAGCACATCAACAAGGGCACGACGATCGCATACATCGAGGAAATTCAGGAAACCAGCGATGCGTTTGTCCTCTCCGATTCTGTCGCATCTACCCCGACGACCGTAGTTCCCGAGCCAGACTTCGACATAAATCCAAGTCTCCCCGTGATTAAGAAGCAACAGCTCAGACGTCTGCTTCGACGATACAAAGACTGCTTTTCGACGTCATCGAGGATTCGACAAACCCCAGTCGCAAAGCATCGCATAATAACCGAAGAGTGCGCTCGACCACTCCGCCAGAGCCCTTACAGAGTTTCGACGAGAGAACGTGAAGCTATCAGGCAACAAGTCGACGAAATGCTGCGCGACGACATCATCCAGCCGTCGAAAAGCCCGTGGGCCTCTCCTGTAGTCCTGGTAAAGAAAAAGGACGGAACCCTACGCTTCTGCGTCGATTATCGTCGACTGAACAAGATCACGAAGAAGGATGTGTACCCCCTTCCACGGATAGACGACGCATTGGATCGGCTCTGCAACGCTAAATACTTCTCATCGATGGACCTCAAGTCTGGCTACTGGCAAATAGAAGTCGACGAAAGAGATCGCGAAAAGACCGCCTTCATCACGCCAGACGGCCTCTACGAGTTCAAGGTTATGCCATTCGGACTGTGCTCGGCGCCTGCAACGTTCCAGCGCGTCATGGACACGGTATTAGCAGGATTGAAGTGGCAGACCTGTCTCGTTTACTTGGATGACGTCGTCGTCTTCGCCGGAAATTTCGACGATCACCTCAAGCGGCTTGCGACAGTACTAGAAGCCATCAAGTCGTCAGGGCTTACTCTGAAGCCGGAAAAATGCCGCTTCGCTTACGATGAGCTTCTGTTCCTAGGCCACGTAATCAGCAAATCTGGTGTCCGTCCAGACCCGCAAAAGACAGCTGCAATCGCACAGTTCCCGCAACCCATCGACAAGAAAGCAGTGCGTAGATTCCTTGGCATGTGTGCCTACTACAGGCGCTTTGTCAAGGACTTTTCATGCATCGCCGAGCCGTTGACACGTCTAACTAAATGTGATGTTGAGTTCAAGTGGGAAACGCCGCAGGCCGACGCATTTGAAGAACTCAAACGACGCATGCAGTCGCCGCCGGTACTTGCGCACTTCGACGAGTACGCCGATACAGAAATCCATACTGACGCCAGTAGCCTTGGCCTCGGTGCCGTTCTAGTCCAGAGGAGAAACGGAGTCGAACAGGTGATAGCTTACGCTAGCCGGTCGCTGTCAAAAGCGGAAGGCAACTATTCTACGACCGAAAAGGAATGCCTCGCCATCGTTTGGGCTACAGCTAAATTTCGCCCTTATGTTTATGGCAGGCCATTCAAAGTCGTCAGTGACCATCACGCGTTGTGTTGGCTAGCGAATATAAAGGATCCTTCAGGACGACTGGCACGGTGGAGCCTCAGACTACAAGAATACGACATCACTGTAACCTACAAGTCCGGACGAAAACACTCCGATGCCGACTGCCTATCACGCGCCCCCATTGACCCGCCGCCGCAAGACGACGAGAATGACGACGCCTTCCTTGGCATAATAAGCGCGGAAGACTTCGCTGCACAGCAACGGGCAGACGCGGAGCTAAAAGGCCTCGTCGAATATTTGGAAGGGCACACCGACGTTGTCCCCAGGGCATTTAAGCGCGGATTATCTTCCTTCACGCTTCAAAACAATCTACTCGTGAAGAAGAACTTTTCACCAGTCCGCGCCAACTACCTTCTTGTTGTCCCGTCAGGACTTCGTCCAGACGTATTGCACGCCCTACATGACGATCCGACCTCTGGACACCTAGGATTTTCCCGGACACTATCGAGGATACAAGAAAAGTATTATTGGCCGCACCTGACAGCCGACGTCGCCCGTTATGTCAGAACATGCCGAGACTGTCAGCGACGCAAGACACCGCCGACAAGGCCAGCCGGATTACTACAGCCAGTCGAGCCTCCTTGCCGACCATTCCAGCAGATCGGGATGGACTTGCTGGGACCCTTTCCGACGTCAACAACCGGAAATAAGTGGATCGTCGTGGCGACGGACTACCTCACCCGCTTCGCTGAGACTAAAGCACTGCCGAAAGGTAGCGCAGCCGAAGTGGCGAAATTCTTTGTCGAAAACATCCTGCTGCGACATGGCGCCCCAGAAGTCCTCATCACCGACAGAGGAACGGCCTTTACAGCGGAGCTCACTCAAGCCATTCTGAACTACAGCCAGACAAGGCACAGGAGGACAACGGCCTACCATCCGCAGACGAATGGTCTTACGGAGCGGCTGAATAAGACCCTCGCCGACATGCTAGCGATGTACGTCGACGTCGAACACAAGACGTGGGATGCCGTCCTGCCGTACGTAACATTCGCTTACAACACGGCGGTGCAAGAAACAACACAGATCACGCCGTTCAAGTTGGTTTACGGCAGGAACCCGACGACGACGCTCGACGCCATGTTGCCGCACGTCACTGACGAAGAGAATCTTGACGTCGCTACCTATCTCCAGCGCGCCGAAGAAGCCCGACAACTCGCCCGCCTACGGATCAAAAACCAGCAGCGTACCGACAGCCGACACTACAACCTCCGACGACGCTTCGTCGAGTACCAGCCCGGCGACCGTGTTTGGGTATGGACCCCGATACGCCGACGAGGACTGAGTGAGAAACTACTGCGACGCTATTTCGGACCCTACAAGGTCATCCGACGTATTGGCGCACTGGACTATGAGGTCGTGCCAGACGGCATTTCGCATTCACAGCGGCGCCGCGCACGACCTGAAGTGGTCCACGTGGTGCGTCTTAAACCGTTTTACGGACGCTAACGAACTTCCCTTATTTTGTTGTTTTCTTTGCTACGAGTGCTTATTTATTACTTTCGTTTGTTTGCAGCATCGGGTCGATGCTTTTTAAGAGGGGGGTAATGACACGTGTACTTATCTTTATCGGGCGACCACGTTTGGCCGCCTAACAAATGTTATCGTGCAGCGCAGGACGCGCCTGCATGTAAAAGAGGTTTCTGGAAAGTTTTCGATGCTTCTATCCGCTGTCTGTTGTCGCCGAACTTTGTGTTATCTGATTTTATCGCGTGACGCGAATAGTGTAGAACTTTGTGGAAGACACGCGGGTCCCATCGGTTAATCTGGAACATTCGACGGCTGATCTATAAAAGCCGACGCGCTTTACCCGCTGATCAGATTTTCGACGATCGCCGACCGTGTTCGCCGCTATCGTTGTGCTATAAGTGTAGCCTGTTTTTGTGGGCACAGGTTCGCCCAATAAAAGTTAGTTTTGTTCTTCACAGTATTGCTACTGTGTTCTTGAACGTCACCACCACGTGACAATATAAAGCAAAACGACGGAAAAATATTTGTCAGAAATGTGAACTTTAGTAAGAAAAGAAATTGCGCCCGCCACGGCTGATTCGTTGCTTTGGTGTTGCGCTGCTAAGCACGAGGTCGCGGGATCAAATCCCGCGACCTCGTGACGCTCCTCCTACACCCTTAGTCAGGGACGGGTAACGCGATAGAATGGCGTGTGCTGCGACTCCGCCCTTTTCTCGACCTCAACTACCTCAGGAAAACATTGTCTTTGCTCGAATTCCATTTAACCGTTCAATCGCTTTTCATTTTTTACGCCCGTGTGCACCCGTATGATCTGAGATCTACCATGCGTCCTATGACTAAACTTAGCCATAGGTGGAATTCTCCATGTATCCCTAAAGCGACCCGTGGGTTTCTCTACCGCCAAAGCCCGAGGCGCGAATACCTTTGCGGGTAGATGACGGTCGTCGGCTCACGTGCAAATGGCTGACGTAGACTCCCAGGGCACGCCTCCTGGACTTGGACCCTTCGCCCCGTGTTGAAGCAGCACTGCTCATCGACGTGACCTCAGAGTCTTTGGGAGGCTCGCTGAACGATACGGCTCGCTTCGGCTCAACTGGCGTCCCTACACCTGACGACGCTGACTTTTCCACGGACGAGCTTCCGACGGCCTTTGCTGGTGCCCGGAACTCGCCATCGTTCAGGCCGACGAGTTCTTCCAGCTTTCGATGGTGGACGCCCATCTGCTGCAGGACGCCGTCTGTCACGACGTGAACGTCGCTGATGGACTGTCTGCTGCAGCACGAACAGACGGACTCCGTAGTTGATTCCTCGGTAGCATCGTGCTTCGCTTCAGACATCTTGTTCTTCTTCTCCTTCTTCCTTCAGTCGGCCCACATGGTTTCATGATGCGCATGTACATTCATTGATTGATTGAAAACTTTATTATTCCACTGAGAGGGGTGCCCGCCTCTTGACCTACACGCAGGTAGGGGCGAAGACGAAGCAGTCCCCGAGCGTTGAGGACGGTTGCGGCGCATGTACAGCCTGTAAGCGAGTGCAACTTATCTACACGGAGGAATTGGCGATTGACAGAGTATATCAAAATAACACACGAAATATAAAGTAAATGAAAGAAAAGCCCAGTTTAGTACGTTAGAATTCAAGAAAGACATTACTGAAAACAAATTTATGAGAATTTAGGAACAAATGAAAGAAAATAATAAAGCTAGTATATATAACTTTTAGTGCAAAACGGGCAGAATCTCGAAAATAAATTGCATAGGCTCAGAAGTGCAGACACACAGAAGCACCAGATTACCAACAGTCATATACCATAACCAAATGGTGTTTCTTTAGCTTTTTTGTGTGTTTTTCAAAGAGCAAGTGCATGTTTGCTTTTAAGCAAGGTTAGGTTGCCGTGTAGCGTGTGCCGCACATCACAGTTCTCGAAAAATCTTCCGTCAATGGATCCATTATTATCATGCCGTTAGCGTAGAAGCAATGTAGAGACACATTGTACTCCCACTTCTGAAACGTTGGCACGTAAGTGGCGTGTGCTGCAGCCGGGCGTTTCTATCGCGCTTGGATTGATGGATGGATGTTATGAGCGTCCCTTTTGGAACGGGGCGGTTAGTTGCGCCACCAAGCTCTTGCCACTATACTGCTAATGTCCTACCTAGGTAAAAAAAGAAAAAAAGGAAAAAACACTATGAACTCTCACAACCAAATTTTCTGATCCCCTATTGCGAACTTTGCTTTTGTACTTCTCCGTTTTTTGCCGTTTCCCTACTTTCCTTCCACCAATCTTCCAATCACCTATTACTAATCTCTATTGCGGACAACTTTACTTTTACCCTGCTCTTGCTGAACCCAAGGGTTTCAAGGAGGCTAGTGGTGCCTAAATCGACCGCTGGGCAGATATCTTCACATTCTAATAAAACATGCTCCATCGTTTCCCTAGCTTTACCGCAGCAAGCACATGCTTCTTCTGCCTTCTCATATCTCGCTTTATAGGCGCGTGTTCTAAGGTATCCCGATCTCGCTTAGAAAAGTAATGAGCTTCCCTTTGAGTTATCGTAAACTGGTTCTTTTCTGATTTCGTTTTTTTCCTCTTAAGTAGTTACTCATAGTGGTTGCTCAGTAGTTACTTTCCTCTGCACATGCTGCGCCATCTAGTGGCATTGTCGCAAAGTATGTGCGTGGCGCGTGCCTGAATATCTATTAAGACAATATTACCGTAGTATACATAATGCGGTTTTGATTTCCCCCCTTCCTGGCACTGAAAAATTTCAGTTCTTTTTTTCGACATTGTAAGCTGCACATACCTAAAGACAAACACCTAGTGACCCAATCTGGCGTGACAGAGGTTCATTGAAGACCAGCGCATACGCAGTGTTCATACCGATTGACCTATGCCGGTACGACGGTTGCTTTCAAAACCCGATTCCTCAGCGCAGCAGGCCGATAGCCTACACATAGGACTATGGACTTCCAGTGACCCAAGTTGCAGTGAAAAAAGGTTAGAAACGGACAAACAAACACGTATGGACAGACAGTAAACTACGTGAAGTTCATAAGAATGCTAATCAGATTAAACGTGGAATCATTTAGGTTATTTGATATTAGCTACGTGTGTGCAGGGAACGAAATCAGAACGAACAGAAGTCCCGGGGGAGGACTTCTGTTCGTAAGGCCATTTTTATGATAGATCGGAAGGCGGTGGACAACAGCGATGCTTTCAAATTATAATGCCCTAGAAATGCAATGTCATTGCTGTCATTGCGTATTAGCACGTTCGTTCCTTGAGGATAAGTGACACGATGACTCAGTGTTTTCTTCTGCGATATTCAGTGGATACTGACGGAGCTTTAAAGTGACTGTGCTCGAAATGGACGGGGGAAGTGACATATATAAATCGGTTCGTTGTAGTTTCTTAGCATGGATGCATGATAAACGACGGTACATACAAATTCAGGTAGAGCACTTTTTATCTTCTATGTAAATCGGCAAAAGGCAACGAGAATAAGCATAATAAACGAAAATAAAAAAAATATTTTGCGAAAACTATATCGGCAGTATGAGAGAAACAAGCCGAAATTCGGAATTGGGCTTCAAGACTAGCGACCCATCGCTTTGTCTGGAAATTTGTACTGACTGCAGCCCTGATATGTTAACCATGCAGGTACATTAAATTTGATCATATATGTGACCTGACTGCTGGAGAAAATCTTGCGCCGGTCCGTTTCCCTGACCTAGCTTTTCAAAAGACAGTGAGTCGCATGCCAAAGTTCTTCGTTATAGTGTGTTTCTGCTTTAAACCAACCAATGATACCTGCTTCCGGTTGTTCATTGTTGACCGAAAATATTTAGCCAAAAAGTTCGTATTCCAAATCAAAACCCACCCAGAACAAAAATTGTTGTTTGTTCCTTATAGAAAACGTTCTTCAAAACAATTTCGAATAGTTTTGAACAGTTTTGCGTTAATTTGGAACAGATTCTGGAACAGATGTTTTGGAATACTTGCGGTACTTTTTTGCTGGCAGCGCTGTGCGGACGTGGAGCAGGCTTATAACTGTCGAGCCATGACGGTGGGGTGGTGTTTCCATATTAACATTGTTTTTTTTTAAGCGAAGAATTCTTTGCGAACTTCAGGCGCTCTTTGAGTGTCTTTATCAATCTACACTCCCACGCCGCGGGGCTGGTGGTGTCTACCAATCTGACTCGCTGGGTCAGATTCGCGTTGCCAGCGCGGTCGAGGCATCATCGTCAATCGAGCTCAGTCATGCAACTCTCGCCTCTCATGCTGGCGTACTACCTGCACCGAGCCAGGTGGCACGCGTAAGACCAGACCATGTCGACTGCGGAACACCGGGTGGTAGTTTCCTCGCTAGGAACGGTGATTAAAAAAATTGCAGAGGTTGAACGCGGTTAAAACAACTTTGTAGAGTGCTAGGGTGGTTTTTCTTGCTTTGGGAAAGGACACAGGCGCTACTCGGCGCCGTCAGCAACCACCACATCTACCATTGCGGCGCAGCACACAAACGCTGCTTGGCGTGGCAGCAGCAGCGAGCGAATTAACCTTCTTGCAGCGTCTTGCTTCCACGCGAACTACAAGCCTAAATATAATCCAATGTAGCATGAACGCTCGCACATGTTACGCCACGTTGGCGAGAACAACAGCGTCTAGTTCGACCATTGGTTCGGCGCAATGGTGCGGCCAAAGTAATCGGACGCGGCCGAAGCTCTCCGACGCGCCCGGCGTCTACGAGGCTAGTCCGCGCGCTGATAACGTCGGAATATAAAGGCGCCTTAAGCATCGAAAGCACAGCGCATACGAAGCTACCAGCAATAGGCGCACTTTGTATACATCGCAGATCGCTTGCAAGATGTGGGCGCCCGAGCGGTGTACGTGGCAGCCAACGGTAGTGGCAGGCTAAGTCCCAGTTTGACCTTGGCTGAGCTTGAAGGTCACATTTACGGAACCAGGCGTTTTCTGGATCTGTACCAGGAGTAGTAGAGCTATCGCTCTATAAGCTATTTTCCCACCCTGTGCACACCAACCGTTTCCTGGCGCTGACATAGAAGCTCTCGGAAGAGCGCAGCTTCGTTGAAAAGTGCGTCAACTCGGACATTGCGTTCCTCAGAGACTTATGCTTGAGCAACTCGAGGACAGCGTGCTATGGGGTGCTACTGCGAGCAGAGGAAGCGGAACATGTTCGCAATGATTGAACAGCTACACAAGCCCACGCTTTTACAGAGAAGCTGTATGCCTCTACCGTCGAAGGAAATTTTAGTGTCGTGAGCAAAAAACTCCCTATACCTGGGCCGATCCCGTAGATGGTGCAATGCCGGGCCGACCCGCGGTGGAGGTGCGGTTCGCCATTAAGGGATTCACATACGCAGCTTCGCTGGTCATCCTTTTTCACAGAGTGGAAGGGCACTGAGATTTATATTTCTGACCCTCAGCATGTCCGAGGTTCACAAAGAGCGCCTGCTAGAAGTCATCGAGATAGTCAATGAGCCGGTGGAGGCACGCCGCCGCAGGGTCGACGCCTGTTCCGATTTCCTGTCTTGATTGATCAACGTTTTTTAACAACACATTTTCGCTACTTTTTTATGACGCTGAAACAGATGCTTCGTGATCTGCACGTGCCTTTACGTACCTTGAAATGGAGCTAATTTCAATCGACGTGGATGCCATATGCATTTCGATTAAAGAGGCTAATCTTTCCTCGTTGGCAGACGTTGACCTCATAATTTACAAGTTCTTTAAAAGTACTGTAGCGTATTCTTTGCTTTTTTTGTCGTATCTTTTCGTTCAGTGTCTGCAAAGTTAAAACAATGGCGGACGATTGGAAGCCGGCGAAGGTGATTTCAGTCCACAAGTCTGGTGATGTTTATGACCTCAAACTACCAGTCGATCTCCTTAACTTCTATTCCATGCAAGCTACTCGAGCACATAATCTGCTGCAGCCTTCTTGGTTTTCTGGAGTCGAAAAGCCTTGTTGCGTCGCAGCAGGATGGGTTTCCTGAACGATATGCTAAACGATATTATTAAACTGTACCTAATGATTTGTCTTCCGCTTTAGATCGATTATCAGTGATTTAGTGCATTTTCCTTGACTTCGCTAAAGCTTCTGGCACTGCCTCACATCGACTACTATAACTAAAGATTAGCGCAACATTACTTTGGTGTGACACATGACTGAAACTAAACATTAACAAATGTAAAGCGATGCGCGTGTCTAGAAAAAATTGACCTGTACACATCTCAGTGCGATGATCTTAACGGCTGCCCTCTTCAGTTCATCAGCAGATTTAAGTATCTATTCGTCCATGTCCTGACCTGTCGTGGCAAAAACATGTCCAGCATATTTTTAACAAAGCTAACATTATCCCTACCCTTAGTTTTCTTCGCAGGATTTTTTTTTCTCGCTCCCGTTTCATTCAAACTTCTACTACATCAAACACTCGTGCGCTCTAAACTCGAGTATACGCTTCAGCCATATGGGCACCGTACACTAGCTTGTTAACACAGTCCTTAGAATTACTTAAAAATCCTACCGCTAGATTTATCCTCTGTAACTACTATCGCTTAGCCAGCGTCCCACGTATGATGGAAAAGCTTGACCTACAACTCCTTCCTACCAAGCGTAGTATTTCCCGCTTATGCTTGTTTAATAAAATATATCACACTTTCAATGACATGAAATTGACTTATTTCGTCACCAAGCTATTGGTCATACCGCGTTGATCCTCATATGAAAGTTGGGGTACCTCAGCGCAAGAGAAACGCATACTTCAAAGCCTTCGTTCCGAAAACAAGCCAAGATTGGAATCACCTTCCCGCCTCCACTGTGACCAGCACGTATTATGAATTGTTGAAGTCGACTTTTATTCCCACAGCTGGTGGAATCTACATAATTTTTCTTCTGGTCTAGCATTGGTTTACAGCTTTGAGGCGGTATAGCTAGTAAGACCCACAAAAGAAAAGGCGGGGGTACACACAACAATGACATCTCGTGAATTTATCCTGTCAAATGAATTTTATTTCATTAGATGGTGTATACACGAGAACAGGTGGAATGCCGAAGTGAAGCCAATGTACAACAAGGAGAAAGCAATCATGTTCGCTGTTTGATAAAAATGTCTCAATTTCGTCTTTTCGAGTTGGCAGGTACGTGAGACTTTCTGGATGTCGTCAGTGGTTTGGTTCCAGGTCTATTTCACAAGAAGAACAAGGTCATCGGTGACGAAGCTGTCACTTGCCTGGCTACAGGATCACCCATGAACGGGGATAGGAGGGCAGCATGGCCGCGAGAAAAGTCTGCAGCCCATGTAACATGCTGCGGAAAGGCGTCACCAGCGCATCGTACAAGATGCGCATCCTCGTTTTATCTGCGGGAAGAAGCAGGCACACTGAAGCATCAGCCCCATTTCTTGACAGGACAACAATGTTTGACATGAACAAAAGTGCAATAGGTTCCAAGTGCAGCACAACTGCATGGAAGCCATGCTTTCAGAAAATGTCGGAGGGCGCATGCAAATGACGGGTTCGAAACTGGTGGCGATATAAACATAAGCACTGAAACGACATATTTAGCGTATGCTAGTGGCAAGGCTCCCAGCCAAGAGCAGGAAGCGCTGAAGAACTGTCGTAGGCCAGTACGCCAATAGGTGACAGGGGGCCCAATGACGAAATAAATGTTCGTGTGATAAACGCACGGAAATTAGCAAATCAGAGGGACAGAGTCAATCAAGTGCGTCTCAATGAAGGTGCCACAGTGACCAGCACTTAAAAACAAGATAATAACTCATGAGGAGATTCGACAGAATGAGAGCAGGGAGGTTTAGAAAAGTGAATGTGGGCAACCATTGTACCAGACTAGATGAAACAAGCAAATCATTTAGTACATTTACGAGAAGCAATGGGTTCGTTTAGTGAAAGGATGGCATGCGAAGGAATGACGCAAGCGCAGTGGAAAGAGGAAATTGAAAACCACAATCGCTAGGCATGAAACAACACAAGTGCTCGCTTCAAGGAAGTAGCCTACCCGGCAAGTCGAGATAGAAATTCTGTTTGAAGAATTATTGAACTGGTCTTCCCCTTTATAGAGGAAATTGCGTGCGTGCAGTACAGGCACGAATACTTCTGTCTGGCCATGGTGCTACATATCGCATATCGTGCTACATAAAATTCAGCAAATACATGGCATGCGTGGAATAGCTCACTGCAAGAGCACTTTTCGTCAGCGGCAGGAGCAGGTGTTCGATCTGTTTTGCTTGCAGGGAAAAAATAATCACTGCTCCAGCGTGTAGTGCGAGCTCTAAAGTCACCGCCACTTTTTAGTGTTGGTGATGTGCTGACAGAAATCATGTGCTCGCTGCGTGCCCCTCACGCAGGTTACAGCCAGCCCACGCCAAAGATCTCAGCTGATAGCTTTCCCTGCAAAAATTCCCGCAGCGAATACTGGCGTTGGGATCGTTAAGCTACCGGCAGGATAATTGTTGCATTCTTTTGTTCTTTGCAGCGCAGTGAAAGTTGCAGAGCTCCTCAGGCAATAGAGAAGGCGAGAGCCCCTCAAAATGTATTCACCACTGCTCCGCCTGCTAAGCCTCTGCTCGCCGTGGTGTCTATACATACTCCCTAATTGGTGGGCGAGTGGACGTAACAGTTGTTTTGGCGCTCCAATCAGAAACAGTGCTTACGCAAAATCGACAATCGGGATTCACTTCTATACCCTTTCTCAGCAGTTCTTTACAGCCATTTAGCCATCAGAAGGTGCAAAGAGCCCCTCTGAATGTGTACTCCCACGCCGCATTGTGCACTACGTGTCTAGTTGGCTTCTGCTCGCTATCATCACGTACCAATGTGGATTAAAGATGAAGTGAACAATTAGGCTTTTACAACACTTCGTGTCGTCGACGTTCCTGCTAAACGAAAATCAAACCACTTCTACAAACCCGTGCCACGTCTGAACGCCTACCTGCATGAAAAAAAGAGCTGATCACAATGAAAAAAATGCCTTATGCTTTGCTTTCAGCGCGATATGAGACTAAGTGATGGCCGATTTCGCCACTTTTTTTACTGTCAGGGCGAACAGTAAGTAGCAATCGCGAATTGTGACCAAAGCGAACGGTCGTTCTGCTGCTTAATCATGGTTACCGGGGGTAATCTGCACAATCCATAGCATGCGATAGTTACGATCGGAACTATAATCTGCTGCGCGAGGATATTGTCTGTGTACATCTCGTATTTTAGGCAGTGCTGAAAATTACAAGTAGGACGGACTGCCCAATTCGTGGGTTTGCCTAACCATTATTCGTGCACCTTTTCTTGCAAGACATTCTTAGTCTATCATTCCGGGCCTTCAAGCACTTGTTTTCCTAACACAGCAAGGCAATTAGCTGGGCGAATGCGTAACTACTGCGAATTTTTCCAGTTAGAAATGGGTGTGCTTTCTAAAGCGAACAATTGGGAAAGAAAAACAAGTAAGCGTGACGCAATGTAAGAAAATTCATATACTGCGTGGCATACTACGTGTAAACTAGTGCAGGTACCACACTTAAAGCCCCCCGAGAACATGAGCGCCGGAGTTTCCCGTAGTAATTTTGTAAATACCACTGAAATAATAATCCAAGTGCGTAGCAAATCAATATTTTGTGCACATGAATCTAGCAGAGCTGCCCGATTACCTTCAAAGCTGAAGTTAGAGCAGGCACCCTATGCCATAGGCATCGGCAATGATGGCAAAAAGAACCGAAGTCATAGCATGGTCTTGCAAGTGCAAGAAGCTTACAGGTTTCTCTGACATGTTCGACAAAGCAGTTGTTCACATTGCATGCCCCCGCAACAAGCTATTTGCACTTGAATAAATTAAATAAACTACTGGACGAAAACATAAAAAAAGCAAAATGTTTAAAAATTACATTAGGGGGGTTTTGAGGGCAAAACCACGAATTGATTATGAGACACGACGTAGCGGGGGACTCCGGATTATTGTGTCGGTTACCTGGGGTTCTTTAACGTGCACCTACATCTAAGTACATGGGCATTTTTTTTTACTTTTCGCCCCAATCGAAACGCGACCGCTGTGCCGAGATTTGACCACGCGACCTCGACGCACAACGTGACAAGGTCATCCTTGGATGGTCCCTTCTGTAGCCATCATTTCTTCAAATATAACTGCCACACCACCGCACTAGTTTCATTATGACCGGAGGCATTTGTCATCTGGACGTCTCTAAAGCTATATTTCATAGAAAGTAACCTTACCTGTAGAAGAGACGCTTGGTGTGGCCTTGCCTGCAGGGGTAACAGTACTGGGAACGGACGATACCGTCGGCTGTTCCATTTTTTTTAGTCACTTGCGGCATGCACTGGGACGCTAGCGTCTAGGAGGTAGTCGTCGCTTGAAGTACGAAGAATGCGGGTTTTGTTGAGGTGATAGCCAAGTGCATCCGGCGACGGGACACTTATATCCTAAAGGGAGAGCGTGCGCAGTTAGCACATTGCGGGGCTGGATCTGTGCGGTGTCGTTCCATGGGGCGGCCTAGCAGAGGCTGTGTGACTGCGAGGAATGCGAAATCTATGCGCAGACAAGATAAGGTGACAACTCTAAAAAATAAAAAAAGAAGTTTGGCAATGTGATGTAGGGAGATATAACGTGTGCATTTCGTGGCCATCGTGTGCTGGCAGAGCGTTTGAGGTGCAACTACTGTGGCACATGAACAACTATTTCTAATGATGCGTCGCGGGCAAAGCTCGCTGTTGGATACGATGGAGAGCTAGATGTTTGAGTAGTATGGTACGACTATTGCACATGCGCCGGCTATTTGTCTTCACACTATATACATGTCGAAAAAGTCAAAGGTTTATCATAGTGTCATCGTCGACTGCGCTCGAGCTGGCTGGAAACCAACCTTCTTCCTCGGCTTGGTGTCGTCTCGACAAACCTACAAACGTTACGAACAACTGATCTGAATAATAGTACCAAAACGCCGCTATAGTGCTTTGACCAGAACGGGATATTAGACGATGCGAAAGCTAATTTCGCCATGTGTACTTGCTCTCAGAACAAAGAGCAAACTGTGAGCATGAACTGGGGTGGAAGCGCGTGAACTGAGCCCTTTGTGCTCTCTCATGTTACGAAACCACCAGCCGCTGTCTCCACGATAGGGCGCGGTATGTAATCCGCACGTGCAATGGGCATAACGGACCACCTGCTGTGCTATCGTATTGCGCACGACATAGAGTTAAATCTCTCTATCAACGTTAGATTTTACTTATTCACAATTGGTTTTAAAGTGATATGAAGCGCCGTTCATATGTTACGAAATACTTTTCGGGATACCCTCGACGCAATTAAATTTAGATGAAATTGTAGCGTCGTAAGTATATTGCGATACGGTTTGACCAAAACTCAGTATTTTGAACAGCAGTTCACCGCGGCAGCATGAGGCGTCTAGATATTTTTGCATCTCAAGGTCTTTCTAGAATGCACACATCACAAGAAAGGATAAGTAAGAGCCTGACGTGCTAACGCGTGCATCTCTAAGTTGATTTATATGCATATTCTTCGAGTAAGATCTTGTCAGAGTCATTTCTTAATTTTATACTGGTCGCGAAACTACAGGCAGGGTTTGATATAGGAACAGCAGCTGCCACCAGGAGGGCCACTGCTAATGTAGAGGCTACGATCGCTGGTGTCGTCGGCTTGCTTTGGCTGTTTGAAACAGCTTTAGGCCCAATCGCACTAGGCCGACACGACGATTTTGTCTGCCAACAACCTGCGACAGTTGTGCGGTGCCGACGTCTTTGTCAGCAGGAGTACAGTCGTCAGTCAGACAAATTTGTTGCCACACTGCAACGACACAACGGCCCCAGCGGCGATGTGACTGTCATGCAATGTACATTGAAGCTTTTAAGGGCCAGTTCTCCCAGGATGGTATCTGTGTGTAGATACAAAACAATCACCATCAAGATTGACTCCCGCGTCGTCGTCTTCTTCCCCAGCTGGCTCGTTTGCGCCCCTCCGCGCTGCCGCGTGAACGCGCTCGAGCCACTGCTTCCACGTTCGTCGTCGGCATTGATTAGTTAACAAACACAAAGACGTAACCAATTTGACCGCGAATTACAGCGAAGCTGTGAACGGCTAGTTCCCCCAGGATCGTGTCCGTCTGTAGACACAAAACTTCCCTTACGTGGGCCGCTCCCGAAGATCGCCTGCTCGCGGCGGACGTGAAGCAGGTGTTAATCCCTTCCCACCCAAGGGCCAATACCGAATGTAGCGCAATACCGGGCCTACCCACAGCGGACGTGAAGCAGGTGTTAATCACTCCCCATATGTAGGCCTATCCCGAATATAGTGCAATACCGGGCGCGTGATGCGGCACGTGCTGCATCTCTATGTTGGCTCGATGTATGCCCCGCCTGCCGCTCCGTACAGGGCGCAGACAACCGCGGCGCCTACTGTAGAGTTGGGCACGCAAATGGCGGACACTCTAGTAGACTTGTTGCCGGTGCTCATGTGCATCCGCCATTTGCGTGTCCAACACCACAGTAGATACTGCGGCTGTCTCCACCGGGCGAGGAGGACGTCGAGGCACTCTGTGCAGTTCTACACCGTGACGCCCAAACGTTGCGCTGAGGAAACAGGTGGCTGAGGCTGCGAGAAGGCCTTCAAAACCCTGCGATTCCAAAGCGTGAAGCGGACGAACATAGTGGCCGCCGTGACCATGCCGAAGTACAGGAACGCGAGGTCGAGGAAAGGTAACAACGGCGACAATTCCCTGAAGTGCTTTCTAGCCGGTGCTACTCGCGGTTATCGAATTCTTTCTGTCCATGTGTGCCTCTGCACATCACGTCACACGTGTTTACTTATCTAGCTTTTGTTTGTTGTAATTCATACCGACAACAAAGCTACGAGCCTTACTTCGCGTGTTATTCTAACATTTTGATGTCCATTGATTGCTTCGCCATTTGACGAAATTGTCTGTTTTTAAAATAAACAAACAAAAAAGCTGTCTAACGGCCGGATTTGAACAGAGGACATGTAGCACAGAAGCCCGATTTTGAAACCATTAGGGCACGGGCGCGTTTCCCGCATAATGGCACGCCTAATAGTGAAATCCTAGTTTTAATATGTAAACCATGGAAATTGTTTAAAATTAACACGTCATGATTACGCCAAATTGTGGACCGCTCCGGAAGGTTATGCAGATTTAAAAGTGTACGCTGGTCCCCAAGATGGTGCAGTGAAGAAATTTTCGTGACGGACGCTGCCCCTACCACCCTCACGCGAGGAGTGAAACGATAAAGCACGATGCGCAGCGACACCGACCCTATCTCACCCCCACTGACTCATTGCGCTTTGATCGATATCAACTGAGATTTGAATTGTCTTGCAACTTCTGAATTTTTTTCTTCATTTGGCGCGTTATCTTGCCCGCGTATCTGTTGCACGCCCCCGCAGTCATGCAAGATGCGCTAAACTCGTTATCGCACTGAACTGTACAGATCCAATCCAGAGGAGTGGCAGCTGCGCACGCTGGGCCTTGAGGATATAAGAAGCTCACCGCAAGATGCGCTCGGCTACTTCCTTTTCAGAAACCGCACCGCACCGTTCCTACTTCAAGCGGTGACTACATTCCTGCTGCTAGCGTCCCAGCGATTGCCAAATGGAAGTCAGAAGAATGAATCGGCGGAATGCGG
Source organism: Dermacentor andersoni (assembly GCF_023375885.2). Lineage (NCBI taxonomy): Eukaryota > Metazoa > Arthropoda > Arachnida > Ixodida > Ixodidae > Dermacentor > Dermacentor andersoni. Next base: position 95,294,438 of record NC_092823.1, on the reverse strand, counting down.
CTTTGAGAATTGCCAGGCAAAGGCAGAACAGGCTCCGGATGCAGGAGGACGTTAGAGTTGAATTCAGGCCGGCACCTGGTTTCTCCTTTCTCGGTAAGGTTACTGTCTTTGAATTTATGGTCTAGTGCGCAGCGCATTAGCGGCGTCGATTATAATGGAACTAGTTCATTGGCGTGTATGTTTCATACGATGAAATATTGGTGATGAAATATTTGCGATTATTACGTTACCTTCGTCCTGAAAGCAAAAAAGTTAACATCTGCCATCGGCTATTTTCGTATTGCGCTGACGGCATACCCTTAGGTATATTTTGTCAATGAGATTAGCTGGTTTTTCTTTAGCAGTTAAGCCTAGAGACGGCGTCGAGCCATATAAGTGGTTTCATGGTGACTTATAATATGGCCGTGGTTATATGTTGACGCGCGGAGGGTTCTAAACTCCAACTTCTTCACTGCCTATTTTTCTTTACTACTCCGCTCTAGTACGGCATGTGCACCTGGTGACGGCCAAACGCCAAAAAGACACCGAGCAGACTATGTGGCGCGTCTAAACATATCGAAAGGCATTCGCCATTCCGCTTCACTAAGCGGGCTGCGAGGAAATGCTGACAGAGTTGGAACAATGCCCCACTGTCATATTAATGTGTGCGCTGTTACTGATTAAAGCGCCAAAATATTTATTGCTTGGACTCGCCCACTGATTTGGGGAGCACATGCTGACAGGACGGCGAGCGCTCTATGAGCGGACGAACTTTTGCGAACGAACACATCCTTAGGGGCTCTGGCCTTTCCTATGGCCGAGAAGCCTTGTGGCTTCCATTGCGTTGTACGGCCCTACTGAGATAGCGTATCACCGTTATACGCATGGTAGCAAAACGATCTCAGCACCACATTTCCCTCTAGTGATTTTTACAGTGAACCCTATATGCCCTGCAGCTTTAGCTCGTGCTAACGTGCGCGAGGTACATATAGCAATGCTATTTTTTTTTCACTTCAGCACTCGCGTAGTCCTAAAAGGGGACGGGGACGTTAGCCCTCGCGGTAACTGGTGGAGCAGCGCATAATTCCACCATGCAAACAGAAATGGCTGAACATTTGCTCCTGCCGCTAAGGCAAAGCACTTCTGTCATGAGCTGTTCTGCGCATGCTTTGTAATGCTGTAACTTTCTGAACCATGCTGGGCTCTAGCGTGGTAGTACTGCACCGAACGCATGTGGCCACCGCTATGAAAGGGTGACCAGCGGTACGGTCACGCGCAATGTCTTCTTGGAAATTCTATTTCAGCCAGCTTCGCTCCTTTCTTTCAGAGCGTCCTTGTGTCATTCCATGCCATGCACTTTCCGTACCAAATTGCGTCGTTCCAGTGCCTTTGCGACATCTCGTCGAGCGCCGTCCGTTCATTAAACTCACCGCCTCTAGTGTATTACGCATTGAATTGTCTTTGTAATTATGGCGTGTATGTGCAAGTCACAATCTGCTGATGAGGCACGCCGTAATAATTCTGACCACCAGGGCTTTTCGTTAACGCGGACTTAAATTTAAGCACACGGGTGTACTTGCTTTTCGCCCCCGTAGCATGCGGCCGCCATGGCCTGGCTTTGATCCCGTGAACTCGTGCTGAGCAGTGCGACACCGAAGCCATTAAGCAACCACGACGGGCGAATTATCTGCTTCAACCCATTTCTGCTTTATTTAGGTTAACGCACTGTCAACCCGCGTCCACTCGGACCCTTCCTGCCACGTTTCCCTTGAATGCTCGGGTTATCGCCTACAGTTCTGTCGTATTTGCCTTCGTGCTCCAACATGTTTAAAAGCACTGCTTCCATGCGCTTTCGCGGCACTCGGAGTCTATTTTACTTCAGTTTATTGCCTGCTTGCAGAAACGCGACCGTGGAGCATCGCATTTGTAGCGCATCTCATCCATGTGAACGACGGTAATGTGCTAGGACGATTAATCGCAATAGTGCGCAGGAAAGGGCCGCTGAAACGGGATTGCGGACTCGCGTGGTACATCTAAAATGCTCGCGTATCGCACATCGCGGAAAGAAGGAAACCTGGACGCTGCCGGCATGTGGCTCTCAAGCATTCGCCAACGAAACTCTTGTCGGAATAGTATTCCAACCATATTTGGGACGATGGAATACGCGCAACATGCAAACAGTGTCACGTGGCATTACCGCGGTGCGCTAACCAATGCGACGCGCTTCGGTCACCATCACGCAAACGCGGCTTAGTAAAGTTCTTTGGCCGGTCGAGGAATGATTCTGATGCTGTCTTGTGCCTGCTTTTTCCCGCAGATATGGCAAGGGCACCTGTGCGACTCTTCCTTGATGCCCTGATGGTACCTCTGCGCTTCATGTCAGACATTCTGCAGGAATTTTTCGTGGCCATGGTGTCATTCTACAGCCGTTCGTGGGTGATCCTGCAGGCAGACTTGTAAAAGCCCCGTCACTGAAGAGCCCCTGACCTTTCCTGCGAAATGCACCTTAAAAAAAAAAGAAACTGCCAAGGACACACAGAGGGTCCCGCCGACCTGCAAATTTCAAAAAAAGTCAACTGCACCATTTTTACCATGCGCCGATCATTTTGGTTTTAAACTCTCAGCACATTGCCTTCACTTCAGCATTCACCCATTCTTGTAGACCACATGAAGCAATAAAGGTCATTTCATGGGAATTGTACACGCGATGGCGTCTTTCTGCTAATCCTCACCCAGTTCTTCAGGTCTGAATTACTATACGGCCTCGAAGCTGCACGTCAACGCAATAACACAAATCGCTATGTGTTGTAGAACCAAGAACCCCACTGCTGCGATTCGTGTGCTTGTCTGGTCCGCCTGCGCGCAGCGCTGGCCACAATTTTACCGCAGAGGTGTTCATGGCCAAGTGAACATCGTTTCCGTATCTTCACAGGTCAGTCTCAAGGAATTATATATATATCACAGGTTGTCAAAAAAAAAAAAAACTGTGCAAGTAGTTGATCAAATTGCCAAAACAAGTAAAATATGGTTCGAGGCTATTTTGACCTCATAAGGCAAATGTAGAATTGCTTTCTTCTGTTTCATAATGCACTAGTTCGTTCTTAGCGGCCACTACGCACGTCTGTTTCTCCCACAAAACTTCCACGTACCTAGGCCAAGCTCGATCCAAATAGGTCCCGAAGGTTTGGGCGAAAAGCGGTTCAGTACAAATTGTCACCGACATCAGCAAGAGTGGTCATGGGAGCAGCGATTTAAGCTCAACTATGTTAGGAGAGAACACATATTGGGAAAGAAAAAAAAAGCGTTTTTAATGGAAGCGAGACAGATTCATTCTACGAAAATAAAATTTCGCCTCAATTGTATATACCTGACAAATTAAGAAAATACAGGTTTATTTACTTTGTCAATAATAAATACATTTTCAGTGCCCATCCTTACAAGGGGCGTCGGCGCCGCTATCGCTCGCAATGAGATGCAGCTCTGGAAATGCTCAGAAAGGCGCGCTCATAAAGTTCACCTATTGAAATACGCCCACCTCATACATTGTGCTTTTTTGCTTGCCGACGTTTGTCTGCATGTAGTGACGCGGGTAGCTTCATCGCTTCTTAAGCTGTTTCGTCAAATGTAGTGAGTTACGACCCCCAGATAAATATTCAGTTGTTTTCGTGTGACTGTTCTGGCCGACGGGCTTGGCGTCCGACGATAGGACCAGCCCTCTACACTTAAAGCTTTCGTCGGCCTCTAAAGAAAGTATGTTTTGTGCAGGGGTGCGATTCCGACTACCATACGGCTGGCCTGCGTCGCTTACCGCGCTGAAAGCTCAAAACGCCCATCAAGTCGAAGGGCGGGGCATTTGAATATATAGGCAGGCCAACAAAACAAATTTCGCGCCTTCAAAAAGAAAATGACGTCAGTTCTGTTTTTAGTGGATAGGGAGTCACGTTATTTTTGTTCCGCCAGAAGTGTTCCCTCCACATACAGATAACGCTAAGCCTCATGAACCACCAATGAACCGCCATGTTTTGAACGTATGGGCTCCTATGGAAGCTTCGCTACCAGGTGTATTTACCTCGCATAGGTTATAAGGGATGCAGTAATGGTGGATTCCGGATTAAATTTGACCAAGTGGTATTCTTTAGGTTCCACCCGAAGCACGGTACGCGAGCACTTTCGCATTCCGCAAACCTTGGAATGCGGCCGGGATCGAACCCTTGACTTCGAAGTAGGCAACGTTAGCAAAGCTAACATCAGCAAAACTACCAGTGTGGATGACGCTTTCTCACTTCCTTCCTATATAGCTCAAATCTTTTTTTTTTCTCGTTCAGTGCTTGCTTTGGCTCAATTTTGTTAACCTAACTTCACACTCAGCTAATTCTGTTACCGACTTTGCTTGTCTGTAGCTGATATTTTCTTTTTGTAATGAACTTGATTGCTATGTAGGTGAACACTGCTCGCTCAATGCATGGCCCTGAGCAAATTTGATCCCGTTACGTGTTTTTTTTTCTTCGGCGTGCTGAGCCGCGTCCTGGAGTATAGTCACTGCTGGCAGTCCATATCCAGCACCAGTATGGGACCAGACCATGGTTGAAGGTTTTGTGTTGACATTCGCGGGTCTCTATGGCCTATGACAATATGCCATGTCGCCATCGTGTTCGCAGCTGTGCTCTTGCGTATGCCGCCATATGCTGCAGCGGCCCGCGATCTGCACCTGTACCGATATGCGGTGACCTGTGACCTGCGACTTTGCACCGACTTGTGTCTACAAGTGCGAGATCAGAAAAATATGGCGAAGACATCCAAGAACAACGCCGCGGGTTCGACTTAAGGTGGCGTTTGGAATTGTTTTATTTGATATTTTTGCTGCCGCAGTGAACCTCGGTACGTCAATTTCAGCTTTTTGCTTTCTGAGTTGTGGAGGGTGCCGTGCACATATTTTTTTCTTCCTTTCCTTTATACTTATTTTTCTGCTGCTATGGGCATCTGCGTCGCAGTTTGTCATCGTGATGTTTCCTACGCAAGCTTCAGGGATTGCGCGGGCGGTGACTGCGTACGGTTGTCGCCGAGATGTGCCTGGCTTAGGTGATTGGATGACTGTCACTTCAGCAGACCTGTGAATGTCAACCAGATCCAGAATCAGACTCTGGGGGGCAATCGGTGCATTCGGGCACCACAGCGATAGGCACGCCGGTCGAAAAGTGCAACTCAGGATGAGGCTTGTGTGTGCTGCAAGAAAAGCCCGGGAACAACTGGACTCGTTGTGATTGAACGCCAAGACCCAGTGAGACCCGCAGGTAACGTCCACCTTCCAGAAGCGTTGGGAGAAGCTGCGAACACTATCTGGTAGCTCTGAACGCCCAGACCCAAACCTAAATTGTTTGGACGCCGTGGTCCAGAGAAATGGACTCATCACTAAGACCGCAAACTCCGTTCGACAACGACAACTCGGGCTAATTGTCGTTCAGAAATAAAGCTTACGTATCTCGCTTTTGATACTTGTCGATCCGGGCACCTATCACGTAGCACATACCCATTCCGGGAGATTGGGCAGGGAATTTCACACTTCCCGTGGCGCATAATCAGCTGCACATAAACCGTGGCGCAAGTTGTCGATTCGGACACATAACCAGTGGCACCTTTTCAGTTGTAGATACCCAATTACCCTAGATTTTGATTCAGCAACGCAACCGGGCCCAGCACACGTAATGTGGGCAGGAACAGCAAAGAATGCTTCGGTTTGCGCTTTCATGTAGCAACAGCTACAAAACCTACGAATGCTGCATGAAGCAAACAGGGTAGAGTTTATTGGGTTCATAGCAAGAACACATTGATCTGGACAGATCACGTGGTGCGTAGAATTGCAGGTTGGCAACTAATGCAGCGCAATGAGGGATGAAGGAAGCGAAACGTAGTCATGGGTACAAGCTGATTAGTGAAAGGAATGAGATAACTAACTTGGTAATTTTAGAAAGGCATTGCATTGACCTGATGTAGTTCTGTTGACCGTGGACGTAGGTGACGGGCATTATACTTCGGCTGGAAGCCTTCGTTCAGTAGTTGACATACCTTAGTTGGATGTGGTGACGAAGAAACAGAGTTAAACCAAGGTCCCATATGGCGTGTCTCAAGTATGATACTCAAGCAAAACACTTAATGTACCATATTTTCCAGCATTTACTGCAGAAACGTCTAAAGCAACAGACAGCAAAGGAGACATACGGAAACACTTACTGGTCAATGAGGTGAAAAATTTTCCGGAGTCGGCGTTCTGCCCGTTGCATATACAAGTGGAGAAGAGCAGAGGAACCAGCAGTTGCCCATACATTCCGGCTTTCAGTCTCATTCTGACTTTAAGATCTTTGCTGGTGTTTGTTTTCAACGAGAGAGACAGAAATTTCGCACTTTGATGGCTTCGGAAGCGAAGGTATTCCCAATACAAAAAGAATCGGAGCTCACACGACAAGTTGAAACTGTTATGACAGTCGCGATTGCAGAAAGCTTCGAATTGTCCCAAAAATAGGGGTCATTTGTGCTAGAAATAAAATCTGCAAGTGTGGCGTATCGACCTTGATTTGCAAACTTTTTTTTATATTTCTTAGCGAAGAAACTTCCAAAACAACAGACAGCACCGGATACATACACAAGGGCTTGTGTGCGCAGAAACTAAACGTTTTGAAACTTCAAGAAGCAAACAAAGCACGCGAACACTCCATATGTTCAGTATACCCAATTTACAAACATTGCAGCACATAATATTGTACACATGTTAAGGCGGTTGCAGCGTACGCACACAATAGGAACTCAGCTGATTCACTTAGTAGTTCCTTTAAACTTTAGTTTAAATGCATTTATTCTTCAGAAGGAGTCGAGAGGAAAAGCAGTGAATCTAGATTTGTGCACAATCTCTGCCTATTTTCGTAAACAAATGGACGCATATATAATAGAATTTGTACTCTATACACTGTACGTAATGACTGCATTGCTGCTCCTGCTGCATTTCCTTAGGCGGCCACGGCCCCTCTCAGGCTGTAATCACTGCTTTCTGCCTCGAATGCTCCTTTTAGAAATAATAGACAGATCGCGAAAAAGAAATTCGTAAATGAATCTGGTCTGAATGTACGATTCGTGGGCTCATATCGCTGTCGCTTTATTCCGTGTCTACTACGGTCTCTCATGATTAGCTAGAGAACATGCGCGCTGCACTTGCGGCTTACTTCTACGAAGCCTGGCGTGCTTCAATATCGCCCTATATTGTGTCGTCAAATTTTTCAGCCTTCCTTTTGTTTATTATCTTCTCTACTTACTCATCTCGTATGTCACGCGGGCGCACTGGTTTTACTCGTCACTGCAGGAACTGCACCCTGCCAAGCCAGAGCTGTTTTAACTGCGCATGCTCGGCCTTGATGATATAACAACTGAGGGGCTGGATGCACTCGGTATTTCCTTCGCATAACCCGTACAGGTGACTCTTCGGAGAGTAACTTCAGTCTTTGAGCAGGCGTCCCAGTGGAAGCCACACGCTACCTAAAAGAATGCCATGGCGGGCGGTGACACCGATTCGTGGGAAATCCAGGCCTTCTTTGGCTCAGGAAAAGTGGGTCCGCACGCTCAGCTTTACCGGTAAATTTACTTTCTTGATGCTAATGCTGTTGTGGCGGCGCGAATAGTGTCGAGGCTGTGGGTTATACAGCCACTGGTTCGTTGCTTACTCGAAGCCTTGATGACTAGGGCAATGTAACAGGGACACCGAAATATGTGCTTGTCAGATCGTATTTCGTTGGACTGTCCTGGCGCTCCTTATTCATACTTAGTCCTTGCGCCATACGACACTCCACAGTATCTTTATTTCGTTATTTTTATTTGTTTGGGCATATAATTTGATGATGTGTGACTAGCATGGCGCTGGAAATGTAGGTTGCAGAAGGGCTTTGCAGCTTTTAACGGCAGAGCGACCTGTGAGCTCTGTGCACTTACGAACCGTGCATCCAGTCCTTTCTTTTACTTTATTTTCTTGCCAGCGCAACTTCGACTTAAGCTTTGAAGATAATTGGGGAGCTTTACTCAATGCCCCTGTAGTGCTGGAGGCAGGTTTGGCCGAGCCTTTCGTCGGCGCCTGCAAAATATTCCCACAGCGGCCACTGGGCGCTAGGGCTCACGGGACGTGCAAGTTTGTTTGCTATCATACATTGCAATCGAGGGCACTATTTCGGGTTACGCTATTACAGCGGTGTGTATTTCGTCCGTTAAAAGGGCTCACTAACAATGCACTACGTACTCCACCCGCCGAGGAGGACGGCTCTCTTTTGCAATAAGCTCGATTTGAACACAAGGCTGAAAAAAAAAAAAAACGCGGTAGATCCCACGCCCTGTGGAAATCGATGTTGTGCGAGGCAGTCTGCGGGGAGCCTGCCAAGGTAACAAAGCGACCATGAGAGCACAAAGATGTAGGCGACTGCTTCATGACATACATGACGCACATGTCAACATATTAATGTCATGGCCGATCATTTGTGTTCGTCATACTGTTGTCATACTACGCCAGTTTGGGTACATGTCAAGTTAACGAAACAGCCACGACAGTACCAAGACGTAGGTGGCTGGACAGACGGATAGATACTGTCAAAATGGTAAATTTGTGCCGAGAAATGCTTCGCATTTGAAAACTCATCCTGTGGACAGGTTCACTATCGGTGAAGGAACGAGCATGCGCAAGGACATGCATCGACAGAACTTCTTGTTTCTTAGAGCGATGCATTTCCTTTAAATAAAATCTGCTCGTCATCCTTCTGGGTAAACACTGCCAAAATACTGTTTGGCACACGCTCTCAGATCCCGTAATAATATATCTCTGCCTATCCGTGGCAGCCCATTGCACAATTCATCCGGGCAAAGGCAGCAGGTTGAACATTTGCTTCCGCCGACGAAGGTAACGTTGTCGCAATCTGCTGTCCACACATGTTCGATATTCCGTTGCCTCGATGAAGGTGCTACCATGTCATGTTGGTAACGATGTTCAGCCGAAAGAAGTACCTAGGCAGTAGGGGTACAATAGCCTCTTTGAAATGGATGACAATTGCAATGGCCACGAACAGTGAGTTATTCGAAGTGCTAGTCAGTCAGCTATTCTCCGTTACTATTTGAGCCGTTATTTGCTTCTTTAGCGCTCGTGCGTCGTCTCTTCGCTTGGCGCATTGTTTTGTCACACCGCATATCCACTATTACTTATTACATGACCTATACGAATTGGCTTCACCTGTGTCGTCAGTTACTTGGCTTAACTTTGTAGTCTTTACTGCCCTCACCCCGTCAGTCAACCACCTAATAGACGAGGGGCTCATGCTCTCGTTTCCTGTCCCCTATAGCCAGCCTCGATCCCCTTATGCCTGATGTTTACGAAGGCGTTCCACACTGCTTGCTATTCCCTTTACTATAGGCTTACGCATTTCTGACATTGCTTTAACGCATCCTGTCTACGTGTGGGGAATGGCGAAAGCGCATGCGCTCCTGGAATGTTTTGCATAGGCACGCCTATTATCGCAGTTAATAGATACACATGGTTGTTAGTCACTCTGCTTCGGATCGTAGTTATCAACGCAAACACAATGGGCTTAAACTGTACATTCTCGTCCTGTATGCAAAAGGAGGCTTCTGGCTTCAAATCTGATTTTCGACCGATACGCAATATAAGGCTACGCCATGAAACTGCAACGGTAACAAGATTGTCGCCAAGTTTTCCCCAGCGTGGGCATTGCCATCAGTTTGCTTTCGTCATTATCTTGATGTATATTGCTGTGGCGTCATGACCTAGATGTGTTTAATTACGCGCATTCTTCTTTTTCGTCCTCACAGCGTACGAAAGTACCGTAGGACTGTGCATTATTGGTTGTGACTCGACTTGCAGGCAGCACCGCTCCTCGCATTCGCCAAGTTCTCTCTCTCTCTCTTTCAAATGCGTCGGTTCACATCGCGCACACTTAATATCATTTGCACGCTTTTTCCCACATCTTTTTCATACGTTGGCAGATGCCCAGCTCTGTGTCTCTTCCAGTTCTATTTATTATAATAGTTGTCATGCCCAGTTTTAGTCCTGATGCTTCCATGTGCCTGTTTCTTCCCACAGATTTCCTATGCTTATGCATCTGCGTCGTCTATGTTTTGTTGTGGCTGGAATGTCGCCTCATTTTATACGTGGCTCGCTGTTTTGTGGCATGGCTTTTTTCAATGGAGCGCCATGACTCGCCACGGCGTCGTCTATGATTCCCCCCGCATCTCCTGCGAAATGAATCTCAAACCGAATCGACCGAAGACATCCAGAGGTTCTGGCCTACCTGCAGCCACAGGAAACAAGGACACAATTGAGCCAATTTCAGCATGCACTGATCACAACGCTTTTAACCTCGCACTGTATTTGAAAGAGGTCGCACATTTCAGCATTCTGTAGGCCCAATTGGCAAATAAACACAACTTCAAGGGAATTTCATGCGTAATACCATTTCTTCCGGTTCGCCTTGTGGCACACTGCGTGGCTATCGGAGGCAACGTACTTTCCCCCCCTTGTTCTTCTGAACTGGTTGCCCTTGTGCTAAGCTTCGAACATCCACCGGCGATCTTGACATTTTCATGTCAAGGTTGCCAGAGGAAGGCTGAAGCTTAACATGAGGGCAACTAGCCCAAGTGTGTGTGTACTGACCTACAAAGTCCCACGAAACTGCGGACCCCTTTCCGTGGGCCGAACTGAGGAATCCGGTGGCGCGCGCTTGACCAAGACTGCTGACGTGAGGAAAGCGGAATGAGACGAGGCTGACCTCACTACGCCTGCGCCGCTCTTTGTTCCTGCCGACTAGGGTGCCTCGATGCGCGCGCCCTCTCGGAGGGTGGAGTCATTCTGTGAAGGGGTCAGTGCCGCCTTCCGCCGGCCGCCATTGCGCTCCCCGCATTTCCTCACGCTCGGCCGAGAGAGAAACGTGCGCGGCGTTTTCTGGTCCGAAATGCCCGGGTGTTGCGTGCGTGCCCAGTGCACGAACCTTTCACGGAATGACTGGAAGAAGCACTGACTTCAGTTGAGTGCAGCATTTTGCACCATATTGGTGGCTTTCTTGTGAAAGGAATCTTGAAAGAAACGAAAAACTGCGAGCGAGCAAGGCTGCAATGCTGGGCTCGACGAGCCATGAGCATGCATATTTAACTGCACTAAAAGAGTACGTTCATGATGGTAAGAACTTATGTTATCCGAGCGGTGAAGTTATGAGCTTGCTCACATCCTGCGAAGAGCACTTTAAAGGAATCACGTCCTGGACTGGCAACCTGTTCACCCTGAAGTCTCCTCTAAAGGCTGTGACAGAATTTTTAATCAAGAGGGCTCAGTGCAGTCTAGAGGCATGCCAGTGACACAAGGATTCTCTGGAGCACATGCTGATATTAAGTTATGCAAGAGTAAGGCTACGCATTCATCTGCGCCAGCTCGAAGCTGCGAGAATTAGTGGGCACGGAAGCAAGACATGCGCTGCAGTTAATTTGTAGTGAGTTGTAGCACTTGTTGTTTTTCAAATCCTTAATGTTCCCGACGAAATAAACAGGCTATCACATCGCAAATTGCTATCTATTGAATGCACTTTTTCTCAGTCTTGAGAAGCCGTGTGGCCACTTTATTTTAGCAGCATCAATGACCGGTTTATAGCAATTACCAGTTGACAATATATTCGTGCATGAAATATGCTAAACAGGGCTTTATAGTCAATCACTACGTGAGAGTTGTGATTTAGTGCTATATAAGCCACATGTAAGGCACCAAATAATCTGGTATGCACTCAATATTTTGTTTACCCTCATCTGCATATTTACAGTACGGTAAAAAAATTCAGCACAAAATTAAGAATAACTATGGAAGCTCTGCTAAACAGAATACGACCACAACATAAAACGTTCAGTGAAAGCGCATGCTATATACTCAAGCTAAACAACAAATGCGCCAGAAATGGTTCATCTCGTAGTATTAGTGTGTAATATCCCACAGAACAAATATAAATTACATTTCGAACTACAATGAAGCAGTAAAAGCGGCCCGGATTTATAGGCTCCGTAGCTATCGCGCTCGACTGCTGATCCTGAGGACGCGGGAGCCACCCAGCCGTGGCGGCAGAGTTTCTGTACTAGGTCGGTATCTGTGCATGTTAATAAAACCTCAGGTGGTCGAAATTTCCGATGCCCTCTACCACGGATCCATCACACCCGATGCTACGAAATCACAACGAAAGGCCGTGGATGTGATATTGGTTGAAATATGCGACGTTAAAAAATTCGCAAATCTCAGCACAGGTAACACAGACACAACCAGGTAAGACAGACAGGTAACACAGACACAAATGAAAAGCTGCCACATTAACTGCAGTTTCCGTGACCCCGAAACAACCATTCAACATTGGTAGAACATCACTTACACACGGCCTCGTTTCAACCGCAGAGTGCATTGTTATTTGACTGTTACGATCATTGCTTTCTACTCAGCGTTGTAGCATTCAGCCGTAAATGGTCTGATGACTAATTCGAAAACATGATTTGAAAGTAGGGTGTGCGATGACAATTATTCTTTTGTCCTGTGGCGGCACGCGGTTTGTTAAACAAATTCGGGTTTCAGGTGGCAGCCAAACAGTCTTTACGCTTTGGTTAAAGGCACGGGACTCGCACACAGACACAGCGGAAGACGGCGGGACTCATGCCTGCGTATGTTTCGTGCCTTTAACCAAGGTGAACAGTCACCAGCTAGCCCGACAAGAGGTTCTTTTAAGGTCTGCGCGGCTGGGGTGGACGGCTGTTTTCTGCTACCAGCAAGTCCAGTTGGAAATTCCGCTTCAAAAATCAAAATGACAGAATATTCAATTGATTCTTTCACACTGCTGATGCGAAAATTGTGTTCTCGACATATCATTGAGGCAGCACACGCTATCAAAGCGAACTGTACATGCAGCTGCGCGACGCCCGTTGACTGCCTACGGAGCGGGCATCATAATGGCGGACGCCGTAGCAGACGACGCGGTTGTCTTCACCCTGCACGGCGGCAGAGGGTACTGCGCGCGTCGAGCCACACTTCCGCCGACAACGGGTCGCCAAAGGGATTTCCGGCAGAGCCTGCTCATTGTTAAGCAAGTCACCACCAGTCGCCTCATCGGTCACGTGCGCTCTGGCCGCTAATTGTACGCTATTCTTGCTATATATATATATATATATATATATATATATATATATATATATATATATATATATATATATATATATATATATATATATATATATACAAACGTTTAGTCTGCTCCAAGAGTGTCTTTCGTCCTCGACCCCGAAGTCCCAATAGCCTACCTCTAACTTATTTGGCGTCGAAGCTGTATACCAACGTTAAATACCAACCATTTTGTTATCACTTAAGCAAGAACCGCACTGGTACGATTAGTTCAACACTGCTCCACTACCTAAACAGCATTCCTCCCAGCAACGTTTTTCCAAGGACCGCTTATGACTACATGAAGACTTGTGTTTGTGTGTATAGACGTGTGTATCTATTCCCCGCATGCCTATTTCTAATAAGACTATCTCAAAATTTAATCTTTTTGATCAAAATATTGCGAATAATTAAGAGTGCACTTAGAGGTAATTTTGTCTTTCTGTAAATAACAGTATCCACTTTATAATGCACTAGTTTGACGCTTAGCGATGCCTACACGCTAAGACTTCTCCCACGAAACTGTAGAGTGGGCAATGAGGAATGGTTCCGAGAGGAACTCAGAAATAATTTCAAACATTCATCTAAATTAATGTACAAGTTGCACTTTCAATGTGACCGCCGATGCCATGTATACAAGCTGTCAAAGTCGGGTCGTTGCCGTCAGCAGTGGAATGCCATAGCCGGTGGCTCCAGTGCGGCGGGTGTTTTCGGCAGTTTTGCTATATGGTTTCATGTGTACTGCTATGGGAATTTGGCTGAGTCAATGTAACACTCTGGACACTGTTAAGAATGGCCATACGGGGTGGCAACGTGCCAGCTTTCAGCCCGCTGCACGTGTTTCAAGCCCACCAGTTCGGAGAACTGCGAAGAGCCGACAGCCACGAGGCGCGTGATCAACTCCGGAAATTGGTACTTGGCCGCACCACCAGGGACAAAGCAGTTCTACGAGGCCCTCTGACGTCGGCACTGAAAGCTGGGCAGTACCGAGAACTGCGGATGACCGGCAGCCACGTGGCGCGCGGTCAGCTCAGGCATGTGGCACTCCGCCGCGCCACACCAGACGGAGCAGTTCTACGAAGCCCTCGGTCGTCGACTCCGGAGCCTTTGTGTGTATGGTTTCGCACCTGTGTGTTTGCGTGTGTTTGTGCGATAAACGATAGTGTGGGGCGGCGGCAAGTTTACAATGCTTGGACGAACCTTCCCGACCATTCCTGCTCCGACCCACCTCATCCTCCAAGCCGGCACACCTCACCCTCCATTCCTGATCCGTCCTCGTCCGAACGATGACGTCGAACAATGACGTCAAGCGGAGAGCTTATAAGCAGCGTTTGCCGGCTGCTAGGGAGTGCTCGTGTCGTGCTCGTGTCGTGATCATTGTCGGGAGCTGACTGCTCTGTCATACGCGAAATGTACTAGGGAGCTGTGTGCTCGTAAACTGTTTGCTGTATGTTAGTTTTGCGGGCTCCATATGGGAGTCGCGCTAGCCAGCCAATGTATGTCCTGTTTTAAATGTAAATCCTGCAATTAAATCCTGCTCGCCCAGTCCTGTCGTCCCAAGTTCATCTCTACAGCTACGACTGTCAAATCTTACATCTGGTTGGCAGCGGAGGGATCAGCCTACGGCTCCTAGACCAGCCTACGGCTTCTAGATCGGCCTTTCGACTTGGAGACAGCAACGGCAGCTGACGGACGTTGGCACATGGTGACCGACCGGCATCCTGATCAAGTTGGAGGCGACTTGAGATTGACCACCTCTTGCAACTGACTGGATACGGCGGGGAAGGACTGGTGATATGGTGCTGCTTCAGTGGGTAAGCGTTTGGTCTTGGCTGTAAGATTTACCAGGCTTCAATTTCACTGTGTTTTTGGATTTGATTCGCTGGGATCTTTTACTTGTATTTTGATTTGCGTGGGTATCGCAACAAGTATTGTGTGACAGCAGAGCCAAAGCTTAAAGTAGCGACCATGGTCCTAATCTGTTTGACGAGAGCTGACCTGTTGTGGTTGTGTGAGGAGATAGAGGTAAACGTAGAGGAGGACTTGACGGAATCAGAAATTCGTAAGACAATTCTCGAAAGTGAGAATGATTTGAAATTCATAGAGCAAATGGGCAAACGAATTCTAAGTAAGAAACGAGAACAGGAAGCAATTAGGCAAGAACAGAAAGAATTTGAGCAAGAACAGGAAAAAGCTAGGCAGGAACTGAAAAGCATTGCACAGGAAGAAGGCCTAACAGAAGTAACGAGGCGGTACATTGATGCATTGAACAAAAAGATTCAAGGTATTGAGCAGTCAATCGAGCGAAGTCAACAGCGGCTCGAGAAATCTGTAAGCTGGACGCAGCGAAAGTGGCAGGAAGTAAATAGCAGATTTTGTTCAAAAGCCAAGGAAAGTAGTAGTACCTGTGAGAGTAGCAGCACGTTCACAAGTGAACTCGAAGTGCTAGCAGCTAACGAAGCCTTAGTGGCAGCAGAGGCCGTTAAAGGCCAGAGTGAGAGCGACGAGGTGCTGTGCCAACAGGTGACTGTAGAGACAGCTAGGCCAGCTGCGAACAAATTGGCACAGTTACTGCGCGTGTGCGTCGCATCTCATGGTAGCGAGGTCGTTAGCGAGGTACAGAATACTACGGACTTGACAGACGCGAGCACCCATGTCAGGTCAGATCTGCGTGCAGAAGTGAAGTGCGAGCTGGACGATGCAGTTGAGAATAGTTCTCGGGGTGGCGAGCTCCGTAGCTCACGAGAGCACAACTGCATTGTTCAGGGATCGGTGCGGCTCTCCGCCAGTCTAGATAGCCTAGATAGGGATGATTCAGTTGTTAATCATTCGGACTGTGCGCGTGAGACAGCGATCGATACCGACGGGCTGTGTGCAGAGGCACAGCGTGAGCTGGGCAATGTAGTAGAGGGCAGTTCGCAAGAGTGCGAGTTGTCTAACTCGAGTAAAGCCTGCTGCATTGTTCCAGAGTCGGTTGAGCTGTCCGCCAGTCGAGGCAGAGAGAATGTCGATTTAAAGGAAAATCACTCAGACTGTGCGGGTAAGAGACCGATCCGGGCCGACGAAATGTGTACCGGCCAGCACGAGGCACGAGAAGGCGACATGAAAGTGAGTGCAAAGAGAAAGCGCCGAAAAAAGAAGAGCGGTAAAGACCGAACGACGGTAACCGATGTAGCGCCGCCAAAGATGGCGAGAGACCCAAGAGGGCAGGGCGCGAGGAAAAAGGTGCGGTCGTCACTGACGATGTTGACGCATCGAAAACGTTCGAGGCACCGGTCAAAGGGGGACCGAGAAGCTTGTTCTGCACGGACGCGGACAAAGGGCACGGGGCAGTCAAATTCCTCGTCGTTCCGTCGTTCTCTTCGAAGCTCAGCGTGCAGTACAAAGAAGCGCAAGGTGGCAAGACGAGACCAGGCGGGGAGTAGCGACGCGGTCAGTCGAGGTCATGTTGAAAGCGGGGCGCGAGGACGCAAATTGGCAGGAGACCGTAACGTCTTCGGGGAGCTGATAGTGAGTCAGCCCTTTTGTTGTTCCTCCGTAGCCAGAGTAGCTTTTAAACCGCGACCACCTCGGGTTCGGCTGAAAGTATGAGTCAGACGAAAGCGTTTGGAAAGGGAGGCCAAGAGCCCTTCCGTAGAAACATGTTGTTTTGTTTGATTTTTTGAGCATCGGAGAATTTTCGCGAATTGAGACTAGGATTTCTTTCAATATGTAAGGTTTGAGCTTTGTTTGTGTTTTCGTTTGGGAAGCTCCGAGATTTGAAAGATGCGTTTTATGTAAACCTGTAGTCTCGCGAGGTGTTCATTAATAAGTATATAGGCTTTCTTTTTTTGTGTGTAAGTAACCTGTGTGACAAGGTTATCGTTGAGAGGCCTATCGTAACGCGCGTGTCTGTTATTTAACCTTCTTTCTTTTTAAGTGTTTTCTGAATTTTCTAAGGTTAAGCGCGTGAATTTTCAGTAAGTGCGTGATTTGCACTGAGAAGAGCTCTTAGGTCCATTAGCGCGTGTCCTGTGTGGACGGAAGGAAGCAGAATGTTGATGACTGGGTTGCTCGTGTGTGTCGAAGGCAGCCGTATTCTGACTTCTCTAGTACGCGTGCGTAGAGCTAGTTATTAGAAGACACATTTGTTCGAAGGTTCCTCTGTGTTGCGTAAGTTACGCAAGTGTGGTTGTTTGCTTAAGGAACGTGTCCTGTGTGGACTAAAGGAACAAATGTGAGTCAGCGTGATGAAAACTTTGTTGGATGCAAGCACGTGTTCGGAATAGGGACCACAAAGCTTGGCGCGTTTGTGATGACGTACCTGTGGAGTTGGCCAGACGGTTCAGTGGCAGCAGTACATGAGATAAGTACGCCACTGTGATAGGGTAGGAACAGGCTGTTCGCGAAGTTAGGCTGCTGAAGTTATGTTTGAGTATTGGTGTTTGAAAGGCTTCGGTTTAATTCTGCGTAAACCTTTACTCTTGTGCAGCGCGACGGTCGGGTTTGGTCGAACTCAGGAGGAACGTGAACGCTCGCTTTGGCGGCACGGAATTTTGGGGCAAAATTTGGGATTCCCAGTTGAGTGACTTGCATGGAAATTGTGATAGAAGGCCTGGTTAGTTAGCAGCTAATTCCGGGCGTTTGAACGCTGGGCGGTATTGTGTTGCCGGGTCGACTCTTCTGTGCCAGTTGTTGAAAGATGGTTGAAGGCATTCCAAGTACGCAGGGGTTGCAGAGAGCAAAGCCATCGTCTTGCTCGCCAGCCATTCTCTTCCTGCCCAGCGGTTGCCTGCACTGGCCAGGCGAGATTTTCCGGGCCATGGAGGAGCTGTTAAGAATGGCCATACGGGGTGGCAACGTGCCAGCTTTCAGCCCGCTGCACGTGTTTCAAGCCCACCAGTTCGGAGAACTGCGAAGAGCCGACAGCCACGAGGCGCGTGATCAACTCCGGAAATTGGTACTTGGCCGCACCACCAGGGACAAAGCAGTTCTACGAGGCCCTCTGACGTCGGCACTGAAAGCTGGGCAGTACCGAGAACTGCGGATGACCGGCAGCCACGTGGCGCGCGGTCAGCTCAGGCATGTGGCACTCCGCCGCGCCACACCAGACGGAGCAGTTCTACGAAGCCCTCGGTCGTCGACTCCGGAGCCTTTGTGTGTATGGTTTCGCACCTGTGTGTTTGCGTGTGTTTGGGCGATAAACGATAGTGTGGGGCGGCGGCAAGTTTACAATGCTTGGACGAACCTTCCCGACCATTCCTGCTGCGACCCACCTCATCCTCCAAGCCGGCACACCTCACCCTCCATTCCTGCTCCGTCCTCGTCCGAACGATGACGTCGAACTATGACGTCAAGCGGAGAGCTTATAAGCAGCGTTTGCCGGCTGCTAGGGAGTGCTCGTGTCGTGCTCGTGTCGTGATCATTGTCGGGAGCTGACTGCTCTGTCATACTCGAAATGTACTAGGGAGCTGTGTGCTCGTAAACTGTTTGCTGTATGTTAGTTTTGCGGGCTCCATATGGGAGTCGCGCTAGTCAGCCAATGTATGTCCTGTTTTAAATGTAAATCCTGCAATTAAATCCTGCTCGCCCAGTCCTGTCGTCCCAAGTTCATCTCTACAGCTACGACTGTCCAATCTTACAACACCAAAGTCACGTGTATAAGAAATAGCTGTTTTTCAGTTACGGTCGATCAATTTCCCTGATATCACGGTGAGGTCACCGTCTTTCACTCAGTCAAGAACGGATAATTGTTACGCTCGATGTGAATCCCACGTGTTTTATTTTATAGTGCTGGCCACAAGAAGGAGAGAGTGTTAGGCTGCTTTTGGCTTTTTAAGTGAGCACTAGGAAGGAAGTGGCGTTGCTCAAGTGGGCAGTTCGCATCTAAATTCATTACGCCAGAAAAGGCAGCCTCTCGAGAGCGGTGACTCGATAGAGGGTGCGAACAAAATCGACAGGCTTGTGACGAAGCGATAAAGTCTACGAAGTCTGAGCCTTAGTTGTTTGACATTGGTCTCGTAGTAATCGCCACTCTCCTTTCAATGTGTGGCAACGCGCGACTACGTGAGTGCTTTGTTTCTTAGTATTATATGCGAAAGGTCTATTGTAGCCGCGGACTGAATTGAGTAGCAGAACACCACGGACCAGCCAAAATGCGAATCTTGGAAGAAGCTAACGAAACTTTTCGCTCCTAAGTGCTGCTAACGTTTTCCTATGCTGCTTTGGCTAGATATTTATCAAGCACCTCAGTTTACAGGCAAAACTTGTTCGTAACAGTTGTAGCTAGTCTGTCGGCATTGTTGCGAATGTATGGCCGCGTTTCCGACGCGCAGTGAGGCCAGCAAGACATAAAGGTTTGAAGCTGGAAACCTTGTTTTTCAGAACAGCGCTGAGCAACCTGCATTCTCTTCACTCTTATTTTCCTGGGAGCTTTGCTTTCGCTTTCGCTGCCACAACGTTTGCGAAATTGCGTGCGAGAAATTGGGATACATAAAGGAAATACGAAAGCCACCGTGGGCTGCCGTGGTAGCCTTGCCGTAACACGAAAATGGAAAATTCGCGGGAAGTGCGGAATGAAATGGCAAGTGATGAGCACTATCGAAAACCTTGGACGCGATGACATTGTGCATGATCCCCCTTGGCCGACCGGAGTCCACCAGCACTGCTCGTCTGCTATGGCTGGGGGTATACAACACGCTTGAGGAAATCGCGCATGCGCAAGGAGCCTCGAAACTCGAACGCATGTCCCTGACAGCAACAGGCTGTACGTCCTGCTGAAACTCGGCTTAAATTACCCCGTCTAACACAGTCAGGAACAGGTCATTCCACCCAACCTCAGCGACACGCTGATCGTCGCCCCTATGCCTCGAAACAGGTACCCAGAATATAACGGGGGCCGACGTACGCCAGGCCCGTGCCAAGGCACTGCTGCGCTCCTTTGGTGGGAAAGGGACTGCGCGCTTCGTAGACACGGCAGAATACACACGAGAACACCGTTTCACGGTGGTATTCGTAAACTCTCGGCTTACGCACGCGTGAAGGGTCAGCACTTAATACCCACAAACAGCGAAAGTGATTGCGCTTGCGCTTACCGGCAACCTCTGCGATGTAGTTCTTAGCGTCTCACAATCCGCAGTTCGTAACTACGCGCGGGGGCGCATTTCCTCCGAAGCTCTCCAGATACTAAGGAAAGCTCGTCGGCAGCATTTAGATAGCACCGCGATTATGTAGTTCGCAGCTCATGTCGCCACCACCGTCGACGAAAGCTTTCGTGACTTGAACGAGGTAGCACATGACTCCCCGCGAGAACTGAGCCGCCGCGCAGAAGCGGACACCTCCTCTTCAAGTTCGCAACTCCTCTTTCGAAACTAGCGAGAACGCTTAGTTTGATACAACGACATCTCCAAGCACTACCAGCTAGGCAAGCGGATGTTGCCCCCACCTCGCCCCAAACTGAAACGTCGCCAGGCAGCCGTGTGGGGATAACTGCAGACACAAACAATCCCCAGTCTGGTGCGATTGCGGCACATTATCCCCGCGCAATACCCGAGTGCTCTTTGGAAGTTATGTCAGGAAACTAGAGCAACGCTCTCACACATGCTGTGGGAGTGTCCTGTTATATAAGCTAAAATGGCAGTAGCTCCGAAGGCTGTTACATCGAAGTGGGCCACCGCTCAGCGCAGCTCCAACCTCAAGGCACAAGAGTGGGCAGTCCAGTAGGCCCGAGAGGCAGTGACGAGGCAAGGCCTCGAAGTCCCTCATAGGAGACCTGAGCCCGGGTCGTTAAACGTTGCCACCCCATCAGGGGCTTAACGCGCTCCATTTCATTATGTGCCAATAAAGTTGTTTCTCTCCTCTCTCTCTCTCTCGCCGGATTTAAAATGAAGTAGTTCCCATTAATCCATTCTCGACAGCACAGATCGGGGATATTTCAAAGCTTGGCATCCCATGAACAGGTACTCCTCCGTTTCAAAAAATATTTGAACGAAGCCAGTCAATGAATGCTTCAAGTTTTATCCGTCAGTCACCATTTAAAGACTGCAAAATCCAGTAAATTGACCAAGGCTTGCGGTATATGTGAGGACCACGCACTTATTTCTGCAGCCCCAATGAGAACATGGCTCAGTCTCTATAGGGAAAGGCAAGTGGGAAGAAAACAGATGAAAGAATGGGGGATCAGTTAGAGGGGGACTTGGCGTCAGTCGTCTTGGAACTCGGCGTTCGTTCGCCTCTGTCACATGAGCACGTAGGCGAGCAAGCTTTCCTCCTCTCACTGCCGATACCCTCCCCATTGGCACCCCTTCGGCCTAGCCACGTAATCCTCTATAAGGCCTGTAGACACTACGCCTGTACCGAATGTCACATTGGTGCTCTTGTTATAGTTTAAGAACACCATCAACTCCAGCTTATGAGGACTCCGCTCTTTTCTTTGACGCGCTCTTGATGCAGAACGCGTCGTGCAAGGTATGGTACTAGGGGTGAAATAATTGCAGGAGGCAGGCAAGCGAGACAACGAGCAACAGCGGGCTTGCGACTGCTTGGCAAAGGCGCGCTAGCAGACAAATTGGAGTCTGCATCCCAGGTTGCGTTTCCTGTTAGGAAAAATTTTTATTTATAATAGTTACAAAAATAGTAATAACAGACGTATAGACATGGCTTCGCGCACAGGTAATTCATATGCACTACCTGCTAAACAGGTACTATAGATAAACGAGTATCAATTAAATTAAACTATAGTAAAAGTGATATGTAAGAAAATACGAGAAGCTCCAGCTGCTCCTGGCTGACATTTGATGGCAGCATCAACACTAACTTTAACAGCCGAAGCCGTACATACTTTTGGGATACGCTCGTAGTTTTGTTGGCGAGAGCTGTTATTCCGCCTGTAAGTACATTACACTTTCTGCTTCTTTCTGTCGCGAAATTGTGGCTTATTCTGCATTGACGTGGTCGCATTTTTCCCATTCACAGAAGCGAAGTTCACGAACGCAGCTGTTTAAACTGGAATATGTATGATTTAGTTGGTGGGAATATTTATGCGCCTATGCTTTCTAATGCAAAGTTAACTGTTCACAGGGGCATGCCCCTGGGCGCATGCCGCAGTGCATGCAGATATGGTGCCCGCCGTGAGCATGCCGCAGTACAGGAACGCGGGACCGACGCAAAGCGAGAACGCAGACAATGCCATGAAGCTCTTTCTAGACAAGGCCTCCTTTACTAGATGCCTGCCGCGTTGTCCGGTGAACTTGGTTGCGTGCCTTCTCCCTTTTCTCGACTCCGCGAAAAGGCAATGAGCGTATCCCATGGCGAACGCCTGCAACTTAGATCACGTGCTGCGGCCTCCGAGATTACCATGGTATCTGTTACAATCTCGGAGGCCTGCGATAACGCTCGCTAACAGACGCCCGCGCATATACCGCGCCGGTGGAAACATTCAGCCGCCGCTGCCACTTCCGCCGGAAGTTGAAAAAGCAACGAGCGCCGCCTGACGGTATTTATGCTGAACTAAGGGAACCGCCGCTACAATGGGAAAGCGAGCAACGCGGCGGGGATCTAGTAAAGGAAGCATTGCTCTAGCCGATGCTGTTCGCGGTGATCGACTCCTTCCTGCCCATGCGCGTCTGCGCACGTCACGCCACGCGTCTTTACGTAGCCGGCTTGTGATTGGTGCAATTCATACCGCCGCCAAAGCGACGAGCCTTACTTCGTGTATTGCTCCAACATGGCGGTATTGCACTCATCGCTTCGTCCATATGCCGCAATAGGTATTTTGCGAAAATAAACCAATACGTAAGATTATCGAACGGCCGGATTTGAACACAGGACGCCTAGCGCAGAAGCCTGATACTGCAGCCATTAGGCCATTGACATTTCTCCTTCATGAAGACGTGCCTCATAATTGCATTGTAGTTTTTCCACGCTAAATCTCAGAAATAACTTAAAATTGATTAACGTGTCGTCGTAAGTCAAAATGTGGGACGATCTCGAAGATGATCTCAAAGGGAACAGTGGATCACTGTTTCTTCCGCCCCTGTCTAACCCTCAGATAAAGGCTGTCTTTCGACTACTTCAATTGGAGTTTGAATCGCCTTCCAGCTTTTTATTAACACAGGCAACCTTAGTAAGCCCATAGAACGTAAAAAAATTGATTGGTTAACACCCGCTTTTCATGACACTGGCACTTACAGTAGTAACATTTTATGTATTTGGAGTCAACGAAGTATCCCGAGAACTTCAGCAGAGGACCTAGCTTTACTTGGTACCGCGTGCACACGCACAGTGCCACGCAGGCAAACCAGGAAAGGCGCGCATGTATCTACAACTAATGTGTGTCAAGCAACAGAAAAACCCCTAGGCCTCGTTACGTCGCAGGCCGCTCTTCAACCATGGGAGGTATTCCGTAAGAGTCCACCTAGTGGACATGTGCGCTTCGCCTGCTGCTGGAGTGCTGATTGGCTGTGGCGCCTGGTTGCTGCGGACGCGCAGGCAAACGCAGCTAATCAGCACATCAGCGGCAGACGAAGCGAGCATGTCCACTAGGTGGACTCTTAAGCCGAGACCACACGTACGCTTGCGGACGCACGAAAGCTCGCGTCCGCGCGCCTAGCGCCTGCCGCGCCTCGCGAGTAATGGCGCTTTGCATCCACAAAGACGCGCGACAGCGCGCGCTCACTGCGCTCACTCACAGACGCTTTGGCAGGCGCCGTTTCGTAATTTGTTATCGACAGTGTTTCAAAATGCTTCAATTTCTATAAACGTAATTGTAATATTTTTATAGCAGTTAGATCAATGCAAAAAAAAAAGAAAGAAGCATTTTCTTGCATAATATAAATCTGCTTCACTGAGAGTTGATTGTTTCGCGCCGTAGCTGCGTAGCCAGGCGCGCCGACGCGAGTCAACCGAAGCGCGCGATAATAGAGAGGAGCTGTCCCCCGAGATCACGCCGCGTTTCGACGCGTACGAGCCATGCCGCACCGTCTGCGCATGCGTGGGCGCGTGAACGCGAGCTTGCGCGCGTTCGCAAGCGTACGTGTGGTCTGGGCTTTACGGAATACTTGCCCAGTACAGGCGACGCAGCTCCGGGTGACAGTAACAAGTTTGCGCGCCATCTCTGATTTACGCCGCAAAGCAGCGGACCATGCAGCGGAACACAAGTTAGAATGCTTTATCAGGCGAGTCCGAGCTCCTGTTAATTTTACTTCGTGGGCCA
This sequence comes from Dermacentor andersoni, assembly GCF_023375885.2. Classification (NCBI taxonomy): domain Eukaryota; kingdom Metazoa; phylum Arthropoda; class Arachnida; order Ixodida; family Ixodidae; genus Dermacentor; species Dermacentor andersoni. Next base: position 95,270,058 of record NC_092823.1, on the reverse strand, counting down.
AACCGTGGGATAGCAGGCGAAGAAAAAGAAAGCCACAGGCCTGCGTGGCGCATGCAGCACAGTCACAGCGTAAGCTAGAGGAGCAACTACATAGGAAGTCCATTTTCGGCACCAAGCACAACAGGTCTTCGCGGCGAACTACATTCGCGTCGTTTTCCGGTGAACAATATGAACTGTCCGCACGGCGTCGACGCCAAGCAGCGACTGGTACAGCTGTCTGCACACGGCGGATTTCCAGCCCGATGTTGCTTCTTGCAGCCGCGTTATTCTATGGCTTGGGTAACTACATTACTGGCGCGTTATTGTGTGTGTATTACGGTATGTTAAGATTCCAAATATACTAATCAGAATATACAAAACACGTCTGGTTTGCTTGCTTCTACCTATTGCTATGCATTTGGCGTGCTTCGGCATTGTCATAAGTCATCTCATCATCATCATCATCATCATCAGCCTGATTACGCCCACTGCAGGGCAAAGGCCTCTCCCATACTTCTCCAACTACCCCGGTCATGTACTAATTGTGGCCATGTTGACAGTCATCTCAACCAACTTCTTTTACAGCGAAGCTGTTTATGCGGACGCTAGGCCGTCGTTGTAAGACTTCACTAAAAAAGGGACCACGTGACCTAGCGGGAGAGCTAAAGAAGAGTTAAACAGTGGTAAAGTAGTCAGAGTGACCCTTTTCCGCGTGTGTGATTACGCGAATCTATACAGTTGTGACAACACTTGCGTCAACATACGAGGTTTGTATTAGTGGTTCCGCACATACCATCCCAGCTACAACTATGGGAAGACCACGAGTAGTAAGCACTCCTGAGGAAGAAGCTTCCTACCGCGAGCGTCAGCGCGAGAAATGGCGGAGCAACTTAGACGCAAAAAAAAAAACAACTGGGAGAACCACAAAAAAAAAAAAAAAGCACTCCTAAGGCATACTCGCCACTTGAAGCACGCAAAAGCGAAAATGAGGTGAAAGAATGGCGAAACAAAAGATCTAGACTGCTTGAGAAGTTTCACTTGTATAGTTTAACGCTCGGTGTAACTAACACAGCTTCGCTGTTCAACCATCTTCACAAACTTGAAGGGGCCGCGATCTTTTTTTTTTTTTTTTTTGCTGTTTCGATTTGTGTCTTGTCAGCGTATTCATTTCGAATGTCCCGCAGCCAGGCAGGTTGTGCTAGACTCGTATTGCACGTAACTGCACAACGCCCAGCCAGAATAACCCATCTGCGCATGCTCGCCTTTAGGATATAAGAGCAGCGCACCGGGATGTGCTTGGCTTCTTTTTTCTCATGACCCGCACGCTTAATACATCATGACTCGGATGCGGACTTACCGCAAGCGTCACACTGCCTGGCGCCAGTTCACAAGAAGAATCGCGCGGCAGCTGGCCTCGTCGAAGCGTGCAAGGAACTGCATGCCCGCTACTGCAGGCAGGAAGACGCATGCCGGCTCCTTTCAAGGTAAATTGACCGTCCTTAAGATAATGTCGTAGCGATGTGTAGACTTTCAAAAGCCATCGGTCATGTTGAAACTGGTTCGTAGGTTTGGCAGTTTTATTTGCAGAATATTGTTTGCAGCGGACTCAAAGGGGCACCGAATGATACGCTTGTCGCATTGCATTTTATTCCGTGTTGGTACAATTGTTTGACAAGGTGCACATATCTTTGGGCAGGCCGTGCGTTATGCAGAAATGGTTAAACGTTGCACTTACAGAATTTACCACTTACCAAATCCTACTGTCTTACTTTTTTTTCGTATTACCACTACTGACAATGCATCCTACCAGACGATGCCTGGTCTGTTTTAACCTTCGAAGACAATAGGAGAGAGCAGCCGGATACGATCGCGTAGGCTGAGAAATAGCGGGGTCCTTGTCGCTCACGCGGTTTGTGGTGGCGCGGTGCTTATTTTTTTCCCATCAAAAGCGTCATGCTGAACACTTGCTTATGTAGCTAAGGAAAAAAAAATTACAGCCTTCAAGTGCATTCAAGTACTGCCTTCAAGGCACCTATAAACGGATGACGAGTGCGATTATCACATTGCTTTAACGGAAGTGTTAGTATTGACCTGTCAGCTATGCTGCCTTCATCGAGAGTATTTCTGCCGTTGCACACCACTCGGACAATGTTATGAATTTTGTATTTACCAGTGGCCTTGAGTAATCCCTTTACTTGTGGCTTATTCCTTGAGCTAATACACCGCATCTCATGCATTACGCATTGCATGACCTGCGCGAATCCATTTCCTTTTATCGCAGTTGGATGGTTCTGTCGTCGGAATGCAGTCACTGTCTCTTTTCTTTATTTTTATGTGACTTTTTGTGCTGCACTTTGTATTTATCAAGCGTATTCCACTGTTTCGTCATCCGGTCCCATGTGACCACGTGTGGCTTAAGTCGCAGGCAGCGCAGCATAGTATTGCAGGTATCGCGCTACTTTCACGCGTATTGTGACGCTTTTTAATTATCTTTTTGAAAGCTTTCTCCGCAGAACATGCTAAAGCTGCATGCGGTAGCACTGTGCTGTCTCTTCTAATTTACCTTAGGCTAAGCAGTTACGTCCTCAAAGGATTCTACTGATGCCTTATTGTGCTTGCTTCTTTCCACAGACATGGCAACTGTGCTTGTGCGGTTCAGCTGTGTTGCACTGGCGCTACCATTCCGCATCCTTTTAAATGGGATGCGCATTGTCACAGCCATGCTGTCATCTCTGAAGACTGCACTTTTCCTATGAGTACAACCTGGAATCCAGACAGCCGACAACATCCATAGATCTCGCTTGCCAGCAACCTTGAAAATGACAATATGGAGCCTGTTTTAATATTCACCGATCATGAGTTTTAACCTCGCAGTGCATTGGCATCATGTCACGCATTCCAACAGTCTTGTAGACCATATGAATCAATAAACATCATTTCACTGGAATCTAAATGCGACATTTTTTTCAGCGTACTCCGACCCATTCTTCCAGGTATGACTGGCTATCTGGCCTCGAAAAATTGTATCAAAGCGTCGTTTGTTAAAACCATTCTCGTAAAGGAACAATTTGTTATTATCAAACGAAGAGCCCCAATGCTTTGATACAAGAGATAAGCACTGCTCGCAAGGTGCGCTGAGTTGCTCGCAAAAATGTTACCGGAGAGGTGACTTTTGGGTGATTATTTCGCACACCTGTGCTTCAAAGAGGGAGTAATATGTTCCAAGCAATCAGAAAAAATGACAAGTTTCATTAATTTTAGTGGAAATATTTTCAAGTATCGTAACAGTCCATTTTGGGAAAATTCGGCTTGCTAAAATCACAATTGGGAATATTCAAAATGTCAAGTGCCATTTATCGGCTTTCCAGAAAGCGTCGTCCGCCGCGATCTTGGTAACGACTTGGCAAAACGCAACTGCTCTCGTGAACGCATAGGTGCTGCTTTTACTCGAAGTTGTTGTGTCCTATCACAGATGTTCGCTGCTATGGGCGAAACAAACTTTCCGTGGCAACACCGGTAACGATCTAAGGTTTCTTGTTTTCAGTAGCAGGAACAACATAATTTGCGAATAAATTCCACCTACATTCTAAAGAGTCGTACGCCGTCATTGATGATGTTGCAGACTAGGTGTCGCTGCTAGCAGGTAAAACTAGCACTTAACAGATATATGTTTTCCCAGCCTTTATTGCGACAACTAAAAGACCCAACTGCCTTCCCCCCAAAATATTTTTTGTTTGTATTTCCACAGCAGCGCTTCTTTGTTTATATTTGCGCTGAAAGGGTCAAGCTAGTCTTGATGTAGGCTGTGAGTAATATGATCCTACAAAACTTACAAAAAATATTTCATGAGAGAAACATTGAAACAAGTTGACATTCTCAAAGTAATGTATAGCAATATTGAACAAGCAACAAGCCGTTATGTGTCATACTGCAGGATAAATGTGGTACCACCCATACGACGCAGAACCACACACCCCTAATGTAAGGACGGCATGTTAGAGCGTGGGGCGACCTCATTGTGCAGCGCGCGTTATCAGTTGACGAAGCGAGCTGGCCATTGAGGCGCCGTTTTGTAGCAGATGGCCGCTGTTGAAGCCGTTTCTTTTGCTGCTAGAATCCAGTATCTGATCGGAGAGCGAAAACAATGCATTTGGTCAACAGGGCTACTCGGAGCACCGACTAGAGCAGCCTGCGATTGAAGGCGAAAAAATTTGTTACCAATGTCGTGGCAGTCTACGACGATGAGAAGACGTGACACAGCAGGTATCAAATTCTGCGTTTGATATTGAAACCCTCATTTTCGTCGTTTTTTGAACTTCAAAACTTGAAGGTTTTGAAGGAACTTCAGACGTAGTGCAAGGTGCTGACGGCGCAGTTCGCCGCCTCATCTCCCTTTCAGTGCCTAGGTTCTTGTTACACAGTAAACTTTGCAGCATTTGTACGTGTTCTGAAACTCTTAAAAAATTTTCGAGGCTGATCTTACCTAACAAACAGAATCTAACAAGTGGGCTCGGTGCCTATTGCAATTAATTTTCTTGTCATGCGAAGGCTTGATCTTGATGCTTACATTCGTGCTCTTTTCCGCAGGCGTAGCCTGAGCACATCTGCGCTTTTTCCGGATAGCACGCACGCTACTACTGTGCGTCATTTCCTGTGGCATGCGGATCATGGCGGCCTTGCTTCCCTCCTACCACTGCTCATGGAAGAACCTGTAGACCGAATTCTCACATCGTCTTCCAGTAGGTCTCCTTTACTGTGAAATGCACCTGGAATCACAAGAACCTCAGACATATCAAGAGAGTCTCGCCGATCTGCCACTTCGAAAAGGAAATAACGGAGCCATTTTTAGATTACACCGATCCTGATTATTTTAACGTCAGTCAATTCGCATTCCATGACGCATTCAGGCAGTCTTGTAGGCCACATGAAGCAGTAAACATTTTATCGTAATTGTGCGGGCTATAACATTCACTTGCCTACCTCGATCCACTTTCATGGACCTCACTGGCTATCGATCTTCGAACCTATGACGTAACTTAGGAAAAACAAATATATTGTGTAATACGATCAGTGTAACGGCGCAGTGGGAATAACGTATCACTTGAAAGCTAAAGTCTTTGAGGTAATCAAGAGTGAGATTGGCCAGCGACGATTTGTTCAAACTTGATGTTCATGCGCAATACCGGTAACGCCTCAAACGTTCCGCCAAGAATTGGTGGCCATAAAAAATTTGCATGGTATATTTGTCATCTGCGCCCACGTCTCTTTCTTCAGTTTGCCCCTTATCCTCTCCATGCACCTCGTATGCCGCGCAGTTATTCGTATAGTTTAGTGGAAGCTGATATGGCGCAGAGTATCTACCGAAACGTTTCATGTTTGTGTAGTGTCTGCGTTGTTGAGCATTAAACGGTTAATTTAGTAGCAAGACACTGTAACAATGTGTACAAATAGTAAGACTATGGTTTTCAAGATCAATGCATGTTCACAGGTGAAATCCTGCGATTACTTTCAAATGGTAGGTTTAAATGTCACGCGCGGTTAAAAAGCACGGGTCACTTGGTTTTGCTAACGTAAAAACACACTTGGTTCACGTTATGCCTGCAGGTTTCCTTAATTTTTTTATTACGTGATTTTACGTGCCAAAAGCACTTTCTGTTTATGAGGCACGCCGTAGTGGGGGACTCCGGAAATTTGGAGCATTTGGCGTTCTTAAACGTACACCTAAATCTAAGTTCGCAGGTGTTTTCGAATTTCGCCCCCATCGAAATGCGGGCGCCGTGGCCGGGATTCGATCCGGCGACCTCGTGATTAGCAGCCCAACACCATAGCAACTAAGCATTTCTTAGTTTTGATTGCTAATGAAAGAAGATATAGATTAGAGAACATGATCTTGGTCTTGTAAATGCGGATACAAGGATTGCGTCCCCATTATAAAAATGAAATGCTACGTTGCCACCTCTTAATTCACCTGAAAGCTCATGCTGTATAGATTTGCCTGAAAACCACAAGAACCATGCACGGGGCGCTTAGATGTACGTGAATGGGCCCAGTCGCTCTCTCACGTCCGCCATCCTACATTTGATCTGTTCTATGGTTTGCCTACGGCATTTTAAACCTCCCTATAAAATTAGGTGCCGTAATTTTTGGCAACATACTTTACTGCGACGCTAGCGAAACTCCCCCAATGAAACGTACTTAGTGAAACTGCAGCACCCGGAGCATTCAGTCCCCTTTTAATGGGTTCTTTAAAGACTAAAACAAATCGCGCATTTCCTAAGCGCCACGCGAAGCCTTTCTTCTACGGAGAGCAAGTAACCACTATGTATAGCCTGCGTGAGCACTCTTTATCATCGTAACAGATCCGATTTTGTACGCCTTCTTATTTAGTCTGTGAACAATAAAAGTCGTTCGAAAAAGTTATTTTCGCTAAATTTCCGCCACGCCTTAAAAAACGAGGCCAGTCGCTAAAAACATTGTCGCTAAACAGATAGAAATGTCGCTATATCTAGCGACAAAGACGCTAAAATGGCAACACTGCTAGGGGCGCGCTAACTGCGAATCCCCGACTTCAGGGTTATTTGAGTCCCGTGCACGGCTGCCGCTTTTCTACGAACTTCTCGTAACCCACACAGTTCATACTTCATGGAGCGAGTTAAGCCAAAGTGCAAGTGTCCCTGTGCGTACTTTAAGGCCTTGAGAAGAAAGGCGGAGCGGATGACCTTGCTCACATGGTTGAGGAATTTCAGGCCCTTTATTGCAGGCTTGGCGACGCTAGGTGTGCTTCTGGGTGAGCTTATTTTTTTGTACGGTAACTTTTTAGTAGCGTGCAGAGTGCGAATGCCGTTGGACGTAATTGAATTGGTTCGTCGTTTGTATGAAAAATAATTGCTACTGAAGAGTGGCGGGGCCACCGACAGCTATGCGTCAACCATTGTACGCTTGTTTTTTCTGCTGGTGTTACATTTGCCTTGATAACGTAGAAATAACTTGAGACCTCACGTAAACGCCGCTTAGAGGCTTAGCGTTTGTCTAAAACAGCAGCCGGACGTACGAACGCTCTTCTACTAGACCATGGTGCCAATTTGTATATTTTTTCTTTGTTTTCTGGTTCCCTTAATAGCGCAGCCGATCTATGCTCGCGGGATGACCTGCCTGCTCTGACAGTCTTTGAAGACAATCGAAAAGCTTTACCCGATTCAACAGTTAAAAGAAAGGAAACTCATCCCGTAGCGCTAGCGGTTACTGCTAACTACTCCCCGGAAAGTTAGCGACAAAAATTACAGTAGGGATCTCTGGCGCAGGCGATTAGAAAGCTGTAATTATTGCGGTTCAGACCACGTGTGGATGATGTCCAGTAAAACAATTTCGCCACCGTTGACCTTCACGGCTTCGGACGGTTCTGCGACACTGTAAATCGATAGTTTTCAACGGCACTGGCATACGTGAAACAATTCGCAAGGACTGCGCAGGTGCGCAGATGCGAATTTGCGTATCTCTGTGCGCAGACCTTGCTGAGATTGAAAACCCGCGAGTACTTGAAGATATAAAAGAATAAAGCCCAATAAACTCTATCAAGAACGTCTCGCGCCGTAAGCCCGAAGATCAGACACAACCAAGTACCATCAATCGTACCCATATCGCTGAACATTTGATGTGCAAGAGTTCTCTGTAGTAATTTTAAGTAAATTCTATGCTCCACGAGCTTTGGTACGTGCTGGCTAAGCCCCGTTTGGCACACGTAGTCGAAAACGCTTGCGCTCACATTTCGCGGCGGCGCACTGGACATATATGTCCTCTCAGCAAAAGCAACATTTTTAGCTGCTCGTTTGCCTCGAAGGTGAGAAGTATGGCAATGCTCTGTTTTGCGATTGCTTTATATTGCCCTGACCTGTATGAAGCACATCATGTTGCCTTGTCGTGGTCGCGACGAGGCCACTCAGAAGCATGGTTACTTAAGCATAGAGCACACGTTATGAAAGGGTCAGACAACTGCATGCTCCGAACATGAATCGAGGTAACTCCGTTGATGGAATGATTTCCTACCGTAGTGGCTAGAACGAGCCGTGTCGCCCTCATTAAACGCGGAGTTATATCTTTAATTCATCACTAAAAGTCCGCAAAAATGAACTTTGGCGCCTCACGCGTCAAGAACGTGAGACTACAGAAGAGGTCCGCCATGTGACCACCTTCTAGTGTACGGGGTTCCTGGTCTTTTTATTAGTATTGAAATGCAGTATACTTCTCATTATTATAAGGTTTGCCAGACTTACAATAGCACATAAGCCTTCCTTTGTAGTGTGCAGAAAAGTGGCGCTGCCATCGCCTTCGTTTTGGATGAGTTGGCTAGACTCGTCTATCGGTAGAACAACGACGACGGGGGCCAGACAGCCAGTACGTAGACGTGCACTTGAGAAAAGAAAACGCAATACAGGTATAAGAAATGTCTGCACAACAACGCGACTTTATTGTACCAGCTTTTTACTTCCAAATTGGTGGAAAAGGTCGAAATTGTAGGTGGTTAACGACGGTTACACTGACTCCTACGAAAGTAGAACGATGGCTGACTTTCATAATTTGTGAAACGGGCTACCGACATCGCTCTCACTTCTCAGCGTTGCTGGAGGAGGGACTCCAACTTCAATCAGAGGCTGCTCAGATCGACAAATTTTACTTACTAAGTATTCATGTAACCGTTGTTATGTTATGTAACTAAGTAACCGCTGCTATTGTAAACACTACCGAGGGTCAGCTTTGCGTTACGCCATAAAAAAACTAGGTCTTTAAAAATTGGTTGTCAGTCCTTTTAAAGCCGCGCTGTCCTATCGGAAGTGCTATCTCCACCTTGATACGTTTTCTTCCATGAGAAGGTGTTTGGCATTGCTTCCATGAAGATCGCGTTTTAACGTTCGTCTTTCTAGCTCATCGATTCACTTGGCGATTATTCCTAAATTTAAGAAACGCTATCTCACACATTACGGATTGCATGACCTACCAAATCCACTTAATCTGTTTCATCTCTGCTTGCACTTTCGTCGCCTGCGTTCGCTCTATTGTTCCTGCCTTCACTCGGTCAGTCAAGCATACATTTTGCTCCTATTGATTGTTTATATCCAAGTTTTGTCCTTATGGCATTAGAGTCACAACGCAGTCATTGGCTATCTCTGATTGGATATTCGAGTGTTACTGTGAAAATAATATGACAATCTGTGATGTTTGTTCCACCCTGTGTTTAGCCATGCGCAATACTTGCCTCTCCACATCCAGGCCTCATGTGAACACTTGGTGTGTGAAGCACTAGAACAGTGCTCGAACGTAAGGCACGTACCCCATTTGCAGGGTTCGCCAAACAGTCAAGGCTAATCGAAATGCTAACGCTCTGATAGTATAAGAAATTTTGCAGCATTGGCGCACGTATAATTGCGACAAAGGTGCCACAACAGAATACACTAAAGCTACACCAGGTAGCTGGTGGTTGCACTACGCTGCGTCGATTCTATTTTAGTTTATGGTAAAACACATTGTTATGCCGACCATTCGGGCTCATGCATCACTTTGACTGCTTCCTTCCGCAGACATGGCTGGAGCACTCGTGCGCTACTGCTATGTTGCGCCGATGCTGCCGTTCCGCATCGTTTCCCACGTAATGCGGACCATTGCGGCCATGCTGCCCTCCTGGCCCCATCCATGGATGACCCGGTAGGCAGACTCATCACTGAGCCGTCTCTGAAGCCAGCGCTATTTCTGTGAAATGGATCTGGAGCCATTTCAGCCGGCGATATGCAGGTCGTATCCACTACGTGCAGCCATAAGGATGAAAAAAAAAAAGCTGATCCTCGTTTTGCATGAAGCAATCCTGGCTGTTTCAACGTCACAGCACATTGACATGACGTCACGCCTTCAAGCAGTCTTGTAGACTCCTTCAGCGAATAAACGCTTCATAGATATTTTATATGGTGTAATTCTTTTTTGGTTACGCAGACGACACCCCTGCTTCTGCTGAGCTACCTTGCTTCGAGGATGAACTAACGTAAAAATTGCGATTTTTTTTCGATAGCAATTACATGGACACTCGAAGCGAACTTCTGCCGTTGTGGTAAGGTTCCGTATATATTTAGGTGCAAGTATGTTATGTACCATGACGGGCTATACGACATATGGTATATACGGGCTATATTGTCTTATCAATCTATCAATAATCTTGCTCATATACCAGGTCGTCCATTCTTCAAAAAAAAAAAAAAATATTCCACCGAATTTTGCGAATGGTTACCCACAACAAATGTCATGAAACAAAACACCGATAGCGCATGCCTTTTATCTTCGATTTTCTAGTGCGGAACAGTGACAGATCCCGCAGCTGCGAATGTTCTAAGTACATTGGTGTATCTGTGCACAACCTCAGGAATCGGCCAAGTGAAGAGGTTTCAAACATACTTATATGAAAATGAGCAGGTAAATTCGCTAAGAAAGACATTGGCGTTAATTGGTAAACAGAAATGAAATTATCCGATGGCGGGATTCCAACAAAGGACCCCTAGCAAAACAGCTCATCTTGAGCGCATTCGTTGGCACCCGTTCCTGGGTTGAGCGTCGGTGTCAATGGGCGTAACCGTGTGAGCGCGCTCCAGCCACTGCTCGTGCGTTCGTAGTCGTCTTCCACAGCTAGCTCCGATGCCGCTCATCATGCCAGCGGTCCCATACTACCCCTCCCTCTGTAAAGGCACTGACGACACTGGCCAACTGCCAGTCGGTGCGGTAATTTTGGCCTGAAATTCTTGCCTCAGTATATCGCGCACTGAAAACACAAATTGTTACCGCACACTGGCCGGCTAACCGGCTCTTGTAACACTACAAACGCACGGCATATACAGCCTCTGAAAGCACCCTAACCTCTCGCATCCCCCATCATTCATAATTTGCACTGTTACACGCACAATCGTTGATAGCTGAATCAGGATGCACAAGAAGTGTGCGTGGGGAGAAGCAGTGCACACTCGACTAAAAGCATTTCTTCTATCATTGAAGAGTTTGTTAGGGACCCGTAAGCCCGTTGGGGCGTATGGTGCAGAAAATCCAAAAGAAACTATGTCACGATGAATGCCGATCTTAATGTCATTATTATAGAAATAATGTAGTGACACGCCTTATTACCAATGCCGAAAGGTGCATGGAAACGGACGCCTCTGTAGGATGGACGCTATGGGCGTCCCATTTAAAACGGGGCGGTAGGTTGTGCCACCAAGTTCTTGTTCTTTCTTTGCACAATGTCGTACCCATCTTTTTTTAAAAAGAACACGCGAAGAATTTCCAGTATCAAACTTTCTGAACCATTATTTGTAACTTTGTTTTTCTATGCCTCCATTGTTTGTGGTCTCCCTACTTCCTTGCCGCCAAACCTCCAATCATCTCTTTCAAATCTCTATTGCGGACATGTTTACTTTTCCTCTGCTATCGCCGAACCCAAGTGCTTCAATAAGGCCAGATGAGCCTAAAGCGATAGCTGGGCAGATATCTTCACATTATAATAAAACATGTTCCATCCTTTCCAGCTCTCCTTACCACTGCCGCATTTAGCGACGCGGCCGTAAAGTTCATGCCGGGCAGGAGTTTGGCATGAACGTGCAGCGGAGAAACTTAAAGTCATTTTTGTCACCGTAGAACGGCACGTACCGAGTGGAACATACCAATAGTTAACCATGTAATCGCTAATGTCTTCGGTTCAATAACGGCACAGACCTACTGGCACATAACTACGCGGTATTAAACTAGTCGGTATAAATAGTCGGTATTAAAGATTTTCATTGAAGAACGGCAATCCACCGTGGTGGTGCAGTTGCTTTGGCGTTTCGCTGCTAAACTCGAAGGTCCGGTGTCAAATCTCCGCGGCAGCGGCCGCATTTCCTTAGCTTTAAAATGCAAGTATGCCCGTTATCCGTGCATTAGGGGCAAGTTAAACAACTCTAGGTGGTAAAAATTTTTCCTAGTCCCCCCCTGTACGGCATACCTAATGATCGTATCGCCGTTTTGCTAAATTATACTAAATAATTTCTTAAAGTGTTAGCACCCTTAGGGTACTTACGCATTTTCTAGTGGTTATCTACCTATTATATATGCACCTAGATATATGTATTTTAACAAACATAGATAGATAGACACTATATATATATATATATATATATATATATATATATATATATATATATATATATATATATATATATATATATATATATATATATATATATATATATATATATATATATATATATATATTGTTTGCATCTATCAATCTATTTGGGACTCCCGGGGCGCTGGGTAGTCCGTGGTAGAATGGATAGCGCATTGGGCTCCTGTGCTGAAGTATATAAGTTCAAAACTAACTACGGTATCAACGTGGGCCACCTCGTATGTGACGCGTCACATAGCTTCCTGAAGGACAGCACCCGACGCAATTGCAGGCTTTGCAACAAATGCATTGCCTATGAAGCGCTCTTCCCTGAAAGTTTTGCCAACTTGGGTCTCCGTGTATGCGCAACTGAGTGTGTGGCAAGTGACAGAAAAATTCTCAGGGTTCGCAGGCACCGGCGTGCCGCGCTGCTGGTCTTGGAGGCCATGCGTGGACCTCTCGGCAACACCAATAGATGGCGCTGCGTACCCGGATATAAGCGCGAGAGAGGAGCTCAGTAGTCTCATTACTCATTTGTCAGCGTTCGCATGCGCCGGCGCGTTACGCATTTCGGATGCCATACCGGGCTTGGCGATAGATGGCGCCGAGTGTGCTTAGAGAAACGCGAAAGAGGAGTCCCGCTTAAGTACACGCCTGATACGTAGCTTGTTTAGACGGTGGCAGTACCTTGTGTGGCTTTACTGATTCATTGCTAACGCATTAGTGCCGAGAGTGATCGCGAGATAGGTTCTTTTTGTTTCTTTTTTTTGTTTCAATTTTGCTTCAATTTCAGATTGCTTTTTGTTTCAGTCGAGGAGCAAGACAATCCAAGTGGCACATCATGACCTCCGAGATTTCCGCGGGCAAATCTAAACTAAAGGCCGAATCGCACTGGAAGACGGAGAGTGTATAAAAACTAGCAAAGCGGTGAACTGGGCTATCGGTACATTGTAAAACAAATATAAACCAACGGAAACACACGAGAGACCAGATGAAGCAGACTACAGGGCAAGTTGCAATTCAGATACTCCAATCGTCTTTATTCCTCTGGTCTCTCGTATGTTTCCGGTGGTATTTTACCCGTTTTACATCGTAATAAGATAAAAGATTTAACGGCGCGTACATTCCTCCTCCTGTACTGCATGGTATCTGTCGCGTGTAGCGCAATATCGTTCCGGTCGGTAGCTAAAAAGCCTAATGTCAGCCCTGCTTAGACGTTTTTCGAGCGCACTGGACTTCCATCTTCTCCACGTTTCTCCACATCTTGCACATAACACATTTAGTTCTTCAATGGTATCTTTATGTACACTTCAGCTCAATATGTATTTCCACTGAATAACAGACTGGCCTAAACCTGCTTTATTTTATATTGTTTTGTGCTCTTTTCCCACCGTCTTCCCCGTTTAGGCTGATGGGCCATACAATAAAAGAAATGACCGCATTAATTCAATGTATTATTCATTCCTATTTTTGTTCATTGAATTTTCAATGCCAAGGTCTTCCACCTTTCCACAGTTCTCTCTTCTTGTTCGAACTTAAGCGTTCCACTTCATATACGACGTGTTTTCTGTACCAAGCACCGTCCCCTGCTTGTACCGAATGACAACAAAGCTGAACTTGAGCGCGTTGCTCAGCGGCGCCAAGCGGACCAATATTTCGAATTTATTGCGCAGTCTTTATCAATGCCATCACGCAAGCCACCGTCCGTAGTCATCCGGACGTCTGAGTCACGTTGGCGGACCTTGCTACGATGCCCTCCGGTCCCCGAACTGCCCGGCCAGTAAGAAAGACGATCGCGTAAGCGAGCAACAGGACAACGCCCACCAAAATGAGCACGAGGAAGCCAAACGAGCCTAGCGATGAACCGAGGGCAGAGCGGATTCGATTGTTCGACGACGACTGCGAGGCCTGGGAGTTTCCTTTCTTCTTTGTCCTCTTGTGGCTCCCAGTTTTATGGCCTGCGGAGGAGAACGATAAAAAAAGATCAGGGCATTACTTGATTTCTTAACTGATATGTGCTCCCAGACAACTTTCTGTGGTAAAGAAATGAAAACTGCAGGGGGTGGAGCTTTCGCACATGCGTCACTGCGCAAAGTAGTCTGTGTTGGCTTTAGAGAGCATTCTGTCTCGATTTCTCGGAGCAGATTTGGAATCGGCGTTGCCTTTTACTGCTTGCGGCGGTTTTGCATTTGCCCAAGCGAAAAAGGGCGAACAAAAGAAATGACGTCGAAATTTAACACTGAGTGGATCATTCCATGCCATATTGTCAGTGTTGTGAGACTGAGGCCGAACGAAAGTTTTTAGTTTGTATGCATCTGTCATGATCGTAGACGTCGTACTTTTCCACGGGCTCTAAGAGCTACCGAATAAAAGTTCTGGTTCGCCCTCTGGCTTACAATGTGCCTGCTGTAGTAAGTAAAATGCACTCTGTTTGTCGGCGTAAAGAATAACGCTGGGAAATTCGTGCCGTTCAGCCGCTCGCGAGCATGCAGACACGATCATCAATGTGTGACCTGCGCACCATGCTTGTCCGTTTGCGTTGCCCAGACCTGGTGAGGGACTCCTTAAGCAACAATGCTGCACCGGAACTCACGGACACGGCTCAACCCGTCGCCGTGGCCGATAGACTATTGCGTTGCGCTGGTGAGCAGCAGATTGCGGGTTCCACTTCTGGGCGTGGTTGCCCAGCTTCACGAGGGCGAATTGCAAAAAAAACGTCAGTGGGTTGTGCTTTGGGAGCATTTAAAAGTATCCCAGATGGCAAAAAAATTATCGCGAAGCCGTCCACTACGGTACACTACTTTCAAGCATCAATCGTAGCGCAATGGCACAGAAGAGCAAGAGTGTCGCTCTTCTGTTCTGTGTCGATTCGCTAAACCTATGGCTTTTAGTATGACGCACCAAAAAGCACAAGGCGCAAGCGTAGACCACTGAGGCATCTCTCACTACCCGCTGCGCAGCTTCGGAAAGTTAAACCCCATAATTTGACAAAGCTGGAAAGGTTTAGCTAAAGAGTGAATAAGTGTTGGTGTTGGCGACTTGTGATAGCGAATCGATGGCAGCTATCAGCGCAGAATATTCGCACGAAGACCAAAAAAAAAGAAATCAAAGCCCCTTTTTTAAAGAAAGACGGTTGAACGCGAAGTTTTCCCTCAATGCAAACTGAATCAAAGTCCGAAGCCAAGACCATGCAAAGAACCTAAATAATACTGAGCGACCCGTAGCAATGCATATGTGATTTGATCGCTTGTTTAGGATGCTAGTTTTTGAACGTTGAAGGTGAATGAAGACACATTTCTTTGAGTTGCATAGTCTCTATTATATATTATGTAGCCATTGATTACACCCACACACTCATACATTCACGGAAGACTCTACACTTGCACAGTATTTCCTTGTGATCGCCGCGGTAGACGGTCAGAGACTCTGCCATGATAACGTAACACATCCTGCTTTCAAACGTGAGACTCAGTGCATAAACGGTGTTGTGTCGTGGGCCTTTGTAGCGTCTTCAGTTTCAACGAGTAGCGACCTAGCATGAAACTCTCGACCCATTTGTCATGCTCTTTCGCCACAACGGCTTTAAAGTCATTGCATACGAGGATCGGCGTACTATGTGACTTTAAGGCTTTCATCGTTTCTGCTAGGAACGTTTACGGGTTATAAAGAGACGCGTTCGCTCTGATGTACGCGCTGACGATCCCAAGACCAGTAGGCATCTTGACTGCACAAGCGTCTCCCACAAGGCTTCCGCATGCCGTTGCTGATACACGGGATCGGCCTTACGGGCACGATCGCGCTTGCGCTTACGTTCGCGTGCGGCAGCCTCTTCGTCTACTGTGCGCTACACCCGCGACCTACCCATGGTGACGGCTGGGAAGGCGTTGCGTGATGCGCGTAATGAAATGCAGATATTTACAGTTTGTCTGGGTAGCATGGCGTTGAACCATCTTTCTTTAAGAAAGGGACTGATTTTTTTTCCAGATTCTAAGACGAGCCCGTGTTCTCGCGCACTTGCTGTCTCCGATAAGCAGGGAAGCTCAGTTAATCGCGACAGGGGTGTAGCAATGCCTAGCAGACGCAGCTTGCGCTTCCAGTGAACTTTGTGCGCATGCGCTACTCTTGCCGAGCTCGTCGCTTCGCGCCGTTATCAGGCACTGACCGACCGGCCAGTCGACGCTGGCGCGTTACTGCGATTGTAAACTGCAGTGTTCTACGCAGATGTGTGTGTTGGCGTTCCTGCAGTGCGTTTTCGGCGCTCACGGACGAATCAGTGAAACATAGAAAGCTTCGCTTTAATAGGACTCGAACGTTGACAGAGCATTGAAACAGAATAAAAAATCTTAGCGCCAGATGAAATTATTTGTGCATCGAAAGCGGCCCGTCGTGTTTGGTCTATGCGCGAAACGCAGATACCTTGGCGGCTAGAAGACCGACGTCGGCCCAGATGGAGACGGCGGAGATAACCGCTCAGCGAGAACATTCGGGGCCTCGACTCTTCGTCCCGCCTTGAGGCAGCGCTGTCCTTTCTCGTGCCCTCGTTATCCTTTGCATGCTCGCTGAATGAGACGGCTTGATTCAGCTCAAGTGGCGTGCCTACAGCCGGTGCCGCACCATTTTGCACAGGCGTGCTGTCGACGGCCCTGGCTGGCGTTTGGAAATCGCCTTCGTTCTGTAGCACGGTTTGCTCCAGATTTCGATGGTGGACACCCATCTCCTGCAGTACGTCGTGGGTTACGATGTCGACGCCAGTGTTGCTGCTGGAATGTCTGCTCGAGCGAGAACAGAGGGACTCCGTCGTGGATTCTTCGCTAGTATCACACTTTCCTTCAGACATCTTGTTCTTCTACTTCTTCGTTCACTCAGCACACATGGTTTTCTCATGCACTTGGTAAAGCCTTTCAGCTAGTGGCAGTTGCCCATTCAGCAGGATTGGCTAAAAACTATATACTTTAAAGCAAAATAAAACAGTAAAGGAAACCAAAGTTGAGTAAAACATGTTTTAATTGAAAGAACGAGTTTGGTAAGATCAAACTTACGAAAACGACGGAATAAAGTTTATAAATAACATCTACAGGACTAGGTGCTAAAGAGGAAGACAAAGGGCAGAATTTAGAGTTTTATTCGCATTGACCGTACAAGAGAAATCTCGATGGGAGCGCTAACATTCTCGCCACTGTGCCATCACCGTAAAAAAAAAAAAATATACCACCAGAAACGCGCCAGGAATGCCGTCTGCGGTAAAGCAAATGAGACAGCACGACACTTCCAAGCACTACAATCTCCACTACCTTTATAGATGTCGAAGCTGCCGGCCATATTTTCTACATAAATATTCAGTGACAAAAGAAATTGTACGTAAATTATCATATTGTAACAACATACGTCACCAAGAGCGCAATTTCTTCAATAAAACAAATCTTTCGATATTTCCTATGCCTACTTTGCTAAGCATTAGGTGGGCACAAAATTACAAAGTATTGTAATCTCGCGGATTCGCGTGATAGATTTTTGATGAAGCCCGGCGCAAAATACATTCGTGTTAAAAAACAGTCAAATCGCAAGAAAAAAGGAGCTCGTGAATAGTTCCCTTGTGTTGGTATGGTTTTTGTGCGTATATTGCTGTCGATCTATTCTGTGTGTAATATGTGCCTATGTGATTAAGCATTGAACAAGTAAAGCGCGCTTGTTGTTAGTGTGCTTTTATGAAGTGTGTTTCTCGCCTGCTTCAGTACAGCTATCTGTTTACGGACAATGTCTATCTTGGAAAGTTGCCCCCCTCTTAGTCGCGTTTTTCGCCTTTTCCGTTGGTCGATAATGGGAATAGGCTGCTTTCAAAATGTGTGCCCATCTCGAAGATAGAGCTGGTACCTGTATAATCCCAGTGGTAGAGGCCATACCAGTGATACTGTCATTAGAAGAGGTATAGATGGTCTCGGTACGTGTTGTACCAGTGCTAAGGGCAGCATTCTCGCATTCATTCCTTGTGTCAGCTAACATTTTGATACGCTTTCGTTGAGATGCAGCGCCTCGGGTGAAAGACAGAAACGGCGTTATTTAAAACGCTGTGGCCCTCGGAATAAAACCTATGGTTCATAGCCCCACACCCCGATCGCGCCGCCAACGCGCTTAGGAAAAGATTTCTTGTAGCGACATGAAGTAGAGGTTGAATCACCGCCCCCCCCCCCCCCCCCCCGAACGTTTTAATTTTTTCGCCTCTTCCTGCGACCTTTCCACTGCTGTTGCCGCGGTCTTGCACAGCACATCGGGGGTTGGTTCATAGCATGTTTTGAAATAGAAGGAGCGTGACACAGAGGACAGGCGACGAGGGAACCTCGTTTTGATTTCCCATCGCATCGCATTTGCACAGTGCTTTCTGGATCTCCCGGGGCATCACTACATTAGGCTTTTGGCAGCTGCAATTAGCCGTGACCTCGCGCAAAAGCACTGAAGAAACTGCAGCGCTCACCTTTCTACTAACTTGCGAGTTTAGAGAAGAGGTGGATGGAAAGTAGAGAAGCGGAAAGGACAAGAGTCAAAGAATGGGTAGAACCAGCGCACTTTCTAGAATTTTTCAAGGACTATGCATTTTCCTCCTTTCCGACTCTGACGTCACCTCACTCTGAGCGACGGAGTTGTCAGGAGGCACTGAGGCCAAAGGCTGGTCCTTGTTGCTTATGCTGCGACAGGAGCTGCTCCACATAGCCGTCCGCACCCCACTTCGGATGGCGATGCCGTGGTGCGCAAACTGCGGAGCCGTCCCTCTTTTCCTGATGGGCAGCATCTGCCCACTATACGACGAGCTGGTAGGCCAGCCCCGCACAGCAGTTCACCCACACAGCCCACCCCACCAGCAACCTCCGAAGGTCCATCTCCAGTTGGAGGGGAAGCGGAAGAGCTTCCCACCATATCAGTATGAGCAGGCAGTGCTGTCCAAGCTGCACGAAGTAGGTAAACATCACATCTTCACGGGTGGGTCCTTCCGTCCTTCCTACAACTGGTTCGGCGGCCGCAGCCTGCATAGTACCGGCAGCTGGAATGACCCTGTAGTGCCGCCTCCCATTTGCTGGGATCTCCACAGCGGCCGAGCTAGTTGGCCTCCACTTGGCAGCAGACTTCCTTGCCGAGCAACCACCCATGGCCATCTTCTCAGACTCCTGTCCGGCTCTCCAGGGACTACTCTAACCTGACCGACCAGGAGTCACCATCGCTCTACTCTTGACTAGGCCCACTGCAATGCAAAGGAGTGGCATCCCATTCTCACTCCAAGGTCTGCCTTCACACGTAGGGCTAGGTGTAAATGAAGAGGTTGGATGCAGCAGCGAAAGCAGCCCACCGCGCTCCTGTGGGAGTAACTACTGCGGTAGCAGCATCCGACGTCACATGGCACCGGCTAATCAAACTGCTGACCGCAGCCCAATCGGATGAGCGTGTAGCCAGCAGCAAGCCACCCCACCCACTCCCTGACAAAGGACTCACCAGGCGAGAGCAAATACTGCTCCTACACTTCAGGACAGGCATGTCCTGCCCGCGGGAAATTCAGCGTAGGGCGCAGCTCTTCTCTTGCCTGCAAGAGACGCTGCTCCCCTGAGAACCTGGAACACATCTTGTGGTACTGTCCAGAAGTCGCTACACTACGGCAGGCGACGACGGCTGCATACCACTGCCTCGGCCTTCCAGCCAGCGCAGGGGAAGATCTACTCTTCCCCCGCCTATCCCCAGTCGTAGCGCGGCCTTTCTCGAGTTTGCTGCCGTGGCTGGACTCGCTATCCCCAGGCTACTTGCTCCTTTCGGTATCCTGCCATCTCATGTTGCTGCAGCTGCCCATTCCTACAACCTTCTTATTTATCCATCCTTACCTCTATTTACTCTTCCTCTCTGCCCCTTCCCCTGATGCCGAGCCATGCTCCGTGAGGGTAGCAGAAAATAGCATCTTTTCTCCTTCCTCTGCATCAGTACATGTATATATATATATATATATATATATATATATATATATATATATTGTCCGGCAGGCCCCGCTTGATTAGATTTGGTTTGGACTCACCTGTGTAGAGCTAGTTTGGGCCAGTGTGTGTGGTGCCACGCCGAACAGCAATGTGGAGACAGGCTTCATGCTTGTGCTTTGTTTCATGTAGTGCTTTGTAGATTTTGACATTCCATGTGTGCTACTTGCGCACGACGCGTCGGTTTGCTTTATGTGCTAGAAATGGAGCTTTGTCACGCGTAACTACCAGCAACACAGGATATGCCCCTGCTGTGTGCCGAACTGTCGCGGCAACTACAACAGGGCCAAAGTCTGGGTGTTTTTCCTTCCCATATGACTGTGACCGTAGAGCCAAGTAGGAGTGACCAATCCGCTGAGATGACACGGACATTTGTACGCTACGAAATCAGCAAGTTTTGTCATCGCAGTCTTGTTGCTATTCACTATTATTTTTCTCACAAGATGCGAACCTTGTTGTAACTCTGGTAGCTGGGCCGTTGCGTTAACGACGTGGATATCGCAATACTGCTAGGTCCTCAAGTTATTGTGTGGGTGCTACTGGTAGTAGTGAACATGAGGAGATGGGATCATGAAATATAACTTGGACCACGGAGACCCGCAATACCAGCCTGTACAGTAGTCAGCTGTTAGGTCATTAATCACACCGTGTCCTAAACTTTCCATGGTAAGAAAAGAGTTAACAGGATCCAACCACTCTGTTACATGCCACTGCTGGAATTGTTTTATTGCCAGCTTATCCAGTGAATATTCTGATGAAGTTTACAGTTTGGTCACAACATACAAAACACGTGGATGATGACAGCTTCGAACGTTCAACATCGCATGTATTTTGTATTTTCTGTGATCCCACTGTAGTACTTAAATTTTCATTTGATTCAATCTTGCAGCTTGAAATTTGTTCGTAATGGTTCCAATACTTTTTATACTTTCGCGGATGTGCGATCTTCACTTCAAACTAGAATATCTAATGATTACCACCACATATACTAAACTGACCTACCGAATTTCAAACTTCCGTAAAAAGATCCAATAGGTATCCCAATAATTGTTAACATGTCCATTCACAATTTAAAACAAAAGTATCGCCCTCTATGATATGTCCCTGCGCATTTGACCATAATAGCAGAAGCCGTTTTTTTGCAATGTGAAGTACACTCAACATATTTTTTGCATCTTAAAGTATATATTTGAATGTGTGCACTTTATTGTATAAACAGTATTTCTTCTGTTTTGATATTATGGGTTCATTTGATAAGGATGTTTATGATTAAATAAATGTATGAGAAACTCATTTTATAGTGCACATTTTTTATTCTATTCATTTCTATAGTGAATATTTCATTTCCTGCTGCAAATTTTATGCTTGTCTTTTTCTTTTCTCTGTTTCTTTTGAAGCGAAGCTGCTAAGGGATACTTTCCCCACTATCATTGTGAAGATCGCACAATGCCGGGCCGATCCACAGCGGAGGTGATGCAGGCGTTAAGCACTCCCCATACCTGGGCCGACCCCGAAGATAGTACGATACCGGGCCGACCCGCGGCGGAAGTGAAGTAGGCGTTAAACACTCCCCGCACGTAAGCCGATCCCGAAGATAGTGAAATAATGGCCCGACGCGTGGCGCAGCTGCAGTTCGGCAATAAGGGGCCCACATACACAGCTTCGCTGGTCATCCTTGTTCATAGAGTGGAAGGGCACTGTTTATTGCTCTCTGAAAGGAGCGTATTTGTTGTCAAAGAAACTTGTAATGCGTTGTATTAAATGAACTGAGCAAATCCTCTGAAAAACGAATGTTCTCCGATCAATGAAAAATGACATTCTGCTCATTCTCACAATCTATTATCCTAATTTTGGCTCTAAGAAATGATTCTCTCGCGGTGGGGACACTCAAGGCCTGCTATTTTATTTATAGAAGATGTTTATAGAACAGACGCAGTCGTGAAATGAGTGAATAACAGCCTTGCCACTCTCCACTCGCAGTTTCCAAACAGGGCAAGAGGGCGCGAGATGAAAAATGTGACGTGAGAAGGCAAGGAAACGGCTAGTACCATAGACACGGCAGCTGTAGCGGGCAAACTGGAAGTATACGGTGTGGTGCGTTTCTGCCATTCCTAAAGAGAAAACTCCACACAAGTCTGTCAAGCGGACAACTGACGGATAACGCTCAGATTGAAAGCCGCTATAAAGCACCCTAGGGTCTAAGTAACACTACGGAAGCGGTCACAGGTCAAATCAACACTATCTGCGCCCGCCGCGGCAGCTGTGCGGCTATGGCATTGCTCCAGGTCGCGTGTTCCATACCGACCCCGGCTGTCACACTTTGACGGGAGTGAAATAGAAAAATTCGAGTGCACTTATATTAAAGGGACACTAAAGTGAAAAATGATTTCTTCTGCATCAGTAAATTACCGTTCTACAACACCAAAAACACCACTCTTACAACGATAAGACGTTTCGTAAGCCAGAAAAAGCACAAAAACGAAATACGGGTGGCGACGCCTACCTAAGTTCCCGCACCCGGGGGCTGTGACGTCTTGGATTTTAATGACACCTTCTAGGGCCTACTAATTATATATAGCGGTACAGATTGACAACATTATGTTCTAAAGGAACCAAATATTAAACATGTCAAGTTTCGGGAACCTTTATTCAGCCAACGCCGCCCAAATGCGAAAACATACTTTGGAATCCCTGACGTCACGCTGACGTACCGGCGCTGGCGTTTCGGCGCGAAATTCAAATACTGATACTTGGAACTTCATTTTATCATCTAATAATCAAACTATCTTTTTGAAATGACTGCCTGCAGGGTTCTGAAACAATGCTGCATTAGACTAAACTGATTTATTGTTCCCCTTTAGTGTCCCTTTAAGGTTCACGTTAAAGAACACAAAGATATCCAAATTATTTCCGAGTACGCCACTATGACTGGCCTCATATACCGATTGTGATTTTCGCCCAAAGAGCACCGCAATTTGATTAAGGGTTAATATTTCTTCCACAGTGTGATGTGCCACGTGAGACAATGACAATCCTTGCCCTGCAGAGAGTATGAGCACTGGCGCACAGCAAAGCCTCAAGCAAACGCGTTTAACC
This sequence comes from Dermacentor andersoni, assembly GCF_023375885.2. Lineage (NCBI taxonomy): Eukaryota > Metazoa > Arthropoda > Arachnida > Ixodida > Ixodidae > Dermacentor > Dermacentor andersoni. The sequence goes on along the minus strand of NC_092823.1, from coordinate 95,246,811 downwards.
GTGCGTCCTGTGTACTACGCAGAAAACAGCAGTGGTGCGCGCAGGGTAGCCTTTAACATCAACTCACCACTCTCGCACTTGAAAAAACGTTGAAGAAATCGAATATTCACAGCCAACATCACCGCTAATTATTGTCAGTCAAAGCGAAGGCCACAGAAAGCTTCGCTTACATCGATTGCCGCAGTGCGCGGGATCCGCATAACTTTTCCAGCTTGCTGCTTATCTTGTCTGGGCAATCGTATGGTATGCTGCACCGTCCAGCAGGATTTTGTTTACTAGTCATTGCACGGGCCTTCACTGAGCCAATCCAGAGATGGGCTCGCTGCGCATGCTTGCACTTCAGTACATAAGAACCCCTCGCCGGGGAAGCGCATGGCTACTTTGGCTACTTGCTTCCCGCTGACCGCTCCCTTCCCACATCATGACGCTTGTGGGTTACTCGGCTAAGTCAAAGTTCATGAAAAAAAGGGCACGGCGGGTGGTCCTGGCTGAACGTCGGAGGGCCAGCTCTGCCTTTGCAGGTAGGGCCACGCATGACGTCTCCTGTCTGCTATGAATTTTCTTCTTCTATGCTAGCGCTGCAGCGCCGTAAGCGTGTCGAGGTGGTCGGGCGTAGTGAAACTTGCTGGTTCGACAGCTTTATTTGAAGATTTAATGACTACGGCGCAGGGAACCGGGCATTGAAGAATGCGCTTGTTGCATTCTATTTTGTTGCGTTTTCTCTCTTGGAAGTTAGTTTGCTTTGGATGGTGCCCAAATATATTGTGGCGGAGCGTGCGATCCGCACGACTACTTAGCCTTTGTCTAAAGCAGCAGTGGGGCATGTTGGCATCCTAAAGCCACGGAACCGTGCGGCGACGTCATTTCTGTCTTGCAAACGACACCAGTGCTCGCCAAATAGGCAGCCTAACCTTATGTTTTCAAGTTAATGCTAGAGCTTTGCTTGACTCAAAAGTAAGAAAAACACGAAAGGAAAGATCCGCTTAGCGCAATGGCTTACTGCTTAGCTCCCCGAAGACAGCTTCATACAAAAATGGCTGAAGAGAACTCTGACGCTAGTGATTATAAGGCTATAAGTGTGGCCATTCGACTTACATGCGAACTATGAGTTGTATACGCCTTTGTGAAAGCTTCAAATGCCTTTGCGCTTTTACAAGCTTGGTGCATTTAAGAACCCTTCTACATAAATGCAACCATTTGAAATGATAACGCGCACATGCAGACATTTCGTTAACAATGTTTAAAAAACTAGAAGTACTTGGAGACTTCAAAGTAAGAACGTTTGGAGCCGCAAGAACGACCGTCAGGAGAGTTAACGTTGTAACAAAACTTCTCACCGTAGCTCGATTTATGTACTAGAATTTCTTGCAATTTCCTTTTTTCTCAAGATTTGATACCCATGAACAGTTCTGGCGCGTGCTCTACCTTCTGTGTTCGGTGCACGCATTGAACACAGCCGCGGGACCATCATCCTTGATATGGCACCTTCGTCAGTAGACTATCACAACACGCTAGAATGATGTGATTTCGCCTGCATTAGGGTCGTCTAGCGATGGTGCTTCGTTCGACATAGCCTGCATCTGAAAATGCCCCGTTTCGCTCATGAAACTGCCCAACTTATTTGTCTTGCCGGTTACTGAAGCTTTAACAGTTACGAACACCGGCGTAGGCGGCCCGGTCGGCGGGGGAAAAGGGGCAGAAAAAGTCTTGAAGAGCGCTCCCCTGAAAGTTAAGATGCGTGTTATCTTCGCTTTTTATCACCGATACTCCCGCGTCATCACCGGCGATCGCAGGTTATCGTAGCTGTTGAAGTCTGTAACTGGTAAGGTGCGAAATAATAGTGCATACCGTGTGGCTGCGCATGCTCAAATGCATGCCATATCGAAGCATGCGTTATCAGTACGAGGTGCCCGTGTATCTCAAAGCACGGCGTTCGAGAGCACTATGCCATTGTGCGGATGATGTAAGTGGCGGCACAGTGCCGATTTCCTCCGAGAAAAAGCCGCAGCATAGCTCGAGGCACAAAGACAAAAGGCATTGCAATCTACATTTCTGCGCAAGCGTCATATTGCCTGACCTTTGCGAAACATGGTGTGCCCTGTTGTAGTCGTTGTGGTCACTCGGGAGTAGTGGTACTTGCGCAGCATGCGCGCTATGGCCTTCCATGGAAGTGAAGTTGGGTAGCGCGATGGTCATGTAGTGTCGTAGCAGAAGTGCCATCTCCGCCAGCTAGGTTCCCTTCCTTCAGAGATTTTGTGCTGTTACTGTGCAAACGATGATATGGTTTTTGCATTCACCTTTGCGCCATTGGTTCGCTTGTGTCCTATATTCTTGAAACAAACGCACATATCGTGCCTCACGCATCACATCGCCGCGCCCAATCTGCTTCTTTCATTTATACTCGGCTGGGATATTGGTAGCTTGCGCTCACTCTATGAGCTCTCCGGCCAGCATCCTATCGCAGCCGAGCATTAAGTGTGTTCTTGCTCTTTGGTCATTAGCTTATCACTAAGTTTTCATCACTATTGTAATATCCGGGGCATGCTGTCAGTCTCTTTGCTATTCATCTTCAAACCATTTGGCAGCATCTGATTATAGGCCATATATGCTACTCTTTGTTTATTGGTGCGCAATATTGCCCGAATTCTGTTTCAACGTATCGGCCCACTGTGGCCACGTGGCTTATACGGCCTTGGAACACTCCTTGAACGCTTCCGGCACTACTGACATGGCTCGCCACCTAAACTTTACGCGAAATATTCCTAGCCTTTGAAAGCTTGCGTTCTTATGGCACATGTAGGTCTGCAGCATTTACGAGCGCATTGACAGTTCTCTGCAAGCTGTTTTATCGGGGCATACAAAATCCAGTTTCCTACAATGAATACTACCGCAAACTTTGGTGCTGCCATCATTCAGCAATCTTGGAAGGTGGTTAGTTCAAGGATTCGTCTGATCTTCGTGCTTGTAGCTTCAGACATTCGTTTGGTTTCGTATATTGACCTTAATACGTGCGTTCATCTACACCACTTGTGAATGCGAAAGGCAATGAGACACCGGGTGCCCATAACCACTTTTAATTGCAGCGCTTCCGCTTGTCCGTGTGCCCGTCGTGTAAGGGTATGTTTATCGAGCTTTTGTTCTGGAGGTAATGTCCTCGATACCTGCCATCATGGAATTTTAATGTTCCTTCAATTGTTCATAACACTGTACTTTATATAAAATGGTCAGTTGAAGAAAATTGCACACCCTTTTAATGAAAGACAGACCATTTTATGACAAATTAATGTACTATCACTACAATGCTAGCTGAACCACCATACTTTCGGCTCCCGTAGACACTAGCTCCACAGTTCCTTCTAGTACTTGTACGAACCTATGTGCCCACAGCTGCAACGTCGATGCGCTGTGCTCAGTGGCTATTTTACTGGCTACCGGCGACAGTTCTTATCATGCAAGTATTGGTGCTGATGCCTCTAATTTGGCTTTTTTTCCCCCACAGATATGCCCCGCGTGATCATGCGCTTCTTTGTGGTGCTGCTGCAGCTACCTTTCCGCATCATTCTGCTTGGACTGCGGATTGCCTCGGCCTTCCTGCCGTCCAGGCTCATTTCATGGGTGACTCTGTAGGTAGCCTCCACCCAGCGCCGTCCTTCAAGACGCCGCTTCTTCCTGTGAAATGGACTCCGAGCCAAAATGCCGACGACATTCGAAAGATATCAGAGACCTGAAACATTGAAAAGGACTAAATGGACCTGATTGTAGCCGGAACAAATCATGATTGTTTTTAACCTCACCCTACATTGGCATCACCTACGTCACACCCACTCGAGCTGTCTTTCCGACCACATGAGACAATAAAGTCATTTCATGGGAAGTTTATATTTGATGGCATTCCTTGCGTGCCCACGTTCTTTGATCTGCCTGGCTATCTGGCTTCGAGGCTGTATAGCGAAAAAAAAAAGGTATCGATTGGTACTTTCGAACTAAGAAAACGACTCCTGTAAAATTAATAGGCTGCTGAGCAGTGCGTCGTCTACCAACACTTTATCGCATATTGCTTTATGCCTTATCATTTCGCACGAATTCCTTCCACGTGTGCGCACATGCTCCAAGGAAAATACATCTATTTACGAAAGGAATCGTTCAAGAAAGTTTATTCAGTCGATTGCCTCATAACATTTACGTTTCGGGTAATTTTCACGTCCTAAAATCATAAATGTGAGACAGACCTATGATATATCTTCACAAGCATTTGTTGCTCCACAGGCACTCAATTTTCGAGGGACGGTGACAAGTTCTGCCGTCGTGGATGGAGATCCATCACTGTCACATGTTGCGCCACCGGTTTTTCACCAGCCAAAAGATTAACCTTGTCGCCTGGAATTCAATGCGGCGACTTTGCTCGGGACAGCATAAGAACGTAACAACATGACAGCAACTAGTCCGCTCACTTCGACCTGAATTCGCTCTTGCAACTTGCACTTCCACTTGGCAGCAAAGTAAATAGTAGAATCTTCTACCACTTCGTCTCATCTCAAGACGAGACCAAAGTGTCGGCGCTGTCTTGTCGTTATTGTGCAGATCGGTTCTTTGTTTCGACACGGTTAGGCCCGAGATGGCACCGAGAGCTGCGAAAGTGTTTTGAGCTTTGCTCACCAGAGGGCGCGACGCCATTTCACGCTAGCCGCTTAAAACGGATTTGCACTGGTGGTGACAGCATATACTAGAAGTTATACTGCACCTCGGTTTAAACAGTGGCCTCGTGGTACGTTTAAAATTGTTCAATTGCACAATTACATTTATTCGGACTGCAACGTAAAATTATTGCTCCTTTATTTAGTGACGTCGTGTCGATGTTGTCGGCCCCCGACGTGTCACGGTCTGGTTATCGCTGCCGCTTGAATATCGCGTACATGTGGTTGCCGCTTTCACCCCCTATACACCAATGCTTAGCTCGCAAAACTGCTAAGTTGGTTGTGATAGCCTCTGCATTAGCTTAAAATACCAAGGTGCTATTTCTATTGTTTTAAAGTTGGGCTTTCTTTGCATCTTCTTTCGGCCTTCCCACTGATGCTGCTGTCTAGCACACCACGCCAGGGCATGTTCTGTGGAGGGTGTTGGTAAGGGTCATGGCAGGGGTAGGGAATAGTGGAAAGCAGACCCGTGTGGCCCTGTGCTCATTTGGGCTAGTGCACCAGGTTCAATGTGCACAATGCCCTTTGGAGCTCTCTGGGCGTCGCCACATCAGCCTCTTGACAGCTGTAATTGTCCGTGACCCCCCGCAGAAGCGTTACAGAAAAGGCCGTGCTCACCATTCTACTAACGTGCAAGTCCAGGGGGAAGCTAGATATAGTTATAGTAGGAAGGAAGGGGGGAGAGGTGGCAGATAATGGGCAGAACCAACGGAGTCACGAAACGAGTGAATAACAGCCTTGCCACTCTTCGCTCGAAGTTCCCATACGGGTAGGGGTAGGATAGGGAAAAGGTGATGTGAGACTGCGACTGCGATTCAGGGAAACAGGATAAATTTAAGTTCACGTTGTCCGCGTTACGGTACGGTACGTTTCCGCTATTTCTGAAAAATAAACACCACGTAAACTTGTCAAGCGACAACTTACGCAGGGAGAGCAGAATGAGAGACGCATTAAAGTGGGCCGCCGGGTCAAAGCGACACTGCGGAAGCGGTCACAAGTCAAATCAATACTTGTGTGCGCAGAAAAAAAAAAGAACGTTCGTCAGTCTATATCGGTTGTTGAATGTTGTTCCCGCAACTGCATTATCGAGCAATATTTGTCAGATCGATGTCAGAGACAATGTACTTAGAAGGGTGTTTAAAATGCCAGTTTCCTCTTCTACAAACACTTTTTTTTTACAAATTGTAACCTGCCCAGTTTGAAAATCGCATCAGAAATAAAATATTTTCGTTTCATCAATTCAATTCCGATTCTGTAACGCGGCTGAAGCTATTGAACACTGTTTTATTGATTCTAAAGATTCCATTTTATTCTGGGATGTCTTCCATTGACATTTGCAGAAATATACAGGTCTAACTTCTGGTAGTATCCGATATCTTGTTCCGTGTGATGGTGTACCATTCGATGTGCTTTTAATAATAGTCTTGCATACCCTATGGACAACTCGTATGCAAGACCGAAATGCAGTAAGAACAATTTCCTGAAGATTGCATTTCTTTGAAATGATCACGCACTTAAAGGACATTTACGATCCAAATAAATGTCAACCACGTTGGTATACACTATTGATTGTTTTCGTGATGGAATATATTGCTTTGTGTAGTGTTTTCTTTGTATCTAATGCTTGTTCAGCTGCCATTTGTTAGGACCACCTGGTGCTCACAATATTGCAAGTAGTTCCTCCAGATATAGCTTTGATTCACTGTAATAAATACCATGCAAAATAAAAGTAGTAGTTTAGCCTATTTAGTAAGACACTGGACTGGTGGGTATGGGTTCATAGGTTCAGAAGTCACCACCGCCACCGTCTTTCCTTTCCTATTTCTTTAGTTTTTTTTATGGAGCGAATCGGTGTTACGCTTTACGGACGCATAGACAAACGGACGTACATATTTCCTGGGTGAGTGGCTTAAGAATGCTTACATGGTAAAAATAAATATTATCCGAGGTTACTTGCTACGATACCCAAAAAACACGAGAAAGCCCACTTGCATAGACAAAAGGCAACAGCGCTGTATGCGTTCAGTACATCTAATCATGGTTGCCCATATCTCATACGCAGAACCATGGAAATATGTGCAAGCACGCCTTAGGGACATAAGCCAGCCACTTACTACGCAGTTTTTCTTTTTGTTCAAATGAATTCAATTTTGCTTCGTTGTGAGTGGAAGACGTGGCACAATATAGAGCTTTAGATTAGGAGTACGGTACTGCGCATCCACCGTACCGTGGCTCCCAAGCGCTTGACGGTACTCGCCTCACCCTCATAATTAGGCGGGGTTTGCTGTACGCTAGCCGTTGCAAGGAGCCTCACAGAGCCGAGCCAGGTACGTGCCAACTGAGCATGCTCGGCCTTCGGGTTATAAGAACCGCACGCTCGGATGAACTCGGCTGTTCGCTCTCATAACCAGCGCAGTTCGTACATCATGCAGCGAATGAAAGCCAAGAGCATTACTGACCGATCGTACCGCAAGGCTCAGAGAAGAGCGGAGCGGCGGTCAGCCCCGCCGAGACGTGGAAGGCCCTCCAGATCCACGACTGCAGGCTGGGTGGCGCACTGCGCTTCATTGCTTTGTAAGTTTTTTCTTTCACCTAATACTTTAACGGAGCGAAGAGTGCGAATGTCATCGGTCGTGATGGAACTAGTTCGTTAGTAGGGCAGTTTTACTTAAATAGCTGTCTACGACAGAACTACGGTGTCATCGATACTATTCTTGTTACCTTCTACTTTAACAGCGTATTTATTTGGACGGGTGGGCGCATCTTGCAAGCAAGAGCTTCACACAGCGCGACATATAACAACGCTTTGTCCTTTGGTTGCTTTGCTGTGTCTTGTGTCGCACCGTTTGATGCTGTTGTTTACCTTACTTTGCTGCGCTGTCTCTTGGTAGTACATTTGGTTTGTTCAGCTATAAACTGTTAGAGACAGGGCATGCATTGGCTCAGTACCACTTAGCCTGAAAGAGAAGGACGCTTACATACCCGGCGCTTTCGAAAGCGTTTGCGTCTTCTTGTCATAACGGCGCTGTCAGTGTTCGAAAGATGGGTCGCTTGCTCAGAGTAAAGTTAGAGACAATCGGAGACCTTTACCGGATTCTCTGTGGTCATACCAGTTGCTCACAAGCACCTTCAAGCAGTTTTCTGCAAAAAAAAAAAGAAAAAAAAGAAATCATTAAAGGAATTTTTTGCAGGTGATTGTGAGTTGTTATTATGAGCGTTATATTAACCTGGGAATGATGACTGACCAGTATACGTATTTGCTTACGCTTGCTCCACTAAGACAAACTGTATCGTGACATCGGGAACTGAATACGCCAAATTTTATGAAGTGCTTGCTACGTCAATGATGTTGTAGCTCTGATACTGATACAGCACATATATTATGGCCTCTGCGAAACACATAGACGACTGCAAGAGCTGCAGGCAGTGGGCTATAAGAAGTGCTTCCTGCGCCTGATAGGCGCCGCTCCAACAGACAGCGCTGCCTTCCGTCTTTTAAGTTACCCGGCATCATACGTTCGATTGTCAACCTTTATTAGACAGTTTTCGAATAGCGCTTGTCGCCTTACCTACGTTAAACGTAAGCACCTTTTTGGGACGTTACGGTGCGTGCTCTTTCAAGTCCTTTAGTGTACCTGACGGGAACAGAAACGTGAAGAAAACGTTATCAATCAAGGCCCCGTCTGGTGCCTCGTGCCATTCATATCCAAGCAAAGATAATCCATTAGCAACCATCCTGCTCTTGCTATGTGGACGCGTCTCGTTAGATATACGGGTGCCAGAATCGGAGAACGATCTCAGGAAATGGACGCACTATGCGCTCATAATTAACCTTTCAGGTGAGTTCAGAGCATGCGAAAGCTCATTACAATAGTCACCGACCATCAACGTGAGGAAAAGCATACTCTTAGACAAACGTACACCCTTTGGGGCGTATATCTGCCCCACAATAATCTTAATCTGCCTTGCTTGTGTTTCCTTTTTTGAAAACGCCGCGCCCGCCACTTTCCTGTCGGGAACGCTATGTCATGCTGACAACGCGCATACCGTTCATTACAAGGAAGTACTGGGCTCGCCGCGGTAAAGAAAGGAAATGCGGACAAGACAGATGACAATTATTGTTGTGTGGCAAAAGGGTGTAATTTTGCTTCTGAGTGTAGCCATCACGAGTATTCAGGCTGAAGCGGGAGCCGTAGGTGCCGCCATGTTCTACAACGCTACATCTTAGGGTCCGTAAACATTACGGATGTTGAACTCGCGAAATGACGTACGTTATCATAGCGCACGTAAACCGCAGAAGCCCAACAACTTTCCGGGCATGCGCAGTGAGAAGGGCGCTATTTTTTACGTACGTAATGCTTTTACGTTCGGTTGCAAACGCTAATCTAACGCTGTCTATTGTGATTTGCGGCATCCAGTTTTATACGTATTGCAAGGCCTACCCAAATCGACTTCTCGGTTGGGACATTGTGAAAACGAGGATAATAATGATTGTACGGTGAACGAAGGCAGCCGAATTCGAGTATCTTGTCGGCTAATCGCTTATTACCACGTCGCCAAGTTCCCGTGGCATGTTACTACCGTATCACAGCCTTCATTTTTGGGAATTCTGTCGCGACATGGAATAACGAAGCTACCATGGGGTTGCGATGTGCTTTATTTTGGAAAACCTTTCGTTGGGCCAAGCCTTGGTCCTGATGTATCAATGTACCCGTTTCTTTCCGCAGATTGGATGACCATGCCCATGCGCCTCTGCTATCTGGCGCTGACGGTGCCGTTCCGCATCATCTCCTACGGGATGCAGACCCTCGTGGCCGTACCTACATCCTACACCCATTCGTAGAACCAGTAGATTGATGACGGCATTGTTTTTAGAGACCCCGCCCAGAGCTGGTGCCGAAACGACCGAAGATATCCAGAGTGCCCAACGGACCTAAAAAGTACTCGAAAAGGACAAATCGCGACATTTTTAGCAAGCACAAATCGTGCATTCTTTTAAGCTCTGTACATTGGCATCGCGTTAAGAATTCTATGTTGTCGACGACATGACGCAATAAACGTACTTTCATTGGGACTCTAATAAGCGGTAGCGTTTGTTTGCGTACTTCCACCCGAAATCTTGTGATTGGCTATCCTGCCTTGCAGCGTTGTACTAACGTCAAATATTATTATTAAAAAAGCATTAAGTTTCTTATTACACAACCAAGGCCTATTCTTTCGCGATATGAGGGTTTTATCACTGTTTCACATTGGCCCGGTGTCACCAACAGATTTCGTCGTGGTGCCGGGTTTATGGCTGAATATTCCGCACACGTTGGTTCCAAGTCAGCCCAAATCTCTTGATAACTATGAAAATCGTGACTATCAGAAGAAAAATATTCTATCGAGTTAAGATTGACTAATAAAGCAGCAGTTCACTTAGATGTAATGTTGACATCTTAAGAGCACAAATGTACTTTTCCTTTCCTGGATGAGTTTGCCCTAAGCGACCCCTACGCATCAATGAATTTCTCGCAAAACTACAGAGATGGTTATGAGGGACTCTGAACATGTCTTCAAACATCTGGGCTTTTTATTGTGCACCTTAATTAACGCACGCAATCGTCTTGGGAATTCTCACCCGTTGCAATGCAGCTGACGTTGCATGGAATAGAAGGCTGGATTTCGTCAGCAGTTGAGTGTCACTGAGATTGCGCTGTCGATGCTATTGGCGACACGCATGCTGATTTGGACAGTCGGACTTTTTCCGGTGTCTGTAACACGTGTGTGCAAAGCAGCAAGTCCTCCTGCACCCACGATGAATTTCACTGATATCGGCGTCACCGTATTTCATTCTGATAAAAAAAAACACAGAACTGTGATACTCGGCGCACTTGGGTTTCTTTCATGGTACTCGCCAAGTAAGGCCGGGTTGCTTCGGTGGCTGCGGCTGGTAGTTTCGAGAAACGCTGTAATGAAGGCAGCATTGCCTCAAGCTGGAAGTTCGCATCTAAATTCCTCCCGCCACAAAAGTATGGTCCCTTAGCTTTGCACCAAGAATAGACAGAGGTCTTGGACGAGAATCGCAGGATTAACAAGCGATGAAGGCGGCAATGTTGGGCCGTTCAGATTCTTAACGTTGGTCCAGTGGTCGCCACAGCACCCAATTCAGCGAGCGAAAACGTGAGAGCATTTCTTTTTTCATAGGCGTGCAAGGTGTATTGGTGTTATGCACTGCATCAAGAGACAGGCGTAGTCTATGCTGGAAGAGAAGGTGCAAATTTTAGGCCAAAATTTTTCGTTCGTAGGTGCTGCTTGCGTTGTCCCAGCCGCTTTCGGTCATTATGCGTCGGGCACCCAAACTTGCAAGCAATATGTGGTGAAACAAAGTTTTAGGTAGCACTTCTAGGAACTTTTTTTTTACGAATACAGGTCCTTGTTTTTCATGCACATGTTGTGCCAGCAAAGCATAAAGCTTCCTCCCTGGCAACGGACTGCTGCTACGGAACGGCTTTGAGAAACCCGCACTTATTTTAGAGCGAAGCTGTATAGCCCTACCATCCAAGGAAATTTTCGTGCCGTAAGCAAAAAACCCCCATACGTGGGCCGATCCGGGAGATAATGCAATACCGGGCGGACCCGCGGCAGAGGTGAAGCAAGCGTTAAGCACTCCCTATACCTTCGCCGATCTTGAAGATGGTGCAATACCAGCCCAACCCGCAACTGAGGTAAAACTGGCGTTAAGCACTCCCCATACGCAAGCCGATCCCGAATATAGTGCGATGCCGGGCCGACCCGCAGTGGGGGTGAAGCAGGCGTTAAGCACTCCCCATACGTGACCCGGTCCCGAAGATAGTGCAATTCCGGGCCGACCCATGGCGGAGGTGCAGTTCGCCATATAGGGGCCCGCCTACACAGCTTCGCTGGTCATCCTTCTTCACAGAGTAGAAGGGCACTGAGTTTTTTTTCTTTTTATAATTGGTTTGTCTTATGCCCTGGGACGGAGCATTGGCGGACATGCGTGGAATAAATGAGGAGACAAAAATGAAATAAAAAAACTTAGAATGGGCGCCCCTGGTTCACGTCAAGTAAACCGAAAAGCAAGGTCAGTGGAAAGGGGCAATATAAATTGCGGGAGCTATTCTCTTTAAAAGCTTAGGCGTAGGCTATCTTGAGCTACTTGTAAGGGAATGCAGAACCTCGTGTCAGTTAGCCTCAAGGAAAACCCCTTGGGGGCTTTTGTTGAAAACACCGTGGAAAGAAAAGGACTCTTAAGCTGACCGATGGCACTCCCACCATGATTTGTTTCTACAGCGCTTCTGACTGTGATATTTGCCTTGGGGTATCTTCAAGACTGACATTGCATTTGAGTATATAGCAGCAAAAGTCGCTGCTGTCGCAATATGCTGTGACGAAGTAGGTGTGAGCGTAAACGGAAATGAGGGAGGGTTGATCATAAATGTCATCCAACCCACAGAAAAATAAAGAAAAAAGAAACCATGGTTGTGTTTTCTGATATATATCGCTATACTAGATATCTTACTTGTGCCCCAAGCGCTTTTGTGACTCGAAATCGCAAAAGAACGCTGCTATGCGGAAACGCTTTAGTCGAACACAGCACCTTGACTTTTCGTTGCTGGTCTGTTTTTTTTTTATTGCTACAGTAGGAGACTACTGATACACGTTCCTTAGCTTATACATTGCTTCATTTTAGTTTCTAATTCCGCCCTCCATGCCTGTGTAAAAATAATTAGGAACCGCACTAAGTGCCTGATGCGTCCAATGGAAGAGTAGTACACAAGCACCCATGTAAAGCGTCACGTAAATCACTTTTTTTTTCCGGCTAGTCAAATGGTGCCGAAACAAATTTCTGACGCTATGCGTAGTTAGCTAGATACGTCAGCCTTTTTGATCGCGATAGCGTGTCGGAACTCAAAGCTAGCGATTGATTACAGTGGCTATCTTCACTATGAAACTATCATTGTGTCTTTTTCTCTGTGAAGGATGAATTTCGTCAAAACACAGTTGAGATATAAAAACAATTACGGATGGAAATCGGTCTCTGTGGTAACTTATTGCTAAAAATAGAGAGCTTCTGATAAAAAGTACAGCAATTGAACGATGGGCACAATTCAATCTAAAATCACGCACATCTTGACAACGCCAAAGATTACATAGTAACAATTCAGAAATGCTTCTTTCTCGTACAGTATCAAATGAAAATACCTATGGCTTCAATATTCAAGGGACTTTATAAAGAAACATAAACCCTCGTGTTCTCGACGAATCCTCGACTCGATGCTTTTCGTTGAGTACGCTGATGCCTCTTGACTGGAGAAGACGGTGCACGCGTCAAGAATTGCCGGAAATGACCATGAAGCGCCGTGACCACTTCTGCCAAGGGGTGGCATAGCAATCTCCTTTCTTGAGCCCAGGTTGAATGCTGAGTGCAGGGACGTTGTATAATATTGGGCTGTATCCGTGTAGCCCGTTCTATGAAAATTTCAAAATTCTATTCCCGGTAACCTCTTGGTTATAGATTGATCATTCCTAGACAGACTTTACATAAATGTCGCATGAATCGTATATTGCGCTAGAATCCTAACGCCGGTACGTCAATGTGAGTCCCGTTGCTGTTCCATTGTGGCTCAATAAATGTTTTTCGCACTTGTCATGCTCAGTAAAGCACTTTTTAAAATACAATGCTGCGGCTTTTTAAGGAAAAAGAATGTTAACTAGGCGCGAGCACAACTCATGACGTCAAGGCAATTTGATGAAAAAGCATTGGAGCAAATGGAGTAAACATTGGTGCATTGGAGAACGGTTATTTACTAACGCCACCCGACAATTTTTTTTAATGTTTAACATACTTTTAACATTACTTGCAAGGCCCTTGCCACAGATGCGATGTTCAAAATTGGTCAAGCGCACCGAAGTTGGCCCTCAGTCGCTCCACCAACGTACGATGGCTACGAGATGCCGTGCTTGCAAATGATTATCTATAGACACGGTAAACGACACTGCTGATCCCGCAGTTGCGTGTGTGGGCATCCATATGTGGATCCCTCGCGCTCATCATCATGCGCTTACGCAAAATTTTGTTCAGACTCTACTGATTTAACGAGACCCACATAAAATACTGTAACTACGACACAGCGACTGCTCTTAGCACTGTTGCGACTCCTCAAAAAGTTAAATGATGTGGTTTTATGTGCCAAGACCACGATTCAATTATGAGCCACGCCGTAGTGGGGGACTATGGGATGATATTGAGCACCACGGGTTCTTTAACGTGCACGTAAATCTAAGTACACGGGTGTTTTCACATATTGCCACTGTTCTGACTCCTACAGAAGTACACATGGTTACAAATTGACGTTGCTAAGTGTAATATTGTGGCACACAAGAAAAACAACTGGCGTCCTTCTTACTGCTCTACAAAGCTCGAAACTTGTATAGGTTCATCAATCTTGGGTTTCTGAGACCAAATGATATTACGTCCATGTCTGCAAAGCGATCCCGGCCTTGTTATCGAGTTCGAAAGTTACGAAAATCTATATATGACATGTTCTGCGTCGATTCAGGCTGATGCGTATGATAACTTTTCTTCACTCACAAACTTTTGTTTTTTCAAGCCGATATGCCCAGTAAGATTTTCAAAGCATAATTTTCCTAACTGTTTGGCTAAAGGAGTTGCACGTATTGCTACTATTTAAGTCATCTTAGCATGGTGAAATTTGTGGAGAAACCGTGTGGTATATTGGGTGTTTTCTTTTGAGAAAGGCAAGTCTGCAAAAGTCACTCCTAGCCATATCAGACAAAGCAGGATAGATTCGCCCCAGTGGAGCGAGTTGGGATATGAAGGTGGAGAGAGTCTACGGGGATGTGTGTGTACTGTGTGTGCCTAGTAGACTGTTCAATAATGCTGGTGCTGATTGCCTAAAGCGAGAAGGAAACTGGTAGGAATGCCTCTTTGCAGCGTTACGTTTGACCGGCGGGGCCTGGCGATCTTCGGGGAAGCGACCGTCGGAAAGGCGCCGCGATGTCTGGTGCGACGACTCGCTTTGAAAGGACGACATTACGTTAGTCCCCAGCCCATCGGCGGCACCATGGCTGCGGCGGCGACTCGTTTTGTAAGGAGGATAATGCGCCGCGTCCCTAACGGAATAGCACCGAGATGTCTAGACGCAGTCGGCAGAGCAAGTATTGTTAGTTTGTGCGCCGACACCGCCACAGTCTGTTTGGAGCAGAGGAGCTCCGGGAAGATATTTTGCGATGCCGTCTCACGCAGCTTAAAGGTCGTCAGTCCCAGTCGACTCTGGGATAAAGAGGCGCCTGCTCGGGGCAGCACCGTCTCTGCGAGAACCCTCTCACCTCGGTGTGGTCAGTGAAACCTGTGCGGAAGTGAGTGCGCAAACCCTCCTCCTCAAAGGCGGGTCGGCGACATTGACTCTGGACGCTCCCATCAGTCGAAGGTTGAACGGCCGTTTTCCCTCACTTAGGAATCTGGGGAGGACAGAGTGTTTATAAGCAGGCGTGGCGCGGCTGCTGAGGGTGCATTCCTCTTTCAGTGATGCTAGACTGATGAACTGTAACGTTCTCATGCAGATACTGTAAATAAATCTCATATTCCTCGTTCTCGATGAGAACAAGTCTCTCCCTTCAACAACGTCCTCAGCGTGGATAAGTTGGACGACGGCATGGGCCAGCTACCATCTATTTCATGCCCGGCCCCAACCATTACAGTCGCTGTTACTCCCTTCTCAGCCAGTCAGCTCTCTATATAGCTGTAGCCGAAATGGATATGTCGGCTTGGTGAACACTTACACAATTACTACCGCAGGTGGTGCAACTGGTTGAATCGAATGGGCGAACGCCTCGTGTGTTGAGTGTGGTTGCGGTGACTCTACAAGATATGTGTTACTGTCATACCTACACTGTAAAGAGACGGGCGCTCGCAATCGCGATGGCGCGCCTTGGTCAAGGCCGTGATCAGAGCAAATCATTTTAGAATGCAGACCTCATAACCTTCGCAGCAGAAGTCGACGACGGCAGTGTTGCAGGTTTAAAAGGCCAACAGACCATTACAAGCGGCTGTAGCCTGAAGTGGTGTTCGCTCTGCTACGAGTGAAACTGAGCCGTGATAGTATGCGGTCATAGTGGCCGGTTGTGATCGTCTTTCTGTGCTCGATTTTTCTCTCGCTCGATACTTCATCTTTTTACCCACTCCTGCTTACTGCGTATGGTATCGAACCGGGTTTTCCCTTCTACTCAATCTCGCTGTTTTCCTTTTCCTCCTGTATCTCTCTCTCTCTTTCTTGTTCCTTAACGCTGATGCGTAAGCCACTGTTTCGTCACTCATGCTATAGGTAAAATTTGTGAGGCATACGCGCTCTTAGTTTTACGCTACATTATTAAATAATGAGTTTTGTAACATAGTACAAGTGTTCAAAATTTTCCACAACTTTATTTATATTTGAATCGCTCGTAACTTCTAATTCGATATTTTGGAGTTACGTCCCAAGTTTTCTCTATGAGGTGACAAATATTTGTGCTTGTGGCGAAAAATGTCAATGCAATTGGCCCGGTGGTGGCATAATTACAGTTTCTCACGAGCAGCTGATGGGAAAAAAAGCAAAATTAAATTTTCTCCTGATATCGTAAGTTATGCACCATCGCGCTGTAAATTATTTTAGCACCGAAGAATTAATGCAACGGACTGCAATGTTGGAAGTAAATAGTAAAAGGCAACCTAGTTAGACAATGTACGAAAATTGATTCACTTCGCCTTAGCGTAGCTGCACTGTAAAGGTACTCCTGATTTATTCTTTCCAGCAATAACACGAGAGACAATTTAACACGTTTTAGCTTTATTTACACATATTGGCTCATGTAAGCATTCCCTATAAAAACCTTCTTTAAAACAATTGCACTTTATTACTGTGCGAATGGTTATATGTGTGTGTATATTTCACAGCACCCCGGTTTCAGAGAGTATTCGGCAAATTGCATACTCAAAGCCAGCACACTTCGTAGCATTCGTTCTACCGTCATCTTAGTCTGGTCTTACACGGGCTTCACAGATGCGCTCCCGCCAGAAGTTGAAGATGTGTCCTCAGTTTCGCCTTCACTGCTGAAGCCCTGTAATAATCAACGGCAAGGGTTCAAGCGCTGTGAAATACAGTATCAGCCACTCTTAAAGGTAACAATTAAAGATTTTTTTCGAACATTTCAGGACCATTTTTTGTTATTTGAAGATTATGTGGCGTCCTAGGTAAACCTTTACCTGTTATAAACTTCTGCTAGAAAATTCGTGTAAAATTAAAGGTTGGTTAGTACCGAACCACCAATTTCGCGTACCCTTTAACGGTGAAGAGCACTGTAGTTTCTTCTGAACCGGCATTTATATGGCTTACTGCTAGACTTCAAAGTTTAGCATTTTGTTAGCGACGTTCTCATGTGAGAAAAGCAGTCGGAAAGGGTGTACAAAACAATGCCTTTAATCTGCATTTCGTTGCTTTCGTGCGTCGTTATCGCGCCAAGAATCTTCCATCAGGAACGCATACCAACTTGCGCCATTCCTGTCACCTTAGCACAAATATTGACGTTTAAGTAGTTTAACCCGCCCCTTGTACCCGCATTTTGTGAAAAGGCCATGTTACTCCTAGTCGGTCTAGTTCTGCTTTATCTAAAGATACCACTACTCGAATCGCCACCTTTTGTCAGTCCCACTAAGCTTCTCAAACCGAGACAATTATTGTAGTCCTTAAAGCAAACGAACGCTGCTAGAAAAAAAGTAGCGCCAGTTCAATCGTTTTCATTCAGAGTCCCGATAGAACTTGTATATTTTCATGGTATTATAACAAAAGCACTATGATATAACATGGTCATCATTACGTTAAGCAGCGTCTTACTTAAATAACGCTTACAACTAAACATCAACGAGTAAAGCATGAGTTACAACTTCATTTTCGTCCTAGAGATTTGAAATATCAGCAAGGGAAACTGTCATCAAGCATTTAAGTCAAAGATACTCGAGGGTGTTGCTACGCATGAGTAGCTTTAATTTTTTTCGTGACGGTTCTTTTATCTAAAATTACATCCGTATTGTGCAAGACGTGCTTGGTGTATCCTAAAGTTTGCTGGCGGTTCCCAAAGTCCACAGCTCGACAGCCATCTTTAATTAGCTGGCACGCGCGACTTGAATAGTCTTGAACTACGCTCCCTAAACTATGTGCGACTATGGTCGATTATTTTGAAACTTAAGGCGACGCGCCTACAAATGCGCGACCAAGAGGAACTGTGCAAGAAAATTAGACGACGGCCGACTGTCGGGGTGCAAAATAGTCTTCACTTGAAGGTTGTTTTGCTCTGTGGCTGTCAATTGGTAGAATAAAAACATGTATGCCTGGCCGAGTTTCAGCTTCTTCACCATTACACCAGCATGAAGTTATTTTTTTCGCAAGAATACCCTACGCCGCCAATAAGCAGACATCGATGTGTTTTTAATTTGCTGTTTTAAAGCGAAAGGTCTACTAACCACGTCGAGCCGAGTTTGGCTGTCGCCAGCAGTTTGACCTTCATTTAAACGCAGCTGCGCCGCAGCCTTGGCAACGCATCACGTGACTTGCCGCGCCGAGCTTCGCCACTGCTTCCGGCTTGGCGCATGCGCTCTCCTCAGCTGTGTCGCCGCCTGACCACGTGACTCGCCGTGCGCCTTGCTAAGAGGAGCGCCGCGCTCGCCTAGTCAGCGCGAGTTTGACGATGGATGAGAGCGAGGCCGGGCCGTCTTCTCTGAGCGTTGCGCGGGAGCGGGAGGCTTTGAGCCGTCGTCGCCTACTGGCATCTGACCACACGGCGGATGTCGTCCGGCGAGCTGCTTCACTGGAGAGGGTCCGGAATGCAACAGGCGTCGCACCGTCCAGATCAATGTAGCGACCGCGTTCGCGCCCTGTCCGTTTGCGCTTCGACGCTGCACATGTTCGCGGAGTCTCTTTGCATGTCTAGCACTTGCCCTTTCCCTGTGGCACAACAGGCGTCGCACCGTCGAACGATGCGTGTCTACCCAAGCCTAATCACAGTCATGTCTAATCAGCGACCTAGGCACAGCCGTCATACCTGGCTTAACGATGATTGTATACCTAAGTATAAGAATTACAACTAAATTAAAAATTAACCAAGTGAAACCAAGACTTAACCAGGCTTGCATACTTAGGGTTAACTGAGATAACCCGCAGCCAATTTTTTGAGAGTATGCATACCGATTCACATACCTCCAATTCTTGCAGTACTTGGTCGATGAAATCTGTGGGGTCCTTTCGGTACCTGTATGCTGCCGCGATGGCATCTCGAAACATCTAGAGAAATATAATAAGTACTTTATTAGAAGGCTCACGACGGGAATGCATGAGCAGGGTAGGAGGATCTAATATAAATGATAAAAAATGAACAACTTTAGGACCTAAGAAAATAAGTGTGAAAAATGACCGTAGTTATAGAGCTTCACTACACACAGTGCGATGTGGAGCAGTGGTGGATCGATTTCTTATGTTTCACTACGAAAACTTGTAGCGCATTCTTAGTAAATTATTTATCCTTGCTTTCCTGCTTGTCAGAAACATGACAAAGTTGTTAAAGGAGGCCTCATCAGGTTTGGTCATTCAGCGCAAGCACGCGCCGTCAGGAATGTTGCAGGAATAATAATAAAAAGGGAATGGCGCTTGCGGAGTGTGCAAAACGGAAGGTGTGATCGACTACGGTGGGGAGGGTAGCTAGTTTCTTGATGTCGTAATCTCAACACATCACTTCCTCCATAAAGCATTAACTCTCTCTTTGTTGATTTAATTGTATTTTTATTAAGCATCTGCTATCGATACGACCTTTGAAGAATTATTCATAATATGCACTTCAGAAGGCGCTGTAATATTTATATCGTTTAACGAAAATTTCGTATGGGGCCCATTGAGAGGACTCTTAAAGACGGCGCGTCGAATGAGCGACGTTATGGAAAAAGCAACAAAATTCGATAATGCTTAGACTTTTCCGGCGGGTGTTGAGCTCACCTTTACTACGTTGGTGCCGTCAGACGCGGACACAAAGTAGAAAGGCATGCCGTTTTTCTTGCCGAAGTTGAAGCTCTTTTGCACCACAGTGCTATCAGCTGTAAGGGGACAGACATTGATGTGAAAGTGTGCCGCATACTATGACACGATCAAAGAATACACTATTTAATTACTATCTGATTTTGTGTGCTAATACATTGATATAATGGTACGGAATATGGCTGGCCGGGCTGTATTACGCACATTATTACTTTCTAGTTTTCTGTCATTATACAACAACTTGAGTGCGGATTTCGTGCTCGACTGCCAAGTTTCGGTAATTGCCCTTTGTGCTAAGTTCACGCTGTGATGTAGCCGTTAGGTAATTGAAAAAAAATTCTGAAAGCACCTTGTTCTAGAGATACCCTACATTGCTCTCACAAGTCCTTGTTAATATAAGAACACGTTCTGGACATATAGTGTTCAAACCTCGCCGATCATTTGTGTTTGTAAACTACAGCTATGGGCACGTGTAATGAGGCGAAAGTTCAGAGACAGTTCACAGAAGTCTTTGGTCATAGACAATGTTCTCTACAAGCCACTACTTCCGTTCTTGCATGGAGAGGGCCTCAAAGTTTTCACCTAAATACGAAGGTATGCTTCATGATTGGGCGACCAATCTTAATTAAAGCGGCAGTATTTTCTATCAGTCATCGCTTATTCCTGAAAGCATCGCTTCTTTATACCTAGTTTGAGCTGTATTAATAATCGTGCTGACTAAAGCCCTTTTCAAAGTTTGAAAAAAAAAAAGAAAGTATTGAATAGGCGCCGGTTTTGAAGGCGCTTTGCAGAGTTATTCACGGGGAAGGTAATATTACATGCGCTTAAGTTCATACGAAATTTTATGGCTAGTTCTTCGCGGCATCAATCTGTATATCCCTTTCAAAGACGGCCTAAAGATTTCTATACGCAAGTGCGTTTTCGCAGTTCTGTCTAGTGGAGGCAAAAAAAGAAAAGTAAAGGAAAACATGGACATAATTATCGGGGTGAACTGAACTTCCTGCTTACACTATTTGGCTAGAATTCGCTTCTTAGTGCTGCGCGTTTTGGCGCCCGATAACATTGCTGAAGGCGCGTTATCATGACTGACGAAATTTTTGACGCTTCGCGTTTAATAATAGCGAGAAAACTATTTTTGCTTGCCTCACAATGCATGCACCGAATAGCTAATTCTTGCATTTGCGTTGAAAGCCGGCGACTATTCTTATTTTTTTTTTTTTGCGGGAACAGAGGGCATTACTTAGTAAGCAATGAAATCTTACTTTCTAACGTTGTACTGATGATTAACGAGGTGAACGAAGGTACCATCATATGAGTCTCATTTTCATGAAAAGCAGTCGGCAGCGTTCCTGAATAACGCAGTGCCTCTTAGACAAGGTTATCCACAGCCAATCATAATTTGTGAAAGAATGGGAATAACTTACGCAGTCAGTGTGTCCCTAATTTTACAAAGGACGCAGCAAACTATTCTGCAATGACAAGTGCACCTGCCGTAGCTCTCTCATTTTCGTGGCTCATTCACTGACCAGAAATCCTACGTTCGTTCTCAGTGTCTTTGACTATGTTCCCTCCATTAACGTCTAGGAGAAAACACGTCTGCGTTTTTTATTAACTGTGTTTGAGAATAGGTTGTTACCTATGTGTGACGACGGCTACTTCTATTCTCTGAGATGGCGTGTTTGCTTTGAATGTTGATGGTACACATAGAAAGAAGAAAAACTAGGAGCTATCCTGACTTGATACAACTGAGGCTACAAAAGTAGGCCCTACGCATGATAATGTCATAGCAGGTTTAGGTATTCTCACCACCGCTCTCAGCCGTCACTGAACGCGCTTTTCAGAAAAGTCAATAGGCTGCGGCCGTAAAGCAGCACGCGCATTGAAGAATGTGTATATGTTAGAGAGATGACTGGAGTTGTTCAAGCATAAAAGAAGGAAATGTGCACAGGGCGGTTAGCAACGCAATCGAACGCGTGACCTATGGATTAAGAATTGCGGGGAACCAAACGAGATGAGCCGAGTAAAGCTAGCGCAGGTTCGTGCGTTGGGCGAAGTTTTTGTAAAAACGGGGGCGAGCGATGAGGGCGGTTTCACTAAGAGTTGGCCTGCGAATAAGGCTGTCTGTGTGATGTAATGCTCGGTCCTAGCTTTTCCGTGGTACTACCTCACCGCAGTTCAGCAGCTCCGCACAACAATTGCTGAATTTTGGATCTATGGCTTTTCGATGGGGGCGAAATGCGAAAACACCCGTAGTACTTACATTTAGGTGCACGTTAAGGAACCCCAGGTGGTGCAAATTTCCGGAGTCCCCCACTACGGCGTGCCTCATAATCGCGTCGGGGTTTTGGCACGTAAACTACCATAAATAAATTTTTGGATCGATGGCTTTCGGTTTATCACTTTCAGTGGATGCTCAATGTCTGAGCTAATGGGCACCACAGCCGCCACTGTAGTCAGGTGTGTCATGCTGGACGCAGCACCGTGAGTAAAAGTATTTCCGAAAATGTTCAACGGAGAATACGGCACGTTATCTCCGATTCTTGAGGTGTGCAACGCCGAGTGCTGTGGTTATGAGGCTCCGCCCAACTCTGAATGAGCAAAAGATGAAACTTGCGCACTGCTTTGGAAATAATAGCCAAGCGGCCCACATAGTTTATTTTTAGTAGTTAGTTATATGGTACCTGGTGGTTATACGTATCTGTCATTTTGGCAGTTATTTTCATCTGCGATCTGAAGTACTTGATCCTGACTACACACAAAAAAAGCTAATTCTCTTATTTCGAAGGTCTGTTTAATGTCCGCTGGAACATATAACAAGAAAAAAAATTACGTCAGAATAGCCTGCACTATTCTGCGGTCCCCGACTGGACAGCTGATCATCTGTAATGGGTCTTCCGGTCTGGTTACGTAAGGAGAACGTAGTGAACAAGTGCTTACCATCAATTTTGTTGGCGACACAAAGACAAGGTATTGCTGGCCTGTTCTCTCTAAGCTCCTTGTGCCAGTTGGAGAGGTTCTTGTACGTGATCTTCCTAGTGACGTCGAATACCTGCCGAGTAAGATGAGATAACTCCTCTCATTTAAGGTTCCCGAGCAGATTGCGTAACCAAGAACCCTAAGGTCTGCTTGAATTTTGCTGTGGCCAAAGTGGCGTGCATACAGAAGGGCGACGGTAGCTTCTTGCGTGCTTAAGCTAAAGCTCTCTAACGAATCGTCATTAGTCGGAGCCGCAATACGAATCATAGCATTCCTCACACGAATAGTGCATTGATATACGTAATAATAGCGCATAGCTTTCTTGGCTCTGTCACCCATTTGCGTAGTGGTGAGATTTAATACAAGAGCGCCGATGTAAAACGGTCGTGCTCACGCTCAACCGAGTGAAGTGGCGCGTCGCTGAGAGAGAATTGCCAAGGTATAGATAATGTGCTGCAGTGTTCAGGAAGCACAGCCCTCCTCTTCTGCAATAAGGCTGAAAAGCGAGCTAGTTGGTTTGACTTCATATGTGGAAAGCTTTGCGCACATTGAACGAAGACAAGTCAGTCTGCGCTGGTCCCTGTGTCCTTTTCTTGTCTTCGTAATGTGCACAAAGCTTTCCTCTTCTCCAGCTGCCCTCTACCCTCTGGTCGCTGCGGCAAAGGAAAATAGCAGACGCCTTCCACACCGGCACTCGCTCCGCTGGAGACAACACATACACGTCGAATTGGCCTGCTTGTATACACCGCTATACTATTGCTACATATGTACTGGTTAACGGCTCGGTTCTCTATGGAATAACACAATGAAACAATACAAACTACCTCGATATCCTTATTGCAAAAAATTTTTGCCTTCGAGAGCCATCATTCTTTTGGTAAATTGCATAGATCTCTTGAAGCGTTTGGGAATTCGCTTGCATTTACAATCATTGTCATATGCTTCGGCACAATCTTTGTCTTATAACTTGTGTTATACAATACACTATTAATTTAGTATAACCTCTTCATTGCCGAATAAGAATGTGGCGATAAAGAGCAACTGTTTAAAATGAATTTTTCACACTATTTCAGGAGGTCAAAGAAAAACAAAGTGACATAAGAAGGAAATTGGAGCGAACAAGGCGTGTCCAGAAGTGTTGACATAAGCTGTGAATACATCTTGTGAGCTGCTTGCCGCCATTCCATTTTAAGTGCCGCCATAGCCGGCATACGGAGCTCTACCGCGGAAGCAGGGTAAACCTTGGTGCAGGCTCATAAATGGCCGCGATTTGAGAGCCTTGGAACATTTCTATGAGACGTACTTGGCTTCGGAAAAAGTGTCCACGCATTTGTACACTGGTATTGAAGAGGAAGATATGAGAGAACGCTCTCAGCCATTTGTTTTTCTTTCTTTTTTAGACCGCTGCATCAGGTGACATATGGCGTCCTCCTTTCTGAAGGGAAAAATGCGCACACCTTTAATACCTCACCACTTTTAGCTGAGCAGTACTTGGCTTTAGAAAAAGGGTCTCACAAATGCTAACACTGGTGGCGAAGATGGTAATATATTACTCCTGTTTATGCAATCGAGGCTAAGGATTCACACAGCCATGATCTGTCCCGTACCGCCACTGCCACGCTGCCAGTTTCCGCCAAAGGAAAGCGTTTTTTCACCTCTTTTTCCTCAAAAACGAGACGCCGGCGACGTTGAGAAATCGGCCAAGGTGATCGGTATTGTGTTCTTGGTCAGAAGCAGGCGAGAAAACCCTTTCTCCCGAGAGAAACGGATACTGGGACGTTGATGGAAAAGGAGAGATGATGGTTGTGCGAATCAGACTTAAAACGGAAGGAAATCTAGTCTGAACTGTACATCGACACACGTGCTTGTTTATCTTTCGCCGGTGACCGTTTTTCACCGGCCAATAAATGCTAAACTATAACGCTCAGCGCAGGACGGGCCTGTACGTATCGGAAGTGTAAAAGCTGACGCGCTTGACCCTCTGACCAGATTTTCGACGATTTCCAACTGTGTTCGCCGCTTTCTTTGAGCTTTGAGTGTAGCCTGTTTTTCTGGGAACAGGTTTGCCCAGTAAAGTTAGTTTCACGATTCACAGTTTTATTACTGTGTCCTTGACCATCACTACCAGGGGACAATATTATTTCATTAATCATGAACCAAATGATTGTACTAGGGCATATAATTTAGGGCAGGGGCTGCCGAAACATTTGAGAGAAAAAAATAGATCTTAGACAGTTAAATTAGAATGTGAGTTTTGCTTTTTATCTCCTTCAGGAAAATTTAGATCATTTGATGTCTGGTATAAAGCAGCCACCGTATTCGTTTTATTTTGTTGCTTGTGAAAAAAATCGCGTTTCTTCTTTGAAAGCGCTGTATATTCATTTTTCCTCCAGTACTTTCAAGAATGCTGCGAGAAATTCACTCGTGCTAGCACCGTCATGATTAGCAGGCGACATTTATAAATGTTCTGAGTAACCAAGTTCAAAACATAGGCGACGAGTTAGCCACTATTTTATTAGTGCCTGTTTAGGCGGATGTCTCAACTCACGTTTTGTTATTCATCATAATCAAATATGATTGGCTGTTTTTGAGCTAGTCACGCTCCGTGCAATGACCCATGGCTTGTGAACTTGCGGGCTAAATAGTCATTTCGCCTTCAGGACTTGGATCCATGAGATGCAGTATGCCGACGCCCTCTTCTCAATAAGCTTTTAAGCCGTGAATAGCACCAGAAGGACGATTGAGTGGCGTATTGAAACGGGTGTGGCATTAAAAAGAAAACACAAATGATGGTATTATTGGGGCCCGACAAGGAGGACACTACTTGCCTGTCAGCTCGGATGAATTATCCCCTGAATGTTATAATTTTCTTATACTGCACGGCGATAACTCGTTCACACCAAGAAAATTGCTGTAACCACTTCCCTGCCGGCATGGCTACTATCAGTTGACCTCAAAACTAAACGTTAGCCACAAATGGATATATTTCTTTTTTGCCCCTCCTTTCTCTAACGCGTTTCAGCTATTGAGAGTAGAAAAATAAATAAATTATTAAATTATTAATTAAATAAATAAATAAATATTATCTTGACAGGCTCACTGCTGCGTTCTTTTACCCTCTCAAAAGTACTATTATAGGTATGTCTATTTGCATGCTGAGGTGGCTGATGACAGTGTTCTCACGTATATCTAAAACAAACAAGAAAAAAAACACCCTGTTTGTTCATTCTAAAATGCATTCAGTCCTTTTTTATTTCTGCTGCTCACGCGAGAGTGTGTTTTCTGTATGCCGCAAGAATACGTTTCGAATTATAAAATGCATCACCGTATATGCTCAGTATAGATATCAACTGAAATAAGCAAATGCAACCTTACCAGAATACAAGCGTCTGCCTGGTGGTAATAGGAAGGGTGAAGCGTCTTGAACCTTTCTTGGCCGGCAGTATCCCAGAAATCTGGAACGGCGTGCGGTGTTTCTTTTCGATTGTCCAGAAAGATGGCGCTGTCAACTATTTCCTGCTAGGACAAGGGAGGTACGTGCAGCTACTGGGTTCAGTGGTTTTGAAACACACACCCAGTATGCCTTAAACATAACTATTTTCTTAACAATTACGTGTCTCAGGCGTGAACACACAGCTGGGCCTACTTCGGGAAGAAGCGACGAAATGTCACTGATAATTCAAAGTTAAATGGCACTTTGTTTTTCTTGCGCTATACAACCAATGCCTCGAGGGCACTTATGTTGAATTTAAATTTTAAAAAAGCTTTGACGCAATAGTGGTACTTACCAACTATAACTGGTTCACCATCAACTTTGGTCTTATGGCGTAATAGCGTTAATGCGTAGGTAGAAACTTGATGAGGTTTGCTGAAAACACAAGCGTTGGGATATCAAGGTTAAGGATGAAAAAAGAAATGTTTGCGTTCATTGGCCACACTGGGGGAAATGATTGCGACTCCGGCAATCTTCGCGCAAAAGGATACTAAGCGTCCAGTAGAAAGCGTTCCACGAGCCTGCGTAGCACAGAAAAAAAAGGAAGATTACACAGCTCAGCTTCATTGAGACTATCATGAAATCAGTAACAGCGTGAATTTACTAACGTGAACGAGAGATGAAGTAGCAACATAACGAATCTTTGAGCGCAAGCAGGATGAACGTGACCTACAGTTGCGCTTTAGTAGTACGCCCTCAAGATCAATTAATCATAACACGTCTTATTGCATACAATAAATTTATCTTTATACTAAAGGAATGAGGCATTGCTATTACCATTCCGCGTACGCTTCTGACAAACCTTCCTGAAATTCGACTTTTCATCACAACGGCAAATCGTTGAGTCGATAAGCGATAGCATTCACGGTCATCCTACTTCATTCACGAGAAGTGCCGCGGAAGGCCACCTGCTTTTACAGATGAGAACGTTGCGTGCTGCAAGTCTCTTCATCATTTTACGGCTCTGCACCTTCGAAACTGAGAACATCACGTGACTGCCGACGCTGCACGCGCGCATGAACATGCATGCGCCAAAACACCAGCCTTCTCGCCTGACCACTGACCATCGCCGTCGACTTGGCGTGATTGCGCTCGCACTGAAAGCCGATCCCGTGACCTCCAACACTAGGTGCGCGGACCGAGCGGACTCGTTGGGCGCGGCAATGTAGGGCTGTGCGTGAGTCGTCTCACTCGGAGCAGCGCGGTAGTGGTGACGACACGAATGATCAGGGACACACGCATAACTGCTATCTCAATAAAAGGAAGTCCCCGTGTATGAACAGAAAAATACCTGTATTCAGTGCTACTCCGTAGGGCTCACAAAAGTGAAAGACGTGTGCTGGCTGCATGAGCTTCCAGGTTATTTTTTTGACAATTCGATCACTCGTGGTCAACGCCCCGTAAGAACTGCAAAATATTTCGAAGCGTTCAGTGCGTGGTGCGCTAGTATTCGGTGGCTTGGCAGTGTTGGTACGTAATTAATAAAGGAAAAATGAGAGATCCACCCAATCGTAGGAATTGCTACAAAGAAAACCCATACAGGTTCCTCGTAAGAAAAGCTTCGAGATTGAAGAAAAATTCATCCTGGTCCTGGTCTGGAGGCAGCCACTCTACCATCTGAGCCAACCAGGCGGCTAGCTGGTGAAGGAACAAAGTCGAACTTATCAACAAGTCTAAGGAACCTTGCGAGTTCCTGCAAAACTATTACATCAAACTTCTGCCTTTGCTTCGAGTTGTAGCAATCGAGGCAATTGCAGCGATTGCGTGCCTGTTTTATTTTCCCTTTAATAATTATTTCTCTCCACATTGCTGGTTTCCGCAAAACTATTAGGTCAGAGTTGGTTGATACCAGAAAGCCAAATCTGAATGCACACCCATTGCCAGGAATGAGTCATAACGCCACTGTCAAGAATAGTTTCTATGAAACAGGGATATTTTTGTAACGAAACGTCGTAATACTTTTACAAAGATATCAGTTATTGGTCCTGGAAAACAGGCAAGATGCAAGCTCGTTGAGGCTAGAAATCCCTACACCGCATTATGGAAATCCCCGCTGATGGTAATAAGTTCTTCTAACGTAGTGAACACAAGAAAGCACCCAGTCGCCTGCGCTAGACGGTCTTGTTGGCAATCGCAGATCTCCTTTCTTATTGTGCTGTTGACGTGTCACCCTGGGGGGGCGTTCGCGAGAAGTCGGTCATAGGATATACGCACTCTCCTAGTCATGCATGATTCTTGTCGATTATTTTGATGTTTCCGAAAGTTATCACGCATCGCCTTGAATTTCGTGCACCGCAAGGAATTCTGATTCAGGAAAGCTCACATATTGTAATGTAGTGTATTAATGTTCCTTCGCTGTATCGAAACGAATGCTTCGTAGTTATTACGCGATTGGGCTCCCAATCGCAGAAACCATACCGTTAACTTCCAACGAAATGCGCCTAGTTTAAAGTATTAGGTTTGAGTTTTCAAGGAAGAAAACTTCAAGGAAGTTCTGAAGTTGCGGATTGATTTGCCCTGTTAACTCCATTTATGCTCACACACCATTCGTATTCCGTGCTCTGGCGAAATAAGCGTGTTTACGGTCGATATTCCGCAAGGCTTGCTTAGCTCGGCGACGGCACAGAAAAAGAAAGAGCAGCATGAGTGTTACAATGATTCACAGCACCGATTCACGCAGAGCAGGTCGAGGAGTGCGTGATCATCGCAACCGTTTGTCTTCGCAACGCCACTCGAACAACCTGATATAGAGCCGATCGTTATGCAGGGCGACAAAGCGAGACTCGTTCACCGAACGTGTTACTTCCTTTCGGCGGCGAAGTAACTTGCTCATTGCCAGCGCCAACTCAAACGTGACAACTTCCTTGTGCCTGTCGTTTCACTCAATTCCCTTTGTCTCACGCACGCGAAGAAAGGTCAAACATAAGTAAAATTTACGACGGTACATGATCTGTCAATATTGCGTGAGGAAAGAGCTGTCACCGAGAGCATCAACCGTCTTGACCGACCAAAAACATGCGTCGTTTCAGCAAGGCATAACCTCCGATCCATCAATTTGGCTCCGACACGTGGATGGTTAAATGTGATGATGCGAAGCATGGAGAGCAGAAGTTGTTGAACGGAATGAATGGGAGCCATACTTTCGGTGCTGGTCGAACGCTTCTTCTCATCATATACTCAGTGCTATAAAAATTATATAAATAACGGACAGCGATTAAACATTTCAGAACTTTAAAGACAACATCGTGGTAGTGAGTAGGGAGGTGAGAAAGTGCCAACGTAACTAACTTTCACGTCAAAGGTAAAACATTGCCTGCAATTTTGGAAAGAGCCATTGCACTCGAGAAGAAAAAATTGTCGTTGGAAATTCTTACACCATATGTGCAACAGCTTTATATAGCTTTATATGCAACCTTTATATAGCACAATTTTAGTGTGTTTGGATAAGGCTGCGCATTAACTTAATTATATACTTCTTTTTCGAATACAATCATGAATGGTAAATAAGCTGCCAAGTGTCCTTGTTAATCCGCATTACTTTGTAAAAGTTGTTTAATATGGCTTGGAAATAACTGTTCGTCATGTGTCGATCATGTCGCTGGTGGTACCCAAACCTTTATGCAACTAATGTTTCCTTTGCAAAGGCGTAATTAGTCACCATCGTTTGGGACCGACCGTTAGCGCAGGCACACAGTCTCAGCACGAGCGGCATTTATGAGCAAAAGCGCTGGAGAGGACCATCCACTATATCGTTCCAATCCTTCTCTACACTTAGCCTCTGGAGCGAAAAGGGAGCCACCCGGCGACCTAACAGCTTGTCATTATGTGTGGGTCATAGTAGGTCATGAAGCGGTCGACGTTGACTATATCTCGTCCGTGACGGCGCGTGTCCGAAGTTGGTTCAACTTGCTGGATCCAGTAGTTGACCGGAGATGTGCGTTTGACGACGTGGTAGGGGCCTTCGTACTTGAGCCGTACTTTCGACGGGAGCCCAGATGCAGTGGAAGGTAACGAGAGCCACCCAAGCGCCCCGGAGAGGAACGTGTGCGCCGAAGTGGTGTCACCACGGAAGCTCTTCCGGCGCTCTTAGTCATTTGTAGTAAAGGCCCAGGCAAGATTGGGACACCTTTCGGCATGTCTGGCTGTGACAGAAAAAGGCGCACACTCAGATGCATGCGGCTTGTACGGAAGTATTGTGTCGATTGTGTGCGGCGGGTGACGGCCGTACAATACAGAAAAGAGTGAAAAGCCAGTGGTGCTCCGAGGGGCGCTATTATAGGCCTAGGTTGCGAAGGGAAGACTAGCATCCCAATTTGTGTGGCCGGGAAGCATGTCGCCAAGCCTACGGTTGAAGCGTTTTGCGAAGCCGTTCGTCTGCGGATGCTAAGCAGTAGTTGTGCGGTGCCGTCTCTTTTTAATGCCAGGAAATCAAACGGTCCTGAGCGAAAAAGCCGGCATTTAATTGTGGTCTGTAGAACCGAAATGACACTTAAGTTTTCATTAACTGCGATGTCAAGCCACGTGCGCGCCTGTATGGAGCAGAGCGGGCGAAAAGGGACATCTGCTGCCGGGCAAGGTGTTGAGTGAGGAGGGAGGACATCGCCGCGACGCCACGTCACGCTCGGTCTCTGAAGCCTGTTTTACCTGCGCAAGCGCTCACCAGATTTGTAACGGCGGCTCGGTAATCGGCATGAAGAAAAAAAAAATGTATATAATAGCAGAATACGTCGGAAAGAAAAAAAAACTTTGGTGGCAGTGAGTTTAGAATCTACGACTCCACGCTGGGCTAAGCGAGCGCCACCTAGATAGCAGGTGTGCACACTCTGCTTTATGACATCGTGCTTCTTGGACCGAAATCTTCATTTCCAAGCCCGACATGACTAAAGTGGTGACTTAAAAATCCCCGCAGCTTACCCGTGACCGTCCCCATTAGATTATATGGCCGTCCGGCATGGTAGCATGCCGTCACGGATCAAAGTGCATCGGTGGACATGGCGGCCCATTGACGGCCCAGCCGCAAGAAAAGTGTAACCAGTGCCTCGGTTTTCCATCAGCGAAAGAAACAATTTGTTAACCACCGACTCGCCATGTGCTTAACAGCAGGGTTTATAGCCTTCGGATGATACGCGCTATGAAAGTTCATGTTGGTTTGCCTTGCTTGCCTTAGCCCCGAGCTTAACGTGTCGCGTTAAGCTTTGCTTTGTTTTGTACTCCTCACTACGTTATCTCTTAACCTGCGCAAGTTAATTTGCTTTTTAGTTTACGTGTTTATGTGGACCTTTCAGGCGTCTTTTATCGGCTAAAGGTACGTAAGTGAGCATGACAAATGTGCTTATCTTCACACCCGTCTTTTACCTTGCCTTCAAAATAAGAACATCAAGGCTGTGGTACGGATTCTCTGCCACTGCTCAAGAAATGTACTGCCTTGACCGCAAAAAAGGTGCTGCCATCTTGGTCCAACAGTTAATAAAATGGCTCAATGGGTCACAATAAAGTTATTATCCGAAATTATAATACTTCTCCTTTACTACTGGAAATTAAAAGTGATACTTAATAGTAACCGCAACGATTGAATGTGCACTTAACGACGTATTCACAAGACCTGCACAACAATTAGAGTGAGAAGAATATGCATGGTGCGTTCGCGTAAGGCTTGCGTTACCGTCAATGCGCAGTGTATCCTCTGCGGAGCCATAGAATTGTCCTAAACTTCGTAGGTCTAGTGACAATCAACCTATACATTGTGAATTATGACGCTGTAATGTGGCTGAACTGAATATATTTTGTATTCTCTTGGTCGTCAGACATGACCCCTGCAATAATTTCTTTCTCTCATATGGTGCCGAAAATCACGATACTCCCGATTTCTATTCTTACCGAGTCTTTTAACGGTTTGTATGCGCTGCTTCACCAGCAAGGTATCATGATGGTTTGTATGCCACTGTGTGAGGAGCCTACATGACACGACGGATGAAAAAAAAGAGAGAGAAGGGAGCGAGAAAGAAGAATCTTTACAGATTACTGCTGTTGGCCAGGTTTCAACATCTAACATAGCACCCCACATATAAGCAATTATAATATTTATTACATGCACATGCAAACGAAAACAACCTATTGTATCACCGTAAGATGTGACCTTTGTTGGCGCAGTGAAGAAAGCACATACTGTGTTCTAATAGCTGCTGCGCACCATAAAAATTCTTTTTGCAGTTCAAGTAAGTAAGTAATGAAACAACATCTCTTGTATTAAAAAAAAAAAAAAAAAACTTTCTGTGCCTGAGGTTGGCACCCCAAAACATGAATAACACATTAAATAAATAAATAAATAAATAAATAAATAAATAAATAAATAAACAAATAAATAAATGGTATATTTAAATGAACACCTAATTAAATATATAAATGTGCACAAGCACCCAAGAATCAATGCAGAAAATCGCCAAGGAAGTAAACGAACATTGAAGGACGTGCTGAAACGACACGACCTGATCGAAGGCAATGAGCCCATCGTCGTGCCATTATCGACATTATAGGAAAAGGAGCAGAGCGCAATTTCCGGGGAGGTGAATAAACAATAACGTTTGGGTGCCGAGTCACGCAAGCCCTGTCTGGCACCTGTCTGATCGTCTACGGAATTGACCAGAATACTCAGGCACCGAATACTGATCTTTTTTTTTATTTGGGCACACACAATTTTTCAGGTGCGCTGTACGAAAGGGCAGCATAATTTACGATAAGGCGGCGTTTCTAGAAGAGTTCGAAACCTTCACTGCCTTACCTATTTCAGGAAATTAAATATGTTTGCCGCACATCATATACCTATAGTTGTTAGCTTATTTCACGGTATTTCAGCGTGTTTCGCAGAGTACCAAAACGATACCTATGAATAATAGCATAATAATTGTGAGAACAAAAGTACAATATAGTTATCGAGGGCAGGTCCATTTTATAAGGATGCATCTTAGAAGTTGCTGATGCTGGCTAAGTATATCGATCAAGCGGGATAACATTTGTATGCAGTGCGAAGTTGAAAAGCGCTGTAGCAACTACCAACGAGACACTAAAAAGCAACACTCAATCAGCATAGGGTAATGGACATTTCCTTGAGAACTTTATTTCTGTTAATTTTCACGGTTGCGCATTGATTATTGAAAAAGAAACCGAAGGTTGAAGTCAATGTTATTTAAAATTTCTTGCCGCAGCGCTTCAACCAGCACGTCAATGTGAGGTCAGGGACATCGGAGTATTTTTTAATATTTTTGTCCTTTTGGCTCAGTAAAGTTCTTGAAGCTTGCTTAGTGCAGTCTTTGGTTTGCTTAGAACATTACTTCATAATAAGCGATAAAAAATTTAGGCGCGAGCAGATGCCGTCAAAATCTATGGCATCATGGCTTGCTGGCGTGGAAAATTAAAGGTGGTGGCGCCACTAGTTACTCATTTCTGCGTCTTCTCATGGCCAAAAAACGCCTCCTCTATCGCTAAGAATGCCGTTTTCAATATTGTTAAAAGCCAACTTAGTAATGCAGATCACGATCATTTTCTCTTCAGTGTCGCTTTATCATCGAACCCTTGATGCACTAGCTTACACTTTACGCGGTCAGTAGAACATAACCGTTCAAAACAGTCAATGTGGCTTCATGCATTGAACATCGCTTTGAAACTCGAGATCGAGCCACTTTTTGAGATGCTGTGCTGCACGGATCAAAACGCTTTATGTTTCTGCGTTAGAGGCATATTCGCAAAATGAAAGGTATGAAAATGACAACGCTTCATTTGCCTAAAAAAATCACAACCATTTATTACCTTCTTTTCGTTACCTATATACGTTAGACTTTGATAAATTTCCCCTTTTCATTCCACATATTCCGCCTGAGTTCTTTAGAAACTCGGTGAAGAGGTTGTTTCACCACCACATAAAGGGTATGAAGGATGTATCTACCTAATTGGTAAAAGAGAACGTAATGTATTTTATAAATTAAAATATGACTCTATAATTCAAAAATTCTATGAGATCTCTTGATGCTAACCTTCAACGTTAATGCACAAATTTTCAAAACATACTCGTACCACAAAATTACACATACAATTACACATATAATTGTAGATGTCCTTAATTAGCTGAATTCCATTCTTTGTGGCCTATTAGCAATTTCGTTATATAGCTTGTGAAGTAAGTATTTGTGAAGAAAAATTTCGGCAGTGGGCTAGTTGCTAAACGCACTTGAGTGTGTGCGCTAAGACAACAAAAGGACCAGACTGGAGCGAGCACACAAGCACGGGACACGTAACGGGGCAGTTAGCGCTCGACGTCCAGGGTTTGTGTGCTTGCCCCCCTGTGGCCCTTTTGTTGATTTAGCGCACATTTCCTTGTAAGCATTCGCTATTTAAATATCCAGAAATATAGCTTCGAAGTTGTGCTCTCCCTTCATTGTTCTAGATAATTTTGAAAAACAGCCTCTCTAAGATGTAGATGACGATAAGTTTGCCCTTGAGCCGGGAACTAGCTGCGCGTCACGCTGCTGATTAATAATATATTAAAAGAGTGGTCAGTAGGGATGAACATATATGATCTGCAGAGGACGCCAAGGTGATAAAAGTAATAAGATATGTAGTTAATTACGGTTTCCATTTTTACTAAGCGAATTTCCAGAGGTAGCTGTATATTTGGCTAAAAGTGCAAAACCGAATAAGTCAACAGAAATATTAGTAGGAAGAAAACAGATAGATGATAATTTCTTCAGAACAGCATTGCTGAATCACTTCCAAAGTACACGTTGTTCGGCACACGTGACCAATGTTTTCCTCCTACATTTTGTCTCATTTTCTGCTGAACAGTGCTGTAGCTTTGAGCAGGTCCTCGTACTTCAAAGACGTACACTGCGTTCCTTGGGCGTCTACACGTCTAACGTGTCAATGAGACAAGTACTCGCATTTGCGCAGAAGTCACGCAAGAACAAACTAAGCATTGAAGAAGGTCTCACTTTGATTTTCCCACAGCACTGTCGCCCAGGCAGATCACCTTGAGTTTCACGTGTCCGTCGGCGTCATCCGCGCCGTGCTCCAAGCCCTCCTCGGTGCCACCAGCTTCCATTGCTCCGCCGGCCATTTTCCGAGATTGGCATGCGCGTCAACTGCCACGAAGACGACTACCGCGGCCGTGGCCCGTGCTGCGCGAGCGCGCCGCAAACAATCAATGATGAACAGCGAATAACGCAGCACGGCCGGTATAGAGACGCCACGATGGAAACCAAAAAATCTAGGACCGCATGGACAGCGGGCAGTGGGGCGTGACGCCAGGTGTCCCGATCGACGGGCGCTATGGCAACGTCCCGAGCTCGGGATCGGGTGGTACTGGCGGCGCGCCAGGCAGCGACATCTGGGGAGTGTGACGAAGGCTTGACAGGCGAATGACATTGCCCGGAAATGCATAGCGCGAAATTCTACCTGTTTAGAACAACAATGCGTGTCGAAAAGTGTGTAATTGACAATACGTCTGCTGTTTACAACATGACAGGAAAACTTCAGCTGCTGATATTATTTGTGGCTGTCGGTGCTTTGTCTTAAAGAACATTTCACAGACCAGTACCACACTGTACGGGTATATTGTGCTCTCTTTGTCTGTGTGTGCGTGTGTAATTGTGTATGCGTGCGATTCTGTTGAATGCATGGGTGATAGTGTATGTGTATGGATGCGAGCGTGTGTGCGTCTGTTTCTGTGTGTGTGCGTGCGCACGTGCGAGCAGTCAGTCTGCAGTGCTGAACAAGCTGAAAGGGAACACGTAATTACTCTTGAACTAGGGAACAGCGGGAAAGATGAGGTCGTAGAAGAGGCCGACAACAACCACACGTTGTCTCGTGCACGTCCTCGTCCTTCGCGCTGTCCCCTAGTTCAAGATGATCAAACAGCTCGTCGACATGTTCATTTTATTAGATGAAATTAGTGATGGAAGGATCATCAATGTATTGTCGCATTTGTGTTATTGAAAGAAATGGATAGCATAGCAAATCAGGTGGTCATCTAGGAAATAATGTCCAGTTTGTGGGCCTTCCTTTATTATCTATGGTTCCATGTTCGCCTTAAGACTAATGCGCTGCTCACTACTCGCTATATGGTGAGCTAGCCAGGCGTACATACGTCATTGAAAGGGTCCATGCTTTATTTTTAAATAAGGAAAGAAATATAAAGTCAGAAAACTTTCTACAGGAAACAGAATATCGTGAATTGACATTGCAATCAGCCTGCCTATAATATCAAATTCCACTGCAGGCAGATATTAACGCTCGACCGCCAATTCAAAAATGATATATTTTTTAAACGTTTTAACGTAAATGTTTTTTGCAAAGCTATTGCTCCAAAAGTCAAAGGAACGCTGCCGTTATTTTGTCTAGTAAAGGTTAGAAGCAGTTTAACCTACGCGACCTGAAGACGGCGAGATCCTCTGATATGTCTCTGGCCTACAGGCTGCGCGGGACATGAAGTTCTCTAAGTTAACGTCTTTTACCCTATGGGCCCGGCTTCTCCTGGTTCAGTAAAGGGGAGAATGTTGAAGGCTAGTCTACTCAGATATTCCCTGGCGCGGGCTTCCTTGGCGCCTAGCAGTAAAATGTCGGTTGTTTACCTGCCCCAGGCGAAGGACGTGCTCGAAAGGGTAACGCGAAGATGCCAATAGTCATTACTGATTAACCTTTCTCAAAGTCATCGTACATATTGGCAGCTTCTAAGGTTGTTGGGAGTTCCGTTTAGTGGAGGCACAGGATACACGCTTTGACAGCTTGAGAACGGAGAGTTGACTGGCTTTATTAAAGAGTAAAAGCAGGTTTGCCGAGTGTCTGTCGTGGAGCCCCGGTTGGGCAGCTACGTCGCCTTCAATAAAGGGCAGGGGGCTATGACTCTCGCAGTGAGGCAAACTGGAACTCTGGAGCAAGGGGCAATGACCCCTCCTCCCCTTTCCCCACATTGAGGCATGGCGAAGTGACGGAAGGCCGCTGCAACGTAGATAAATACGGTCAGATACAATGTTCAATGTTAAGCTCAGCAACACACAAAACTGTAGTTTGCCCTCTAATCTTCACGACTTGACTATTCGCAGGAAAC
Source organism: Dermacentor andersoni (assembly GCF_023375885.2). NCBI lineage: Eukaryota > Metazoa > Arthropoda > Arachnida > Ixodida > Ixodidae > Dermacentor > Dermacentor andersoni. The sequence continues at coordinate 95,209,473 of NC_092823.1, read as the reverse complement.
TGCGGGTTGTTTTTACAAAACAAAGAGATCAACGCGGAAAGAATGGACAAGAACAGCAGTCATCGCTTTGAGTTATCAACAGCCATCGTAACAAACAGAGAAGCAATATAATGAACGGCGCTCGCTCACGTTCTTTAAAACGAATTTTCAAGTTCTACCTTTAGAACACAACTTGGTAGTTGAACTCGATGTACGCGGCGAACCTTGCTTCTATGGAAATCAGAGTAAACTATCAATGGCGATTTAGCGGTAAATGCCAGGGAAATGCGTTAGCGTAATGCCACATCTCTTTGAGGTTCTGAATACATTATTTGAACCGCATTCACTCAAATACAGAATGTTGTTCAGGAGCTCACTCCACATAAGTGCTGCCTCTTCGAGGAACGAAGTGCCACTGACGGAGGTCCATAGCAGACCACTGACCACGTGACAGGCTTCACACACATGCATTCTTTTTCAACTTTGAAACTCGTAGTGCCAACACAATAAAAATGAGCGAGTTTTTAGCATTTACTGTGCTTGTCTCCACTTTGAGCGTCCTTTATAGGAGTATATGTGTGAAGTTGAAAGCCATGTGAGATGGTGCTCATTTACTTTTTATTATCGAATTAAAAAACACAAACTTTGCTTCCTCAAGCGCATAACTCTGTTCCCTCCACATTTTCATGAGATCTACGCTGGTGCGCGATTCAAGGTAATTCGGAATTTAGTAGCGAGATTGAGCAAGGAAGAAAAGCGTAAGAAAGATAATAAAGAAGAAAACAGCCTCATATGTAATGTCTGTCATTGTCTATCGTATTAACGTATTCAAGACAAGCTTGACTTCTGTGTTCAGACACGAACACAATGCAAAGCAGTATGTCTTCGAGGTGTCACAAATGGAGGTAACTAAAGCCCGCCATCTGCCAAAGTTTTTTTTTTTGGGGGGGCGGGGGGGTGTCAAACCTACCTTAAGATTATGAGGCGCGCCGTACGGGGGGAGTCCGGATGAATTTCCACAACCTGGGAATCTTCAGTTCGCAGCTAATGCACGGAAAACGGGTTTTTTGCATTTCACCCCCTTCGAAAAGCGGCTACCGCGGCTGGGGTTTGATCTGACGCCCTGTCCCCCCCACTACGCCGTGTCTCGTAATTATATTGCGGTTTTCCCATGTAAAAACCCATAATTTAAATAATTTCAAAAGGAATTGATTTTGGGCGCTGTATTGTATATATATGTTGCACTACATCGACCTGAAGTCGGGTCCCTTGAATTTCAGGGCTTCAAACATTCTTTTTAATAGCCTTGGACACTAAAGCGAAAGGTCTGTTCAACCCTAGAAAACTGAAATATATAATATCAAGGAAAACGTGAACCTTTCCTCCTTTACTTCAGGTCGTGGTGAGCATATTTGTACGAAACAAGCAAATAAATGTTGACACAGTAGAAACCAATAATGATAATATGAATAGCTAATTGGTGTGCTTGACAATGAGCAACTGGGGAAATGGACTTCAGCGTATCAAATGCCATATTATCAGGTTTGCCTTAAGTTTCGCGCGTGTAAGGCGCAGTTATGAGATGTGAAGCTGCGCGCAGCTAAAATGATATGGAATAAAAGCAGCGAAAGAAAGTTAGACACTGACAGGACAGGAAGCTTTACAAGCGCTTACTGGCAGCTGATGCATTTGAAGAACAAGAAGAAGTAAAAGTACAGTTCAAGGATGTGCGTTCGCGAAGACAAACGCAAGTAAGCGTTGATAAAAGAAGCAGAAAAAGAAACTCAACATGTTCACTATTAGAAATAAGGACCTTGTCACTTCAGCCTTGCCAGCAACCTATTCTCACCCTCCCGAAGTTCAAAGATGTGTCCCAAATAAACCTTACGCTCCTTTGCTTCATGTAAAACACTTCAAAAGCATACTTGTCTCTGTGTTCTTGTTTTCTACTAATGTGCAAATGAGGAGGTGTCTTCCTACTTCTTCCTGAAAAACGTCAGCTGTTAGTGAGCACTTGTACTTTTCATTACCTTATACGTGTCGCTTTTTAACCTCCGTTAATTTATTTAGCATGGTGAAACAACTTTCCGAACAAGACGCCTGGTGAGAAAACGATCTGTTGCATGTTGTACAAATGTATTAAGGCAATAACGATGGGAACATTGCAGGCCACGACAAGTACATAGCACCTGTGTGCTATGTACTTTGTTTGTCAGGTGAACCCACGTGGCCTATCAGTGCGCGCTTGGTCAGCACGAATCCTTCTCTCATCTTCTGTTTCCACTAGCGCCTTATCCACTTTCTAACAAATGTTATCGGAAGCAATAAAGAATGTTGTTCAGTCTGTTCGTGATAAGCGAGTTTTTCGCTTATCAGTGGACAAGCCATTGGTCTCCTTGTACGAAAATAAAGCAGAACTTAAACGCGTTTCGCGCAGTGTTGTAGGTATGGAGGGATATGGCCAATTCTGCACTCACACAAACTCTTACTCTGAGGGTAATGAAAACGGGGAAAAGTATGAAGCTAGTGATAAATAACGTATGTGAATAAACGACAATTTTTTTTCTGAAGCAAGAACATTTGTAACTTAGGCCACCGCACTTTCGTTGCTCTGGCATGCGCGTTAAAAGACAGGCGCCAATTTTCTTTTTTCCATTCTTTTCACTGCACCTATGGCAAAATCCTAAAGTAAGGGTAAAGGTGGCAAAGGTAAGGGTAAAAGTAAGATGAGTAAAGACGTTAAGGGTAAAGATTAGGAACTCTAAAAATTCAATCAATTTATATTTTTCTCCGGCTGTGTGGAAGGCAGTGCGAAATATTCATCGAAAGGTGCATGATCATTGAAGTTATTTGACGCTAACAAAATTCCGATAGTTAAAAGCTATTTGATTGTTCCTTTGTGTTTCCTGTTGACCAAATAAACGAAAAAAAAAACGACTGTAATGTTTTGGGTCTATGTGATATAGGTTAGAATATTTAATTCGTCACGAGCAAGTTCTCGAGCGAAACCATTGTCACCACCTTCATCGGCCGTTATCTGCAGGCCTACGCTCGTGGCGCTCTTTATTGTCTCTTACAGCATACCACTGCTTGTTGTTTCTAACATTTTAAAGCTATGGCTTTACTGGCCGCGAACTTGCGATTTCGCCATGGCCGTGCTCCGAGGAGGCACATGACGTCCCGCCACGTTCCTCGTCACACCGCGTTCCTAGTTGTTGCGTTCGCCTCCGTTCGCTTCGCCAGCTGTGTCGCATGCCTCATAACATGTCGGAGGATTGAAAAAGAGAGCTCGCGTGCGCCGCAACCGCAGTTGAGGCGGCAGTATGGACGGCGACAATTTTGATAAGCAGGAGGAGGCCTGCAATCGACATCGGAACGAGATGGAGATGAAACGAATCGCCTAGGAAACAGGCGAACAGCGCGCCGAAGGACTGGCTAAACGCCGAAACATAGCTAGAAAACCAGACTAACCTGGACTTGCAATCAAGATTAACCAAGGCTAACCATGCTAAGCCTTAGCTTTCGCTACGTATATCCTGGCATAGCCGAGCTAAGCCACTGACCACTTTTTATTGGTATTATTATTATTATTATTATTATTATTATTATTATTATTACTACTTGGCACGTTGCCGATTTACATACACATATTTCTTGCGGACTGTTCTAAAACCTAAACTATTATGTTATATCCAATAATACTACTTTATGGACCATTATCTCTATTTTACTAGAAGTGACCGTTTACTTCACCAGAATTTTGTGTAAATTTATCAGCTTCTCATGAACAGAATTTACTCAGAGTTCAGTAAGAGGCCTTTCGTATAATTGAATTCAAAAGGATTGATATTTGGGGTTCTTCGTTTAAGTGCGATTGAACTGGCAGCACAAAGCACACACGCACAGACGCGCCGTCGTCTTCCTCCACTGTGTAGCAGGCGTGTCTCGTGCTGGCGTACTAATGTGCATACGAACTGCGCGAATGCAGCCATTATACAGATAATAGAGCGGCACCCAATGTGAAGCCCCATGCAATGCCTTTATATTATAAAGGCTATGCAGTTTAAGCATAGGCTAAATACAGTCAGTCTTGCTTTCAGTCGGAAAATGTATTTTGCACTGTAATTCATCGATGGGGTTCAGCGTCCCAGAATACGGCTATGTCAGGCCATCCTGGAAGGGCACTTACGTATCTCTGACTTTCTGTTATTAGCAGAGCGACGTAGCCACTGTGGTAGCATGCCTCATTAAGAACACGGTAGTAGCAAACGAAACGCATGAGAAAGAAAAGTAAGTTTAGCTGACTCCCTTTCTTCAGTTTGCTAATCAGGTGCTGTAGTAAAAAGTCTTTCAACATCTTGAAATTATTATGTCTACTAGCTACGCATCCCTTCGCAGGATAGTCTGATTGCTTAACGTAGATCAGAATGGTTGCCAGCGTAAAACATTTGTTATATAGTAAATGAAAGGATCTATTGTGTCACTGAACGATACCATGTCACTGGACGGGTATGTTCTTTTCGCTTCAACAAGTAAACCCGCGAGTCTTTGAAAATCATCATAATAGAGTGTGCTTTGAATTCAGATCCCCACATCACTGTGAAACCCTCCTGTTCACTGAGCACACGTCCCAACGAATAACATCTTCAGAATAAACTAGTTATCTCCGCATGCGAGGAGGTTTTCAATGGAAAATGAAGCTGAAAGTTGTCTGCAACGGAAAGGCTCACTTGAACTTGCCTGGTATATTCGTGTCGGTAAGAAAGCCAAGTAAATATGCGTTTTGGCCGGCGTCTTTGGAACCGGACTGACAAGGAGGCGCACAACATATTGACACGCGTACTTGCTTATATTTATCGGGTGACCACGTTTAACCGCCTAACAAATGTTATCGCACAGCGCCAGACGTGCCTGCATGTATCAAAGTTTCTCGAAAGTTATCGATGGTTTTATCCGCTCTCTGTTGTCACCGAAACTTGTGCAATTTGATTTCATGTATGCGTGACGTGAATGGTGTAGAACTTTCGCGAAGACACGCGGGAACCAGTAATTACTCTGGAACATTCGATGACTGACGTATATAGCTGACGCACTTGACCCGCTGATCAACGTCTGTGCTCGCAGCTATCGTTGTGCTTTGAGTGCAGCCTGGTTTCGAGGGCACAGCTTCGCCAAATAATAGACTAGTTTCGCCATTCACAGTTTTGCTGCTTTCTTCACCGTAACTACCATGTGACAATATACTATCGGCATTGTTGCTGGCACGAAGCAACGCTGTCATCACAAGGGGGATGTACGTACACAGGTAAAAAATTAAAACTGCAATAGCAACGAGCGAATTTTTGGTGTAGCTATGCGGAAGTGCGCCGCGTAACTGCTCTGCAGGAGATTTGTAAACATGCAGTAGTCCCAGGTGAGCGTGTTGTGATCTAAATTTAAGCTCTGTTGCAACTGCCGGTTAATCTGGAAGCGAAACAATGGAATCAGGTAGTTCCGAAATGTTTGCGTTTGATTTTTTGAGTGTTGAATAGAAACGAAGCAGGAAAGTGCATGTTCACGGACAGTTTTCTGACTGCCATGATAGCAGTGAAACATTTCGCAGCAAGTCGACGTGCACACAGAACACCTGTGGTGTCCTTCGGGCGTCCACTCAGTGTAAAATTTCAGCACAACGCATCTGGAAGCGAATCGGCATTTTCAGTGAACCAAATATCTACGCTATCCTAAGAAAGGGGATTTCACTAGCCGGTGTTACTTGAAAAGTGAGTGCTAGCTGTATTTATCGACCTATTTTTGTATTTTCAATAAGTTGCACATGTGGCACAATAAGAAGGAAAATGAAAAGTTTTGTGCAAGCCGAACGTGTGTACATAAGTAATATTGCTACAATTGATGCAGTGGCCACATGATACGATACTATGTGTTTCTGTAGTGAAAAGTACCATCATCTTGACTTATACGAACAACCAAATTTCTTGGGAATTACTACAGCCACAACACGTTAAGAGATTGCGGATGTATTTTCTTAACTTGGCTTTGGTCAAAGATGCAAGACTGAACGACGGAAGGTAAAGCTGCAATGGGCAAGTTGTTCAGCCCTGTAACATCATTTGGGATGATATTTGTGTGTCATTAGGCAGTTTCTGCACTTTTTTGTTGGTTGAACTAAGAGTGCGAGTAATTTGCTGAAGACAAGTCAAAAGAGGAAGAACTTTATTTGGATGGATGAGAATTTATCATTTCATGACGCCTCGTCAACCTTGCGGTATTCCTTCGAACTGATCAGACAAGTTAGTGTTGGAAAATGTTCATTGATTTCGAATAGCTTTCAGTGAAATCCAGTGATTTTGTGGTGACTTACTGTTAAAAATGTGAAGTGCATCATTTTTGTCGTAGCAAATAGCAGAACTACAAATTGAAACTAATTTAATATTTTTGTGAACTCCACCGTAATGATTAATTTACTGCTTTCAGTGTGTAATTGTCCTGAGCCAAAACCTGGAGCATATATACGCCTTGCTGAAGACGATGAACGGTGGTACTTCAATAACAAAACGAAGAGTTGCGAGAAACATGACGGAGATACAGGCGGCTGCAACAACTTTTACAGTGAAAAACAGTGCCGCAGGCTTTGTTTACGGAGTTACGTGTGAAGCAATAGAAGCAAACAGCCGTAACTTTAGACTGGTGAGCCAGATTCTGGTTCTGGTTAATAAATTTTGCGTCAGCATAACTTTGGTGTCGGCTTCATAAACATTATTATTTGCCAATCATATAGCTTGAGTGCTTTCGTATACGATTGACTTCCCGAATGAAAACAAGAACGTGTAGAACGGTCGAAATACACTTGAAGTAAAATATCTTAAGGGTATGGGGGGGGGGGGGTCAACAGCGTCTGATAGCTTCAAAGGCGCCCGGTAGCGTTATAGCGGTCAAGGAAAGGAGCAAGAATGTTTCGTCACAAGAATAAGAATGCTTCGAAACGGAGGAGAAAAGAAAAAGAGAAATGAATGACACCGTACAATTAATAAACGAGAAGAAAGGGGGTTCACCGAGGTGCCCGATTTGTATTAGTCATAACATAAGAAGCCAACAAACACTGACACCAAGGACAACATAGGGGAAATTACTTGTGCTTAATAAATGAAATAAATAAACAATAACTTAATCGAAATTAAAGTGGGTTAAAAGCTAATTGCCGCAGGTGGGGAACGATCTCAATACCTTCACGTACTATTCCTGTTAGACCCCCATTATTGATACTGTTCCAAATGCTTTAAATTTTGGTAATGTAGCTCTTTCGGAACACTTTCTTTGAATCAGTTAAACATGCCCCTACAATAAAAAAAAAAGCCATGGAGGTCTGCACATGTTTCAATTCTACAAGGAAAGCGGTCGTGTATAGTGGGTAAAAATGCTACTATCTGCATTGCAGAAGTACCCATTTGCCTTAATTTTATTCAAACGGAAATTGTGGAGAGTGTGAAAGGCGATAAAAAAGTGGCGATAGGTATATTTCCAGGGCGGGCACTGGGTTCGGTCATGGAGCGAGCAAAAGAAAAGCTCGCGGAAAATGCCCACGTGCGCAATCTCGTCTTAGTAGCAGGGGGGGCTAAATGACGTCCTAAACAGGAAAGGAACAGGACTAGCCCCGCGCTTGGCGAAGCGGGTGGATGACTTGCGCCAGCTATCCCCTCAGGTGCAGATCGTGGTGTGCACGGTGCCGGAGGTGCCGGCACGTGACAGTCACGTACAAAGAGCTGTAGTAGCTGCTAATGAGGCGATAGCGAAAATGAGCCGAGAGAAAGGCTTCGAGTTTGTCGTAGTAAACAAGGAAGTGAGAAGGTGTGGTGGTTTTAAACGAGACTGGATGCACTTCAATTACAGGCTGGCACGAGAAGTGGGCTGGCTACTTCGTGGTCCCGCTGCTGATTTTTTAGGGGGCCCACGAGAGCTCAGGAGGCCAGAGTAGGTAGTAATGAAGAAGTTCCCCTAGGGCAACCTCAGAAGAGCATCACCGTCGATAACAGGAAAAGGAGGAAAACAAGAAAGTGAGCTGGCCATGCAATAGGCTACATAAACATGCAGGGCGGCAGAAGAAAGGGAAATTGGGCAGAGGTTGAGGAAGAGTTAAATAGACAACAAATAGGGGTGTATGCGGTTACCGAAACGCACCTTAGAGACTCGGAAGAGCCGCCAGTGTTTAATAATTGTGTTTGGGAAGGGTGCAACAGAACTAAGTCGGAAAGAAAGGGAGGGGGAGTCGGTATGCTCATCCATCAGGGAGCCAAATGGAAAAGAGTAGATTCAAAATGTCGACAGCATCTAAGGTTATCAGGTACAATAAGTAGAAAAAAAAACTTGGCTGGGTGTTACGTATCTGTGGACCGGAAATAATTGCACAGAGAAGAATAAAGAGTTAGTGGAATACATCAGCGCTGCTATTAAGGGTGTCGGGAATAGTGCTGAAATTAACCTATTTGGTGACATGAATGCCCACCTACCGGATTTAGATGGCTATACCGACAACAAGGGGAAGCCAATGCTGTACCTTTGTGAGCAACATAACCTCGTTATCGTGAATACAGGGCCTAAGTGTGAAGGGCAGATCACATGGGAGGTGGGAAACCGGCGACCAACCAATGATAACGGTCTGATGACAGAAGGAATTCATGATAAGTTGAGAGAAATGGTCATTGATGAGGAAGGGTGTAGTAACATAGGGAGTGACCATAAATACATCATATTGAAACTGGGGTATGTAGTTGGGAAAGAGAGCAAGGAGTGCAAAATGGACAGTCCAAATTTGAGCGCTAAACAAAGAACAAATATAGTCACTAGAGCTGAGGAAGAACTTGGCAAATGGCCAAATAGACAGTGGGAATATCGTGAGCTTCTAAGTGTAATAGCCACAGAAATACATAAAGAGAAAGAACATACTCGTTGAAAAGGGAAAAAGAGACCGAAAAGCTGGTGGAACATGGAGATACGAGAAGCAATCGCCGAACGACAGAAAGCATCCCGAGAGCACAGGCAAGCAAAGAAGGCGCAGTTGCCGCAGGATCAAGTAACCAGCAGATGAGAAACATACCGGGAGAAAAAGTCTATTGTTCAAATACTGGTGCAAGCAAAATTAAAAGGTGAAGGTGAACGTTGGTTGACAGAAATAAGTGAAAAAAAGAAGGCTGCACCTAGAATATTTTGGAACCATATCAAATTATTAGGCAGGAAGTCAACAACAGAACAACACCATATCCTAGACGAAGATGTAAAGAGAACTGGAAGGAGAAGCGGCAATAAATTACATCCGAAAAATGACAGCCGAATATTTCCAAGGTAATCACGAGATTGTATTTGAAAAAAAAAAGAGCATGAAAGATACCGAGGTGGAAAATGAGCTGGTGCTGACAAATTTCAACTGGAAGAACGCCGAAGAGAAAATTTCTATGCTCAGAGCCACACGGCTAGACGAGGTTCCCATTAGGCTGAATAATGAACTAGAGCCAAAAAGCAAGGAAGCTCTGGTGAAAGCAGTGGAAAAAACTTTAAAAGCTAGACGAATACCACAAAGTTGGCGGCAAAGTAGGATGAATTTAATTTATAAAGGTAAGGGGGAGGAAGATCGAATTCACTCGTATAGGCCGTTGACCATTACATCGGTAATATACAGGATAGCAATGCAGGCAATCAAATTAAAGCTCGAAGCATGAGCATAGAATAATAGCATTTTGGGAGACCTTCAGAATGGCTTCAGAATAGATAGGCGTTTAGATAATTTATTTGTTCTTACTCAGTGTATTGAAATATCAAAAGAAGAAAGCAGCGCGTTATATATTGCCTTTTTAGACATTACAGGAGCCTATGACAACGTAGACGGCAACATTTTGTGGGATATTCTGGAAGGGGAAGGCTTAAGTGACGATTGTCTGCAAATTTTGAGAGAGATTTACCTAGAAAATATCGTTTGCGTTGAATGGAAAGAGATGAGCGAGGAGAAAGTTCATATCAACAAGGGACTGAGGCAGGCGTGCCCTTTATCACCACTGCTGTTTGTGATGCACATGGTGAGGATGGAGAGGGCGCTAGAAGGAAGTAATATCAGCTTTAATATCTCATACAAACAGGCGGGAACAGTAGTAGAGCAGCTGCTTCCAGGTTTACTTTATGCGGATGGCATTGTGTTGCTAGCTAACAAGCAAAGTGATTTGCAACATCTGGCTAATATCTGTGGACAGGAAGGCAACAATCTAGGTTTGAAATTTTGTGTTAGAAAATCAGGTGTTATGGTATTCAATGAAAACAGTGAACAGACAGTGGCAATACAGGGCCAGGAAATACCTCTGGTAATACAACATAAATACCTTGGTATATGAATAAACGAAGGCAACAGATATATGAAAATGCAGGAAAAAACAATAACAGTGAAGGGGAAGGGAAGTGGGCAGCCATAATAAAGCACAGAGCTCAATGGTTCCAGGACTTACATTTCGAAATGCGGTTGTTTGCTTTAAATCAGGGGTACAATCAAGACTCGATGGGAACCAAAGGTCAGTGAGTCGCCTCGCATTGGGCGCTCACGGGAAGACTACAAATGAAGCTCTGCTGGGTGATATCGGCAGGACCAGTTTTGAAGTGAGGGTAGCTCGCAGTAAAATTGAGTATGAAGAACGACTGAGGAATATGCAAGAAAGTAAATGGGCTGGGAGAGTGTTGAGGCATCTGTACAGGAAAAAAAATTGATTCAAAATGGAGGAAAAAAACTAGGAAGCTTAACAGCAAGTATGCGGCCCCTAGGATGGGAAACACACCAACAAAGAACGTGAAGCGGGAAGTCAGAGAGGCTAAAATAATCTCATGGGTGGCGGCAGTGGAAAAGAAACCTGCCATGAGTTACTATTTGAGAGGAAAAAACGAAATCAGGGAAGAAACAATTTATGATAACTCAAAGGGAAGCTCATAACTTTTCGAAGCGAGTTCGGTATGCCTTAGAATACGCACCTATATAGTCAGATATAAAAAGGAACAAGAAGCATGTGCTTGCTGCGGTAAAACTAGAGAAGCTATGGATCATGTTTTATTAGAATGTGAACACGTCTACCCAGCGGTTGATTTAGGCACCACTGGCCTCTTTGAAGCCCTTGGATTCAGCGAGAGCTGTGGAAAGGTAAACATGTCCGCAGTAGGAATTAGTAAAAATAGACAATAGAGTATAGAGTATAGAGTAAGAATAGAGAATAGGAGTATAATAGTACGCAGTAGGATTAGTAGGGATTAGATTAGCTCTCCTTTGTCGATTGAGCCTCGGTCTTACCTTCTGCATCCACTTTTACGTACTAACTGTAAATAACCCTCCCTCATGTTCATCATATGGCGACAGCCTTTCAGTTCTGCATGTCCTCGTCCAATTAAGGGAAATAGAAATCAAGCATCGCAATATTTTCATTCTGGGTATCGTCAGTGAAAAGAGTCATTGTTATGGCGTGTTTACGTTCCGAGCTTAGAAAGTCACGCCACCATTTCGCCAATCTGAGCTTTTCACAACAGATTAATGGTCTAGCGAAGGCCGGTTTTCCCGAATATATTGTCGGAGGTGTCAATATGTGAAGGGCTAGTGAAGAAAATAAAAAAATGCGAAGCTCCCCAGAAACAGATCGAAAAGGTAAATTTTGCAGTCTTCCCTTATGTACATCAGATGGAGCATGGGTTAAAAAAGACAGCCATGAAATATGGTGTTCAAATCTTCTTTTCAGCAAAAAGCTTGGTAAACAAGATTTGCAAGCACGTCAATAGACCTAAACATACGTCCGAGGCCGCGTACCGCGTCAAACACACAGGACCACTCGTGGCATGCTCGGTGGAAGGGGTCTACGTTATTCCACTTTCGAGTGGCAAAAGGTACCATGAGCACACGGGACGCTGCCTTAACATACGCCTTAGGGAGCACCAAGGTGCGATCAGTAATGCAACAGGTTCGAGTGTGGCCGCGAATTGTTGAAATTGCCCATGCAAACCTTTCTTCGAAAAACCGTAGTATCATATAGAAATGGAAATCAAATAAAGATATCAACCGCGAGATTGTGGAAGTCTACTTCATGCATTTTAACTCAGGCACATGCCTCAGCCAGACTTCTGTTTCTGTGCATGATAAGGAAACGAAGTTTTTGATTGGCAAGATAGGCTGACATCCTTTCTCCATTTGTATGCGTCACTTCATCACATGGTTACATTCTCTAGGTATTTAATCACTTGTTTAAAAAGAAAATTGACCAGCTATGTCTGTGCTCGTACTGTGTACGAGAGTCGCTCAAGTCAATCCGGGACTTTTTTTAAAAACAAGTAGAACGAATTTCAAAGTGTGGAAAGTGGATTTATTTTTTTACATAACCTTCAGGTACAGTTATTCACTAATCTCAGCGTGTAACAAACGCCTGAAATGCTTCGGCATACAAAGATTTATTATTGCGATGGTACCATTGTAGGACACCATTCTTCACTTCATCGTCAGTGTTGAAATCTTTTCCTCCAAGGAATTCATTCAGGGGCCCAAACAGATATACCTTGGTGCTAAGTCAGTACTGTAGCAGGGTGTGTAGTAGTATATCTGCCAGCCAAGTTCCTGGATTGTTTGGAATGTGTGTGGAGCGGTATGCGGTCTTGCATTGTCTTGCAAAAAGACCACACCCTTTGTGATGAAACTGGGACGTTTCTTCCGTAAACTCTTGTGCACATAACGCAGAACACGGCAGTAATACTCACTGTTGATAGTGACACCATGGGGTAAAAAATCAACGTCAGTGATTCCGCGTTTATCCCAGAATACACTTCCCATCGCTTTACCAGCAGACGCAGCTGTTCGAAATTTCTTGGGAGGTGGTGAATCCGTATACTTTCACTGCATCGATGCTCTTTTTGATTCTGGGGTGAAATGGTGAACCCAGCTTTCGTGACATGTCATGACGCGATTCAGAAAATCCTGGCCTTCCCTTTCATAGTGTTCCTTCAATTCCCTACAGACTTCAACTCTTCTCTGTCTGTCAAGAGCAGACAGCTGCTTTGGTACCCAGCGTGCACTCATTTTTCGGAACAACAAATGATCATCAATAATTGTGTTCTCTGTTCCTAACGACAGATTACACAACCTTGCAATTTAACGACAGGTTATGCGACGATTGTCCACGATCAGCTGCTCCACGTGCTGAGTGTTCTCAGGAATGGTTACTGTGGGCTGTGATCGACCACGATCGGGATCGTCCGTAATAGAGATACGGCCATTTTTGAAACGCTTACACCATTCAACTATCTTACTGCGACTGAGTGTAACATCACCGTACTGAGCCTAAAGCCTTCTGCAAATGTCAGCAGGTTTTACGCCCTCGTTCACTAAAAACTTCATCACAACACGCTGTTACACGTAGAAGTTTACACTGTTGTCCTCCATCTTGAATAACAGTCTATCCAGAAGCGCGGGAAATGAGCGCAGTCTACCAGTAACCGGGCACAGGTGCCAGTTTCTACTGCATGCAAAACCTCCATCCCAGGCGTCAATTCAAACCGGGAAAGAAAAGAAGTCCCGGATTGAGTTGGGCGATACTCGTACTTCCTTTTCTCCTTCGTCCGGGTTGCGCTGCCCACCCCTGGGAATTTACCCATTAAGGGTCTGCAGTATGCTGTAAATAATAATAATAATAATAATAATAATAATAATAATAATAATAATAATAATAATAATAATAATAATAATAATAATAATAATAATAATAATAATAATATTAATAACATTAATAATAATAATAATAATAATAATAATAATAATAATAATTTGCAATTCTCTTGTGGGCAGCTATACATTGGACAAACCGAGCGTTGCGAGAATGACCGTTTGAGGGAAAATGCGCAAAAAAATAAAAAAAAACGGATAAGGACTCACATATGTGTAGGTCGTATTACCGCGTGTGGGTGTTATGCTCGATTTTTTTAGACTACCATTCCGAACAGGAACGGCAACGCCTCTTCTCTACTTACACTTCCAGCCTTCTTTATCAAGAAGAATAGAGATAGATGTATAAGAGAGCCTTGCAGCTCATTAGTTGATGCTGAATTTGAGCATCCACCCTTGATGTGCATGTGCCTCTTCCTTTTACTTGGCTTGCGCATGCGTGACAAGAGGTTATATATGTACAATTATATCCTTTGATTAAGCAGTTGTGAGTGCAGCGATTGTCTTTGTTCGCCTTTCTTGTCTCCGTGTTTTTTATTGCGCTAACTTACTAGTTTTTTTAAAGATACTGTGAAAATGGCACATGTTCACCAAGAACGCTTCGCATTTAAAAGACAATGAATGAATGTTATATGGCTACGCGCTCTTTTAGTTCTCTATAATAATGAATTATAGAGATGAGCATTCACCATCTGGTTAAGCAAATGAAGATCAGGTTCTAGTCTGCGATACATCGTGCCGACATTTGTGAAGCCTTAGTGCTAGTACTAAGTAGTACATCGGTAGAGAATCGTTAATTTTAGTGCTTTTTCTCGCATTTGGGTAGCTGCGCTCTGAAGAATATCAGAAAACTTGTTTGGTTGAACGTTGCGTGCTGTTAGAATGTCATTTAGTTCTTCTGGAAATATTGTCAATTCAAAGGACTGCAGTAATATTTATCCTCCCCGAGCTCGAGCGAGAATGTTGGCTGGCATCGCAATTTCCAACATGGCAGCTCTAAGACATCTTTAAGCTCTCAAGGTCATCTAACAACTTTATTTCCGGTGGTGGCTTCTGCTGTGCGCTCTGCACGTCAGTAATGTGCACCAAAATGTCAAATGAAATTTTCTCGCAAGCTAGGCGTGTTATTATCGTCGTTGTGTGCACTTGCATTGTCATTTTACATGTAATGTGAATGTTGAAAGCCATTTTAAATGGCGAAAATTGGCCACTTTCACAGTATCTATCTAGCTGCGTACGTTTTGGTGCCTTCGTGGGCGTTATGTTAGCATTGTATGTACCGAAATCTGCATACTTGGACGAGAGTGTATGACGAAAATAAATTATTGGTCATGACATGATTCTCATGACATATATGTCATGTAGGTCAGGAAACAGCTGCCTACGTCTTGGTGTTCTCATGGTCGTTTGCTTAACTTGGTATGCACCAAAATTGACATAGTATAACACAATCGCTTAGAAATGGCAGCTGCTCTAGTGAAGGGATATCTGGAAATTTCAATGCATGAAGTGGATAGATACGCATTGCGTTTTCTTTGGTGCGACAAAATTCTAAGTGATATCGACGCAAAATTTTGACATGGAGAATGCCACGAGAATTTTTTTGCACAGCTCGGTGTATTTTATTACTTGCAGCAACAGAGCCAGACCACCGAAGCAAACAGGAAGATAGCTGTCATGAACCAAGTAAGCATCTAAGATCAATGTTTACGTCAGCGAGTTGATACTTTGAACCAACTCACAAGAATAAGTCGAGAAACTTTATAAAGATTCAACAGACATTTTTGAAGAGGTGTCAATAACACTGAGAAAGTTCAAGACGAATGACCCTCAACTACAGCAAACTCTAATCATATACACGAAAAACACGGGCATGGAAACCTCAACCCCGATAAAGGTGCTTGGCACTAGATGGAATTTCAAGGAAGAGAGACTGTAGTTCCCCTCTTTTGGCATGGAAGACATCGATACGAGCGGTTCATATACGAGGAGGCTCACAGCAAGGATATACGATCCGCTGGACCACTTCACTCCATTCACTGGCAGCTAAGCGAGGAATACAAAGCACGAGGAGAAAGGGCACATCTTTGGGCGATTGACTGCTAGCAGATGAAATGGCATCGTGAAGAAGCTGAGTTCATAAGCTACGATTGGTTCAGCACTTAATTATACCTAGATCGTTTTATATTGACCGGGGTAGCCAGCCTCTTAGCACGGGTCTTCATTTGATTTCTGATGCAAGCCCGTACGCTTGTAGGACCGCACCATAGGTGATAAATGCCTACGAAAATCAAAGACAGGCTCAGCTACTCGCTGGAAAAAGACGAATGGCTCGAGTGAAAGAAATGTCGTTGCCAAGACTAGAGCTAATGCGTATATTTGAATATGCATGTCTCTCTGGTTATATTTTAAATGGATTTGTAAGAAAACTAAATAAAACACGATATTGCACAGACCACTATTATCTGGGTTGGTTATCTGGAGAGAAGAAAAAGAATAATCCGTGTCGTAAATGGAGTGAGGTTAAAGAATGAACAAAACTGGCAGATTGGAAGTACGTTGCAACCCAAGGAAACCCAGCTGATCTGATGACCCCAGGGGTAAGAGCAGAGTGTTTGATATACTGAGATCGATGGTGGCATTGTCAAAAATGGTTAATTAAAAAGAAGTGAAACAGAGAAAATTGGAGCAAAAGCAAAAACTTATAACAACGAAACTGGTGCGACTAACAAGTGCATGTCAATTGCGACAGTGCCTGACGCGAAGTATGGCATATACACAGTCACGATTACTCCGAGTGACAGCTTGGGTCCTCAGGTATATCCGGTATATACGAAAGGGAACGGGATGATTGGAGACCTAAGTTTTGAGGAACTGTAGAGATGCCAATAATAAAGGTATAACAACGACAAGTGCGGGAAGATATAGCACAAAGGAAGATCATTCTTGCGAAGACAACAGGGCTGTTTCTTCATGGTACAGAAGTCTTTGAAGACGGGCAAGGTCTCATAAGACACAAAAATCGCTTACTTCAAATCCGATTATCAAACGTCGGAAGACGTGCTGTGGTGCTACCAACGTTCTTGATTGGTATAAAGCGGCTGGTACAACTTATCGATTGCTCACGCTGCGTGGAGGAATAAGTGTTACAATATCGCACTTTCTAAGTCATGAATATTTGGTGAAGAAGGCAATTCATGGATGTTTAAAATGCCAACAATTTAACGCCAAGGTACTGCACCACGAAACAGCCCCACTTCCTGCTGACAGAGTCAACGAGCAACAAGCGCACAAGTGATTGGTTTATAAGTCAGGATCAGATGTCTATAAAAGAAGTGATGAAAGGCTCTACAAAACAGTACGTTGCTATATTCGTATCTGCTAGTATACGAGCTGTACATTTCGAAGGTGTGGACAATACGACAGCACAAACATTCTTACATGCATTTCGAAGGTTTACAATGCGACGAGCTCTTTCTACACCATATACTACTATAAAAAAGTTATCTCTTTTTCTTGATTGTATAGGTGATCACACTTTCCGCACTTTGTACAATTGTACAATGTTAAAGAAGTATGTACATGGAATTGGGCTTCATGCAGTGCCTAAATGTAATAGTCAGCTAACGTTTCTGTGATCGTGATTTGCGACATATAATAGCCAGAAACCTCAATAATATTGGCTGAAGCCTGGATCACGCAAAGAGCAGAGCCTGTTGACGAGATGCAACCAAACCATCATCACGTAACGGATCAGCGAAGCGATGAATAATGAGTATACGAAAACTTTATTGTGAGAAATCATTGCTTTACGTAACACCGTAAACAAGTGTCAGCCAGTTATTGGTACACAGGTCTTGACACTTTCAAGATATAATAAAATCCTACCTCCAAGCGTACGACATGCTCTTATAGATTGTCATTAAGACCGGTAGACCTACCCCGCTATGAGGTGGACGTGCTGCGATGAAAAGCAAAGGTGAAGACGACGGCGATGACGACAAAGGCGCGAGCATGGGCATGCAAAAATGGCATCGGAAAAAAGTGGTAGAAGAGAAATACTTGGTGCTCCTTGGCCTATGACTGTACGCCTGAAGCTGATTAAGGTCTGCGGGGCGTCCAGCTTAGCATCGACCACATTCTCCATGTTTGTGGCCTACTTTCCTGGCCTACGCTTATACCCAGTCCTGGCACGTCTTCTGGCTGCGTGCGATATCCACTGATGGCCCTAGTCGCAGCGCATACTTTCCACTTGCATCATTACAGATTCTAATGTGCTCTTATACTTAACGTCTGACTAGGGTGAGGAGTGAACTTTATTGTTTAATTTACGTAGGTTGGCGATTAATTTATGACTTCATATTTTCTGCTTCTAGTCCTATTTCATTAATTTGCACTGTCCGGGAGGACGTATATAGCATTCTTGTGCGTGTCGACATGGTGCGTACGCTTCATTGTTTTGTCCGACGTTGGTCCACCTTCACCTTCAAGTTCCACCTTCAACCAAGAACCACCTTCAAGTTCCAGAACTAGCAATGTTTAATACTTCTACACTGTGACTTATCGAATCTTTTCTCTCAAATTCACTCTCTTAACCGCATGTGCCTTTTTGTTTTTGCTGTTGGTGTCGATACGTCTGAAGCACAGTGCAATGACATGCGTAAGTGCAGAAACGTAATTTTGAGCTACGAAAAGTTGGACAACAGTATGCCTGACAAAACTCGAAAACTGAGAACGCTTTCACGGCCGAACAGCGCATTTGACTTGGACCCTAGTGTCACCACGCAGACATAAAAGAACGAAGCAACTTGAAATATTGTAATTGATTTCAAGACATATGTTTCTCCAAGAATTCTACAGATGACAACGAACGGTCACAGCATTCTTTCGAGCGGCAGTTTTTATCGAAGGCACAAACGCCACGATAGTCGCTTTAGTAAGATTGTGATCGGCGATGTCCAAGATATCTTGATTCCACCGCCATTTCTTACGCAATGACATATATTTGTGAAAAGACCCATCATACAATGAACATAGGCCTTAATGTGATTAGCATTGATTCAGTGTAGCGACACAGTGAACCACTACTGCTGAAACGCGTCACGTGTAAAGCGTATATGAAGCAGAACGGCGTCTTCTTCCCCTCCGAGCTCCCTCTGCGCTCGTCGCCATGGCTGCTAGAGAAAAAGGCACATGGTGGCCGTGTTGTGGCAGCGGCCCGCTTGGTCAATGTACTCTTAGTACAGCTGAGCACGGCAAAGCAAATAAATGTGATTGTGTGTTTTGCTAATTGCATTAACGTCCACTGACTTCACAAACCTCTGAGCTCCCACTTCAGCTTACGAACGCAAACAACAATCACACACGTTTGTGTCAAAGTTGGCGGAAAAGAAGTTAATTGAAGAGCAGCGCCATAGCCATTGTTACATATCAAGTTACTCAAGTTAGCCGGACACTTCGTTTCGAACATGGTTCTGTCAGCAAAGCAGCTTGATGCTCTACGCTATAACTCATAGACTACCCAGTGACTATTTTTGGCAGCAAAATGGTTTGCTGAGAACAAGAAAAATCTGACATAGGGACAAACATACTGCTCACTGGGTGAATTTTATAAATAACGCTTATCGCAGTAAAACTTTTGTCGGGCCGCAGCATTCATATGGGGACGGACTACCAGCGCAGGTGTTTAGGCTGCATATATGGGCGGCATACATTATGAAATCAGACATCTTTTTCATACGGCAACGTACTACGCCGATAGAAGTGTCACCGCAGTAATTGCACCTCCCATGCGGCAACCACTCGTGTAGCCGCGGGGGCACTTTCAACGTGCGTGACGTTATTACCACAGAGATTCAGGCCCCGCTAACAGGCGCTGTCGCCACACTATCATTTCCACCTACCCGCCCATAGCTGCTGCGCTGCGGCCACAGTCTTTTCCCTCTCCCTACCAATCTACATGCTGCAACGGCGTTACCACACACTTTCACCTCTCCCTCACCTGTTTCCATTCTTGTCCACACGTCGTGTCCCCGATACGGACCTAAACCGCACCTCCCCCCGCCCCCCTTGGGAACGTATGCGGGGCAGGCATACGGGACCTAGAGGTCACAACTTCGCTGTAGAAGTCATGGTATGTGTATGATGGGTCTGAAGGCAGTATCTACATTAATATTAGTATGTATTCTTTCAAATTTTGTATTGTGAGATGCTGTAATTCCTAGAGAATATACCAGGTTGCGGAGTAACCAGCAAGTATTTTATGTATGCGTGTAGCGAACACCGATTCACGTAAAAGTCATATCCTTCCGCTGTACTTTCAGCTGAAATAATTTACTTCTGACAGGTTCTTTGAACATGAAATATAACATGATACGTTTATTTTTGGTACCTCATCAAAATGTTTATTTAAATGGTAGTTATTTTATAAAGCGTTTCTACATAACTTGAAAGCTCAATTACAGATTCAAGTCTATGTTCGAACACAGAAACACTTCATTAAAGCTTCAATTAGTTGCTAAAAATATTACACACTATGGTGGTGCATCGTTCAAGCGGCTCTTGATACCTCTGCTTGAACTTTATTTTTGACGGCAGAAAACTCATAATTTAAGCCCTACCTAGAATAGTTTCACAGCAGGGCTGTCGTTGGCTAGTTTCCAGCGTTTTGTGATGTGTGTAGGAAAAAGCAATGGCGGGGTTGATGGAGCTAAAATAGCTTAAGCATACGGCAAAATCGCATCAGCATATGCGTCCCAGCTGCGTTTGAGGTCAGATGTGTCGAAAGCGCTGTTAGGCGATTATAATTGTTTGATGCATTATCAACTACGGAAACAACGAAAACGGCCATTGCGCCCTATGCCTTACCAACGACGAGCAAGAGCCTCGCCATGGAACATGCCGACGATGCGCCTTGCAGACCTGGGCCGGTATAGTTGTCGCCACGTTAATTCTGAACGTCACAGAGGAACCTTGGAGACATTATGATAGACAAATAAGGGTGGATCCTCCCGTCGGACCCCAATCCCATCATCGTTGCGGGTGACCTTAACGTCGATGTGTCTCATCACGACGGAAAGTGGTTCTTGGTGTTTCTGTTGGAAAGGTTCTGCCTTCATTGTTACACCAAGACCAATATCTCCACGACGTGCCATCGGTCGTGCAAAGACCTAAGGTTCGCTAAGAAGATATCCAGTGTCGTCACAGAGCCCATGGCCGTCTATCATTGCGACCATAAAGCCATAATTACTATGGTCAAGAGATGAACGTAAATACGTGCATAGTTGTGTTATATTTCTTGTTTTATTTTATTTTTATAGTTATATACAGCTCCGCTGGTCGTCCATATTCACAGAGTTCAATGACTCTGAATTTCTTTCACATTAAATATGACTGCGACTTCCGACACCACATTCATTACCTGCAGTCAATGACATTGGGGAAGTCTCGACATCCAAAGGTCGATTTGGCTTTAGGAAGCAATTTACCAGAAGGGTCATTTTTGCCAGCGGCCTTCACGTAGTTTTTACAGTATTTATTGCTTTTACCTTTGCGCATCATCCTTAAAAATCAGCTTAACCTTTGTTAGGGTTGACCTTTAAATTTTATGTACTTAAGGCGAAGTAACGACCCTGCTCACTCTAATCTCTGTGCACGAATTGGCCGTAGAAATGTTCAAGTCTGGTCTGGTGGCTCTGCTGATCATTGCGCTCATCGCACCACTACTTGGGAAGCAGAGAATAATCGGAACAAGTAAGTAAATTGCAACCGGGGGCAATGTGAAATAAATTAAATGACTGGTGTTTAGGCGAACACATTCAATTCTTTGTTATTGCCTGGGGTACATTGTGAAATTCTAGTCCACGAGCTTGTCTACTCAAAGAGGTGGACAATACTTGCACAATCAATTGAAATGCATTATCGATTAATTATTAAAAATTTACTATTCCCATTTTTAATTTCTTATGGCACATATTGTTAGCTACAAATTCTAGCCGGAGAGTTCGCAAGACAGATCCACTTGGAAGAAATTATTTGGATGACACGAGCTTCGGGATATTAATTCCGAACTGTGCGGAGAAATGCGTTGGCGTTTCAGTTACGTTTGTGCTTCAATTCATCAAACGACACTTTGTGAAGAAAGTAAGTGCAAGTACAATGCATGTTTACCGTAAATTTGACGTCGGATATCTCCTAGAGGGTGTCGTCAACATAATTCATTTATAGTGGGGTATGCCTGTATAGAAGTATTACCCACTTGAATTCGTAAATTGCAATATGTGCCATATGGTAACTAGGTAAAAACTGAATTCGTAAATTTTCTTCGTTATTCGATGATGCATTTATTTTTTTGTGCAAGTAGTGTCTGTCTCTTCAAGTAGACCAACACATGGATTAGAATTCTGATATTTGCCGCAAGCAAAAAAAGTAAATTGTGATTGTTCGCTGTAACACCGTATTTTTTCGAGTGTGATATCCGAGCACTTTATAGTTCCAGCGCATCGGTTGGCTTTTATTTTAATTTTGTTGATTTACGCGAATGCTCGAGGCGCGCTGACGCCATCAGTGCTGCCCCCGCTGTGCTGTCCCGTTATTGACAACGCATGTGTGAATCATGCTCAGCAGCTTAGAGGGTCTCCAGAGAGGCAGAGCACATGGCTGCAGGAACGGCGAAGCGAAGCGTGCCAACGCTCTGACCAACGCTCTGCTCAAAAGAATTGGTTTTGGTGCCAGGGGCCATTATCTAGCTTTCGCTTTCACATGAGCTTGACATACATTGTAAGCGCACTATCGCTACTCCTGAGCTGCTGCCTTGGTCCTCGAAAAACTATTGTTGAGTGCCCTGCAGATTGATGACCCGGGCGCAGGTATCCCATGTCGGGACGTCTAGGCTTTGCCCTGTCGTCGTTTTGCGGGCCTGCTGGAGGACTGCTATGCGTGAGTAGCTCAGAATTATGTGGGTTTCTATGTCAGCAATAGCAAGGGCAATGACCACTTTTCGGCCGTTTCAGTTTGTTTGGTCTTGATACGGGCTGTGTGCGTAGCTCGTCTTTCATGCCTAGCAGTGTTATGGCCCTGGCCTTTCTGCGTCTGTGGTTCCGCGTCTATCTCGCGATATCGACTTTGTCGCCGTGTTGACAGTAGTACGTGATCCTTAGCGTTTGTAAAATGTGTAATCCTGTGCCAGTGGTGGTGAGTCTTTCTAGGTGCGAGATCATCTGTGCTTCGGCCACCTCATCTAGCGTATTGTGTAATCCAAGCTGTAGTAATTTCTCGGGGCTGGTGGCTTCGGCTAGTCCGAGTGCAATCTTGTTTACCCTACAGATGATTATATTGATCTTATCCCTCTCGCATCTGTATCAGTTGTGCATAGCTGCCACGTATGCAATACTGCAAATCACGAAGGAATGGATCAGCCTAACGAGGTTCTCTTCCTTCATCCCACTTCTTTTGTGAGTGACTCGTTTCAGGAGTCTGACTGCGTTTGTAGTCTCATGCATAAGCCTTTTAACGGTCTCTCCGGTAACACCATTTTTTTGATCAGCATACCGAGGACGCGAATGTGATCGACAATGGGGATAGGGCATCCGTTACTCGTGATGTGCTTGATTTTTTTATACTTTTTCTCTGTCTCTGGCATAGTCCTTGGTGGTCTCCCCTTGAGCATGCGTGGATATAGCAATAATTCTGATTTTTTTGTGAGCATCTGAACCCGCTGTCAGCCAGATGTTCCTCCACATTGCCGATAGCTTCCTGCAGCGCTGTCTCAAACTGTCCGTCGCTGCCACAAACGGACCAAGTCGTGATGTCGTCTGCACAGATTGTATAAGTAGTGTTTGCCACTTGTAATTCCTTAGCTAGACCAATCATGATTAAGTTAAGAAGCATCGGTGAGATGACCGAGCCCTGCGGGGTTCCTTGGATGCCCAGCTCCTGTTCTGCGCAGGTTATGTCCCCGGCAGGCAAAAGCTTTTTTGTTGTAGTGAGAAAATCTCTGATATTGTGATGTGTTCTCTCGCAAAGGTTGAGTCCGGCGACTTGTAGGAGGATCACCGAGTGTGTGGCCTTGCCAAATCTCTTTTCAGAATGAGATGGAAGATCACCTTGGTATTAGGCGTCCTGTCATCAAGCCCCCGATGTTTAAGCTCGAGCATCGCATCTCTCTCTCGAGAAGCGTGACCGAAAACCAATGATGATATGTTGGTACGCCACAATAAACTAGAGATGGTTTTTGACTCGTCTAGGATTGCATGTTACGACGCTTTACCCACGCAATACGTAAGCAAGATTCGTATGAGATTATCTAGATTTGGGGCCTTGCTTGCCTGGCTTGGGGATAAGTAGCATCTTGGCCGTCTTCCACAGCACGCGTAGCCGCCCTTCCCGCTATCTGTCATTGAGATATTCGGTTAGCTTGTCAAGCGAATCCTCACCCAGGTTTCCTAGTACCTTATTTGTTACTCCGTTGGGTCCCCGTGCTGATCGTCCGTTTAGGTCGTGTACTGCGCTCCGAATCTCTTCTCTACTGAATTCGGTGTCCACTGTCGGTAAGGCTTCCCCATCGTGGTCCCCGTGTGTATCGGTTGGACCCATCGACAGGCACTTGTTGATCTGTCTCTTTCCATCTCCTTGTTCGCCACGTTTCTTGATTTCTGCATGTACTATTATAGTGAGGCACTGTCTCCGATGTGTTTTGGTGGTGGTGTCGTCCATGAGGTGCTTGAGGAGATGCCACACTTTCCATTTGTGGATCTGACCATCCGCGAAGTTATATAGCTCATCCCACTGCTCTCTGCTCAGGGTACGGCAGTGTTCCGCATTGGTTTTATTAAGTTCAGCCACCTTCTTCCTTAGCTTGCGATTGAGGCGTTGTCCTTTCCACCAGTTAAGAATAGCCGACTTCGCATAGATTAAGTGAGCAAGACGACTGTCCATCCTGTCCGTTGGGATATCAGTTGTGATTGTTTTAGTTGCCTTCGCGGTGTCTGATATGAGCGCCTGCATCAAGGCTCCGATGTCCGTAATGGGCTTGGAGCTTGGGTTAGTTGTCCCCTGGACTCGGAACTCCTCCCAATCTACACATCAAAATTCTTTCATATTTGCCGTGGATTTGCCTTGCGTCGGCACGCGAAGCTTTATAATGATGTGGTCGCTGCCTAGATCTACCGTGGTATTTCTTCACACGACGTCTACCGCGTTCTTAACGAAGGTGAGGTCTGGTGTGGTGTCCCGGCAGTCGCGGTACCGAGTCTTGTCGGGTTAGCTGGGTCCGTTATTTTGATCTAGCCCAGAGTGAGCATGTCATGCCACAGTTGTCTTCCTTTAGAAGTGCTGTAGACATAGCCCCCCGTCTCGATGCGGGCATTGAAGTCACCTCCAACAGTTAGCCAATTTTTGCCTCCTAGGACCAGCGTGTTCCTGTGTAGTGCGAAAAAGTGCCGTTTCTTTTTACTGTGACTGCTGTAGACGTTGACAATAGTATGCCCTTCTTCCCTACGTTTCCTGAGTAGTATCTCAAGTAATATGTGCTCAATCAGGACGCCCTTGATCTAGTGCATTATAGCTGTGTACTTCTTCTGAAGAAAGGTGGAGGTAGCCAAACCTTCGACGTGTGCGTTGTATTCCGGATATCCCGGTAATGTAGCTTTCACATTAAGCCGTCCTTGAAGAAGGAGGACGTCTGGTTGCCTTTCCGATCTTTTGTTGTGCTGCTGTAATACCGCTTTCGTGCTTGCAAAACACCTCCAGTTCCACTGCCAGATAATGATCCCGTTGGTTGTGGGAGCAATGTTGGTTGCTAGGAGGAATGTGTGCTATTTTTACAAGCTAGAATTGCTGTTGTGTCGGGCATGCCTGCTCACTGACTGGTGTACCAAGAAAGCTCTCGATCCTGGCTAACCTGTCCGATAGAGTACTCTCATTTCTACGCGTTTCATCTAGAGTGCCTTCATTTCCATCATTTTCTTAGCAAGACTCGTAATTGCATTTTGCAAGCTCATCCTGTTTCCTTGGAGTGTTATTATCAGGCCCTTATTGAGATGCTCTGGGTATTCTGTACACCTTATTGTATTCCTATTCGTGCCGTCATTCTGAGACGCCTGGTATCGGCCAGGGCACGGTTCCTTCTGCCCAACACGTTTCCTCCCGCCCATATAAACTAAGGAAACGTATATAGTGACCAACGCATGTACTACAAAGACACCCTCGTATGACGAGACGAGGCCCATGTGAGGAGGTTCACCGCAAAGCTTAACGATGCTATCGGCCTCACTGCTTCGCCCTTGGGGTGAAACTGCCTCATTGGTGTCAATTTATTGAACCGTATTTTATCTTTTTCGGGTGACAGTTTTTCACTATCTACCAAATGTTACCCTACAGTGCGGGACGCGCCAGCATGTATCGGAAGTTTCTCGAACGTTATCGATGTTTCTACACGTTGCCTGCTGTCATCGAAGCTTGTGTAATCTGACTGCTTGTGCGACGCGATTTGTGCAGAATTTTCTTGAAGACACGTGGGCACCAGTGATTACTCTGGAACCTTCGATGGCTCATGTAAAAAATTGATGCGCTTGACAGGCAGATCAGATTTCAACGATCGCCGACTGTGTTCACCGCTATCATAGTGTTTTGAGTGTAGCCTATTTTTGAGGACTCATGTTCGCCCAATGAAAGTTTTGTCATTCACAGTATTACGACTGCGTTATTTACCGTTGCTGCTACTTGGTATCTGGTGGAGGTGCTTTGCGTTCATATGCCAGATGCCCCACAAAGCCGGGCCTAAGCCCAAACGCGGAAAACACCAGCGTCGCCAAAAACCAGTGAGGTAGCCGCGGGCTGGAAGGACTGCCCCCGGAGCACGGACTTTTGCCTGAGACGACTAGAAAGCTCGGTGCCAAGGCAACCCCAATAGCAGCTTCAGCATCCCCCATCGTGCTGCAACAGCCTAGGGAGCCATCGAGCTGCGCTCGCAGGAGTACAAGTACTATTTGCGGCACCTTGCCACCGACATCACCCGCTACGTAAAGACATGTCGAGACTGCCACCGACGCGAGATACCACCGACAAGGCCGGCGGGATTGCTACAGTCGATCAAGCCTCCTTGCAGACCGTTTCAGCATATCGGGATGGATTTGCTGGGACACTTTCTGACATCAACATCTTGAAACAAGCGGACCATCTTGGCCACATACTACCTTACTGGCTACGCTGAAACGAAAGCTCTGCCTAAATGTAGTGTGGTCGAAGTAGCCAAATTTTTAGTTGAGGACATCTTGCTGCAACATGGTGCACCGGAAGTTCTCATTACTGACATAGGACCGACTTTTACTGCTGAGCTTACTCAAGCCATCCTGCAGTATAGCCAGACATGTTACCGGAGGAACACTACCTAGCATCCACAGTCGAATGGCTTCACGGAACGACTGAACAAGACGCTCGCCGACATGTTAGCGATGTATGTCGACGTCGCACACAAGAAGTGGGATACAGTGCTTCCGTATGTCCCCTTTGCTTACAACACGGCTGTGCAAGAAACAACACGGATCACGCCATTCAAGCTGGTTTACGGAAGGACCCAGATGACAACTCTCGATGCCATGCTGCCACACGTCACCGACGTAGAAAACGTTGACGTTGCTGCCGAACTCCAACGTGCTAAAGAAGGTGACAGCTCGCCCGCCTGTGCATCTAGAACCAGCGAAGGACCGACAACCAGCTCCACAAGCTTCGACCGCGTTACGTGGAATACCAGCCTGGCGACAGTGTTTGGGTTTGGACCCCGATACACCAACGAGAAATCAGCGAGAAACTCTTGCGACGCTATTTCAGACCCAACAAGATTATCCGATGCATTGGCGCACTCGACTAGGAGGTCGTGCCAAACGGCATTGTGCTATCATAGCCGCGCCCCTCAACACCTGAAAGAGTCCATGTTGCGGAACTTAAACCATTCTACCCTTCTAATTTTTGGGACTTTGCATAGCTGAACTTTGGACATTCTTTCTTTTTCTGACTTCGTTACTTCCAACTGTGTTTCTGTTTTATTTTGTTACTTTTGTTTATTACCTGTCCTTTTGTTTTTCGCGCTCCTGTTTTGTTTGCAGCATGCAGACTGCTTTTTGAAAGGGGGGGGGGGGGGCATTGACACGTGTACTTGCTTATCTTCTTCGGGTGACCCCTCTTCAGCGTCTAACAAATGATATTGCTCAGCGCCGGACGCGCCCGCTTGTCGTGGAAGTTTCTCGAATGTTATCAATGTTTCCACCCGTTGTCTGTTGTCATTGAAGGCTCTGTAATCTCATTGCATGTGCCACGGGATTTGTGTAGAATTTTCTGGAAGACACGCGGGCACCAGAGGACTCTGGAACCTTCGAGGACTCATGTATAAAAGCCAACGCGCATGACCAGCCGATGAGATTTCAATCATCGCAAACTGCGTTTGCTGCTATTATTGTGTTTTAAGTGTAGCCTATTTTTTTGTGGGCGCAGCCGCGCCAGTTCGCCCAATAAAAGTTAGTTTCGTCATTCACAGTATTTTTACTGTGTTCATTACAGTCACTACTAAGCGACAATATGCTAGGACCGCACTAGGCTAGGCGCTCATAGGAAGTGAGGGACATAGGAAGTATTAGTGGAGCAAAACGCCGAAGTAAAATAATCTCAAGCAAGTGCTGGAAGGTATTTTCACTGTAAGGACAAGGCGTTGGCAGCAATATAAACGTTTACAGTTGTGCTCAGACTTCCTGGATGGTGTTCTAAGCAAATAGGTGCTTTAAAACCTCCTCGGTTCTGACTATACACGCACGGGGGTGCGAAATGTCGGAACAATGCAGTACGTAATAAAACTGCTGCTGGCTGAAGGAGCAGCGCCCTGACCGCTACCTGAAGTGCTGCAATTCTGGTGAGGTAAAAATCGCCGCAAGTGTAGTTCCCGACATCAGTGAAATGGTGCACGCTTATGAGACCAACGGGACACCGTCAGTGCTAGTCGGCGTCCAGTGAACTATACATAACGTTGGTTTTACTATTAGCCCTGTATCCACAAATGCTTAACTTGAACTCCATGCTTCACTTCACCGCCTTCAAAAGCAGTTTTCCTGAAGTATCGGCTATTGTAAGCTCTCTGGTTATTCTAAAATATTTTCAAAAACAAATTAGGGTTCTACCTGAAGCTCTTTAAAAGCATTGAATGTCTTTCCAACCGCTCCTGCTCGCATCCGAGATCAAAACTGAACTTTCTGTATTTTGAAACATAACCAATTTCATCAGAGATATGCCTTACTTTGAGTAATATCCAATATTGATTTGTTCTAGTACGTTAGTAAAGTTTTAGAAGCATTTTGGGACTCTTGCTGCTTTCGAATCAGTTAAAAACATTTACTAGTGGGCTCTCAGTCAGTGGCGTAGCTAGGTTGTCTGGCACCCGGGGCCCTTAGCTCTTCTGTCACCCCCCCCCCCCCCCCCCCCCCGAGTTTAGTCGAGGATGGCGAGGATATCGACAATTTTCGGGTGTCTTCAGACGTATATGACACCCCCCCCCCCTGTTGGCCCCGTGCACCCGGGGCCCACGGCCCCCCGGCCCCCCCTGTTGCTACGCCACTGCTCTCAGTAGTTCGATATTAAGCTTACGTTCAAACCCCTTTTTTCACTACTTGTTTTCGTGTCTTTTATACGTAGGTACGCGACCAGTGATAACTTTTCTTTTGCAATAAATACTATTGCAATGAGTGTTGCGTACGGTTCCTTTGTGCATTATTTTATGCGATGAATGAGAATAATAAAAACTGAGCAGTGGCTTTTCATACTATGGGCAATTGTCTCGGAAAAAAAACCTTCCGCAAGTTACATTTGTCAGTTTTTTTATTATAACGCACTTTCGCTCCAAGATATGCCTGGCTATCATGGAGGTTGGTTGCACATATTATTGTCCGTATCACGTACCTGCCAAGTGGCATTTGTTTCAAACCTACCAATTCATAGTTATGATGGTTGGCGGAACGCTCATATTTCTGTAATTTTTTAAATGATATAAAAATGTTTCATATTTTCATAATTCAACCATCTGAAAGGCTCCATCTATATAGGCTTTAGAAGATGAAAATGTGACAGCAGCTTTGTGACTAAAATTCAATTTTTTTTTTCTCGAATGGGCTGACATACCTTGACCTAAGTGACTCCTACCGTGAGCTCACTGAAAGAAACGCAATCAGTCTACTGTGTATGTTCATGTAAGGCATTATTTAAATCAAGTGAAACATGGGTTTCAAAGCAAGATGCATTTTTAAATATGGGGGTTACTGCCCCTTCCGATCCGACCGGTGAATGCAGATAGGAACTCGGCAACAACGCTAGTGTACGCGTTGTGCCCGGAATCACAGCGCCGATGACATGAGCGCAAGACATACCCCTGCCCTGGCTCCTCCACCGACCCGGCAGAACGACACGTTGAGAGAGCGTCTACTTCGCTTCGTCAGTTTTTCAGTCAAACGCACTCGTCGTTTCTGTAGAGCTTCGCACATGAGTTGCGCCCG
The DNA here is from genome assembly GCF_023375885.2 of Dermacentor andersoni. Lineage (NCBI taxonomy): Eukaryota > Metazoa > Arthropoda > Arachnida > Ixodida > Ixodidae > Dermacentor > Dermacentor andersoni. The sequence continues at coordinate 95,179,248 of NC_092823.1, read as the reverse complement.
CGCGGTCAATAGCGGGGCAGTACGACGGCGATGGTGGCGCCGACGCTGTGAGTGCCCCTCGGGGTCCGATTAATTGATATTGCAACAAAAGTTTGCGAGGAAACAAAAGCAGAAAATGGAAAAAAAATGAGACGACGTAACTAGTGTGTAGTGGCATATACGCAGCGCTAAAGGGAAAATATTGTTCAGGTTTCATAATGCGAGTGCCGAGAAGTAAGCATTGTGTGATGTGTGGTCGGCAAAGATTATTTTTTCTACTCAATCTCAGTGTAAAACCGTGTTCCCTGTAAGCCCGCGATGCGGTCTTATGGCAAGAAAAAAATGTATAATTTCCTGTTGTCCTCATTGCATGCGTTGCGATAATTGTGTGCTAGGGCCAGTTAGCAGCTGCTTTGTATAGGCCGTGGCTGATGTAAAAGGTAGTGAGGATTTAGACATGCTTTCAACTTGGTGGTTGCAGCTTACCAAGAATAAACTATGCGGGCGCAATTGAATTTGCTATATGAGCTAATAGAGATAATATAAAATATGCTACGCAGATAAGACTCGTAAACTCACACTGAAATTAGATCTTAAAAGAGCTATGCATACCCATGCTTTGGCTGTTTGAGGATACTTTTTGGAATGCATAGATCTCTATCTGAGCCATACTCATTCAGCCATCGAGAATAAACCATTGCTTGTGAATTTTAACGTTGAGCTATTTATTTATTTATTTATTTATTTATTTGCTGTGGTTCTCATCGTGTCTTGTTTCTTTATGTGGTATCTTAAGTATTATGTTCGGGACCACAGGCAACATCAACGGTCACACGACTAGGAAGTAGCAGCACAAAATATGTTCACTACACAACAGCTCTGGCGCAGAAAAGTAGAAGGTAATGCACAAATGCCAACTATACTTCAAGAATGGACTTCTTTAGTAACAGTGACAAAAAAACGCAAGGAAAAGATGAATAGGCTCCTATTTGCGCTCCCATACATTTTATGCTCTCAGCCGTAACCTGCTGATCATTTAGTAGCCACCTTTATCTGATATGCTTAAAAGAAAAAAAATCGAGGCAAGGAAGCGTCGTAAGTCTTTTGATTAAACGAGCACAATGCAGCGTCACGCCACAGGAAGCAGAACGGAAAGCTGGCTTATTTGGATTACCTGCATCTTGCCTACTGCATTAGTGCAGGAAAGACGAAAACGAAGAGAAAAGACAGGACCCAGCTGTGAGTTAGCGCCTTGTCCTGTCTTCTTTTTGTTTTCTGTTTTCGCGCGCTAGAACAGTAGTGAGCTTCACAGGAAGTTCATAGCGATAAACTGCATGTACATTGGTTGCACGTGCAAGTAATGCAGAGAATGAACAGACGAGGTGTGTGTAATACAGACATGCCAGTTCTAATGACATGTCTAAATTAAGGTAGCTGCAGCAAGAGGTGGTGAAGTGAGTGGATTAAAACGCCGTGAGAACCAAGGCTTTGTATAACGTAAACAAGATTATGACATGAATTTGCCACCACACTAATATGCCTAAAGATAACTTTTAACATTGTAATTACGCCATCTGATACAGGTACGTTTTTGCAGAATGTAGGCAACAACTGCCCAAGGCCTGTGTATTCCCGAAAAGTGAGTACCCTTTCAACCACTTGAGAATCTCTAAGCTGTGTAAGCGAAAAAATTGTTGTGCTGTCGGCTAGCCTTGTAGTAAACCAGGCTGTTTGAAGAAGCCTGCAATCGTAAACCTCAGTAATGTCAAAATATTTCAATATATTTCAGAATCTTTGAAGCTTTTTGTTCGTGCAATGAAGAAGTAGCTGTTCCCAAAATATTTTCTTCTGCACTTCTGCAATAAAATCATGAATGACTAAATTAACAAATCTTTATATTCGCATGAAAAGTCGACATACTCTCAAATTAGTTATTATAAGTACCACTGACGTTTCTGTTTATCAGGCTTCTGAACAAGACGTGTGCCTTTTGTGGCCGGTGTCTGAGTAAACAGTGAATAAACATATTTCGAAATGTTCAGTTCTTTGGAGCAGAAGCTGCTGTTGAGTGCTAGAAAATAAGGCGGTATTTTTTAAAAAAAGTAATAAACTACAGAACCACGCGGACTGGCAAGAAATGAATTCTTTGTTAAGTTCGCCTTTCATCTAATATTTAACTGACATCATTTGTTCTGTTTCTACGTTCATTGAGACCAGTTTATCTGACCAGGTGCTCAGCATCTCATTGATATCTTTGTGACTGATTCACTTCAGCGCTGTTATCCGTGAAGTACTCGTGCCAATTTAAAACTGCCAAGAGTGAGAAGCAGTATTTAAATATAGAATGACTAAGGGCAGCAAGAATCATTCGCAGCCAGCGGGGAAAACAGGGAGGGAAACAGGCACATGATGACCAAGTACTCGTGGAAGAAAGAGGGCGCAGAGTACCATTCACTGGGTGAAAGGGACTGGCGCTGAGCCATGCTCTCTTAATGGCTGCAGATGACAGGGCCAACCTTTCCCTTCGTCACAAAGAACCACTTCTTTCTCTCTGACGGGCGCAAGGCTTCAGGAACGAGGTCAACGCGTTGGAGCATTGTTGGACGAATAGCCACACGTGGAGCGCCAGGCACGGGTGTGCTTGGCACATTTGCGTCAGTTAGCAGAATAAACGTACGAACTTGGTTGCTGGAAGAAAAAAATATTTGAATTTAGCTACACAATGAAAACGACAAACCAAAGAATTTGTGGATCCCACGAACTCCGGAAATCAATTTAAGTGAAGCTTAGTACGCTGTTTGCTTTGAGTGACGATAATTAGCGGTGATGTTGTCGGCGAATCTGTAATTTATTCAGCGTTTAGTCCATTACAAGATTGGCGGGCTAATGTTAAAGGTTGCTTTCCGTTCACCACTGCTGTTTGTCTGCGTCAGCAGGCGTCCGGTGTGTTGCGAGACCATGTATATGAGCAGACGAGTGATGGACCCTCCCGCGCTCAGCCGTGCGCGGCTTAGCCGCGTCTGTGGAAAGGGGAATCCTCAGGGTTGAGCCGATGCCAGATGTTTGGAACTTTCAGGCCCACCGGCAGAGGCAACACAACTGTTTGGCCTCTGCTTCACACAGACGCACCTCCAGACTTACCCATATGAAGGAAATTGGCAGTAACCTTATTCTGTACTCCTCTACAACCTTTGTATTTCTCTCTCGCTTTTTCATTATTTCTGTCTTTTCTTCTGACTTGCGAATTTCCCAGCGCCAAATGTTAACTTTGTGTGGCTAGCCAGTTTTGTTTACGCTGTATTTGGTTGTAGCAGCGATGTACGACTGGCGTTGGCAGGGCCTCCCTTGCAGGAACTACTGCCACGTCCCCTGTTGGGCTCCATGGTGGGTGGTTAGCATCGCTGCCAAAATCCCTGTCTATACTTATGCAGAATGCCTTCCCTAAACCCCCTGATCGCCCGCCCAAACGAGGGCACGCCGAATATATTGCCAGTTTTTCGGATGCAAAGTACACAACATCCCCCGTTTTCATGTAATTCACTCTGAAAAACCAGAAAGACGAATGCGAAACCTTTTACTGTTCTTTGTATGAAAATCTGTGACAAAAGTGTTTGATCCAGGTTAGAATGCATCGAGGATGGCAAGCGGTGACCTCCTCTTGGAGCTCCACGATCAAAAGCAATATGAGAACCTGCAGAAAGTAGTATCATTTGGGAAGATCCAAGCAACAATAACCCCGCACCGTACCATAACCATCACCCGCTGCGTTGTCTCAAACGATGATTTGCTCAAGCTGACTGAGTTTGAACTCTTGCAGGGCTTCAATGAGCAGAATTTTATCAATATCAGAAGAATTAAGATGAGCGGGACGGCAATGAAATCGAGACTAAGCACCTTCGGCACAACTGTCCGGCCAGCAACCATCGAGGCCGGCTACATCAAGCTTCGCGTAAGGCCAGACGTTCCAAACCCCCTCCGATGTTCTAAATGCCAGTGTTTTGACCACAGTTCACAGAGCTGCCGAGGCCGCCAAACTAGTGCGAAATACAGTGCCCATGAACACTCCTCTGAATCTTGCGAGAACTCTCTCTACTGTGTAAACTGTGATGGGGAGCACGCCGCGTACTCAAGGTCCATCCTGGATGGGTATGCCCATCCTGGAAAAAAAATGAAATTGTTACAATAAAAGTAACAGAGCATATTTTATTCAAAGAAGCACGCGGCCGGGTATCTACCTGGCAAAAAATAGCTTTGTGAAGTAACGCGTCTGGGAGCAGCGCCACAACGGCCTCCGGATGCTGTGCGACCCACACGTTGTCAGGCAGCAGTGACGTCATCCGCCCCACCGGTGGCAGCAGCTAGCGCCGCTACACTACCCAAGTGGAAGGGGCATCGACCTCCGGGCTGGTAGCCTCGAAGGTATCTTCCAAAATGTCGAGGCCTTTAGATCAAGCACAGCAGCGCGTGTTCAGCGCCTCGCAAGAGGTGATAGACACAACAACCAGCCAGATGGCGCTGCCAGCACCTAAGAAGAGGCAAGACTCGTGATCACTGAAAAAAAGACAAAACTTGCGTCACGGCCCTTAGAGAGGGCCCATGTGCTAATCTTCGTGTCTTAAACACACAGCGCCTAACACATTTAACATACTGGAGGCACAAATACTTCAATGGAATGCTAGAGGACTCATTCATAACCTTGATGATATCAGAGAATTTCAACGCAAACGTAATCCAATGTTGCTGTGTGTTCAAGAGACGCTTCTAAAACCTAGAAACATAAGTTTTCTTCAAAATTATACAAATTTCCGAAACAACCATGACGAGGCTCACGCCTCTGGCAGTGTAGCACTAGTAGCCGAGAAGTGTGTAGCTTGCCGACACGTCGCCCTTCGGATGCCCCTTGAGGTAGTGTCAGTTGGGGCCATTTGTTTATTAAGTTGGTCATTCTATGTACCCTTTAAATACTCCCAAACCATCATCTCCAAAAACAGTTTTTTAACCTCATTTATCAGCTTCCCGAGTTTTACATACTAGTGCAAGATGTTAACGCTAAAAAAAAAAAAAACACGATGTGGGGAGAATCACGATGCGACGCGAGAGGTCGATTCACTGAAAATTTCCATCTAACCTCCGTTGCATGCCTCTTCTATAAGAAAGAGCCAACGTATGATAATCCGCATCATAATTCATACTAGTCAAAAGACCGGGCATCTATCTATCCGCTTCTATCTTCCCTCATTTAGAATGTGGCATAATTAAAATTTTATTCGGAAGGGGTTACTTCCCAGTAGCATTGAACTTAGTAAACCAACAGGACTTCCCTCCGCACGTCCCTCACTAGAAACTGGCCTCAGCTGACTGGCAATGTTTTAAGGAATCCACCTACTTATCACAAGATTTTATAGAAAACTTATTATAGATCATGCTGTTACATACTTTCCCGCTTTTATTATTGACGCCGCTGAAAAGTTCATTTCTCTAAGAAGTGGCACTTCATTAAAAAGACGGGTTCACTGGTGGAATTATTGTTGTAGAAAGGCGCGGTGGAGACGAAATAAAGCTTGGGGCAAACTACGTGAATGTCCTACGGGAGAAAATTTAATAGAATTGAAGCAGGTTAAGTCGCAGGGAAGAAGGACGCGACGACAGGCAAAGAGGACAAGCTGGCAGAGATTCATCTCAGGTATCGATTCGTATACTCAAGAAGCTAAAGCATAGGACGGACTGAGAAGGCTAAAGGGGCAAGAAATTCATCCGTTGCTCCTAGTCATTGATGAAGCCAAAGACTTGAAAAACAAGCTGGCGCTCTTGGCGAACACTTTCAGCGCGTTTCCGGTTCTAATCATTATTCGAAGGCATTCCTAAAGCACAAACAATTAGCAGAACGCGAGGCTATCGACCGTAAATGCAGACAGAACAAACTCTATAACCTGCCTTTTAACATTGCCGAGCTGAGAGCCTTCCTGACTACATGTAAGAGCTCGGCACCTATACCTGACAGGATCATGTACGACATCATTAAACACCTCCCCAAAGATACTCAAATGACGCTCCTCTCACTTTTCAACGCTATATGGACGGCGGGGTAGCTTCCTACTGCATGGAAAGAAGCCCCTGCGGCCCGGTTCTAAAGCAAGGCTAAGACTCCACATTAGTAAGAATTTACCGCCCAATCGCCATCAGAAGTTGTATTTGTAAATTTTAGAAAAACATCGTAAACCATCGCCTTTTACAACCTTTGAGTCAAATAACATTCCTGATCCATATCCATGTGGTTTTAGAGAAGAACAATCGACAAGTGACCATCTCATGTGCATCAAAGGAAACAATCGTGATTCCTTCGTATATAAACAACCCTTCTAATCCATGATTCTTGATTTGGAAAAGACATAGGATGCAACTTGGCGTTACGGAATCGTGCGGGACCTGTTGGTGGGGGGCATCCGAGGATATATGTTAAACTTTATAGAAAGCTACTTACACAACCGTACATTCTTCGTAAAATAGGTAATGCACTCCCGCATACATTCATACTAGAAATTGGGGTACACCAGAGAGGCGTACTCAGTTGCACGCTCATTGTAGTTAAGATGAACACGGTTCGTACATCAACACCACCAGCTATTTTTTATTCCGTGTACGTAGATGGCATACAAATAAGTTTCATAGCCTGCAACCTAACAGTCTCTGAGAGAAGAGTACAACAAAACTTGAACAAAGTTGGTAAGTGTGAAGACGAAAACGGGTTCAGGGTCAACCCCAACCAAAAGTTCTTGTGTTCTTTTCACCAGGAAGAAAGGGCTTCTTGCAGATCCCAGTATCGAAATGTATGGGCAACAAATACCTGCGAACAAATAGCACAAATTTCTAGGTGTTATAGTTGATTCCATGCTTAGTTTCATTCCACACATAAAATATCTTAAAGCAAAATGTGTAATCACAATGAGCTTACCTAAAATCCTATCCCACGCAACATGAAATAGCGACCGGAAGTGTTTATTGAATCTTTACAGCAGCCTAATTCGATCATGATTGGACTATGGTGCTGTGGTATATCGCCCTGCTGCCCAGAGCACGCTAAATATGCCAGATCCCTTCCACCACCTGGGTATCCGTCTGGCCACTGGCGCATTTAGAACAAGCTCTGTCGAAAGTGTATACGTATAGTGAGATGAGTGGTCCCTCCATTTTCAGAGAACATATATCAGCTTCACTTATATTCTCAAAGTGCACTCTAATCAGGAACATGCGCGTTCCACAAACGTTAACGACTTAACGTAGGCAACATTTTTTCGTAATGGACCCTCAATGAGACTACCTTTCTCACTGCATGTAAGACAACGGAGCGGGGACATGGGTGCCCCAATTTTCGAACATCACCTAATGCCTACAGCTAAGCTATTACCGCCCTTGGAGTGGCACGGGATAAAATGTAATGTATCCTTTGTAGAGTTCACAAAGCGCGCTCCTGATCTCGAAATCACAATGCATTTCTGGGAATTGCAATTCTACACGGGCGAATTCTACACAGACGCGTCAGTCACAGGCTGGCGTTTCTTACGTTGCTGCCAGTCCCTCTTTTCTAAAGCTGACGTATCGAACCCCCTAACAAGTATCTTCACTGCAAAAGTCCATGCAGTACTGTCTGTGGTAAAACATATAAGAAATTAAAACTTGACATAGCAATATTATTCATAGACTCGTTAGGTCTTGTAAAAGCATTATTGTTATTAGAAAAGCGTACAAATCCCGATTTTATTGAACTTTACTCAATCTTGTGCAACATTTTTTAACTCGTAGACATGTAGTAATAAGTCGGGTTCTTGGCCATAGATGAATCGAAGGTAATGTGCTTGCCGTCAAAATCGCCAAATCAATAGCATCGCACGGTATTCGTTCTGCTGCTGTTCCTGTCAAAGACATGAAGCGTTTTCTGCGAAACAAGCTGCGAAGCCACTGACAAAGCTAGTGGGAGGCTTAAACGGGCAATAAGCTTCACGTGATTAAGTGGAAGTTAGGTTTCTGGCCCCCAACTACGAAAACACGAAGAAGAGATGCGCTGTTCACTAGACTCAGAATATATTGGACACAGATTTGGCACTCATAACTTTCTCTTGGCTCGTAACGAGCCTCCAACCTGTGGTAGATGTGGTGACAGGCTGACCATCCTCCCCGTCTTCCTCTAGTGGCGGGAAGCCGAAAGAGACAGGAAGAAACACTTTCCTCTTGCATACCGCTATTGCTTCCGGCTTCATCCGGCTATGTTTCTTGGTAAAGAAGCGCTATTTAACACCAAAGCAGTCCTCGCTTTCTTGGATGGTGTTGTCCTACATGTTAAAAGCCCATTAAATTCATAGCGCATCTTCTTTCCGGAGCATGTCACTATGATAGTTGTTTTGTATGGAGCATGACTCCAGGCCCTTGTGTATCAAGGGTTCTGGTGAGGCAATAGGGCTCTAGCCAATTTTAGCATGTGACATATTTAGTATATGGCATCACTCTTTCGCAATGAATTTTAATGTCATAGTACACGTCATTAGTCGTTGCCAGAATCATATTACACGTAGATGATGCGCAATTTACAGCAGCTATCTTAAGCCCCTTATACAACTACGTCACATCAACTTCACAGAATTGATCAGTCCACTGCGAACTCATTAACACTGGCATGGCGGTAGTTGACCATACCTGACCTTTGCGCCACTAAACATCACGCATTTATTCATTCTCATTGATTCATTAGTGTTATTTTCTTGACTATGTGTTGATATCTATTGTGAAACCCTCACTACCTGTCTGTTGCGTTTACATAAACATTTACTATTTTTTGGCGTTTCATTATTTGCGGTGTATTGTTTTTTATGCCGTGACTGTAATGACGAAGATTGTTTTGGTAGCGTTTGCTGTATCTAAACGCTCTCATCTCTCCAATGCGGGGCGTTATACGAGTATAATGCATAGCAAGGGTGGTGCACTTAAATGACACTATGTTTATCTGCTGTTTCGTTAATTTATTTTCTTTCTTTTTCTTTTTACTTTGGTTCGTTTATTTCCTATACTGTTTAGTCCCTGGAGTTTGTTTTTATGAATCTGGTAGCCGGTGGTTTGATTGCCTGTTTCCCCACTTGATTTTCATTTATTAAACAGCTATTTCTTGAAAATTATTTTATTTTGTGCAGTGTGCTGCTGCCCTCAGTCACAGTCCCTCTATCTGAGACAAGACCGGTGGTGGTACAACAACAACACAGGAAAATGTGAGGAGTTCGTAGGAGGTGACGAGGACTGCAACAACTTCGAAAGTGTAGATGAGTGCAACCGACACTGTGGCCCAGATATACCAAAGTCATGCTGAGAAGGAAGGGACTGGAGTGGTAAGTTAACGGGCTAATTGGAACACCCAAAACGTGAAACTAGCGGGTTTTCACTGGAGTTTCAATTGCTGCATTCTAATTTCGTATGCACAGAAAGTTTCACAATCTCATTCAGTTTGCTCGCGTCAGCATGACGTGGCTCATTGAGACTCTTGCAACTACTAAAGTAAGGTTCCGAAATTTGAAGTTGTGAAATTGGAACTACGATCCCTTGAAACGGTGAAAAAAAAACAAAGTTCTTAAACTGCACGTCTTGGTAAATGTCTACGAAAGCACTTGCGGGCCGCGGGAGAAGTGTCGGCCCGATTAGCCCCTCGTGCAATCCAATTTTCTGATCTGCTCATGCTTTCCCGCGCTGTCCCAAGTGTTCTCTTATGCAGCAAAGTTGTACCGAATGAAACCAGTGGTCTGAGTGCTATTTTAGTAGAAGGCTAAAGAAGGGTATTTGAAACTGTTTGACCACCTTTTCTGTGGCTGTGCATTCTGCAGACGTGCTTATATCTCCATTTAAGCTTGGTTTTGCTGCCCCATCTCTAATACTGCTTCTTTTAAAGTCTGGCAACCCGCTTTACAGGATCCGTGTTAAAAATTTTCGCAAATATATATATATATATATATATATATATATATATATATATATATATATATATATAATTTGACAGCTGTGAGGCCATTCTGGTTGTTACATAACAGCCACGTTGACAACACTAAGGGCAAATATATAAACAGCGTAATAGAAGCAGCGCAATGCAAACTGAACCACAAATGCACAAGGATAATACAGCAGGATAAAAAAAACAGCAGCCTAGAAATAGGATAGTACAACTCCATATGAAAATGCAGATCGAAATTAAACATTTGTTGATTTTAGCGTTTTTTCAAAACTGACAAGTGAAATTGTACCGTAAAATATTTCTGAGTTTTGTTTGTCCCACTCATCTATAGTTTTGACCAGAAACGAATGTTTGTAAACACCAGCGCTAAGCACAGAAGGTCTAACAATGTATAGGTGACAGGACGGACGTGACACTCTGCCTGGATGCCGCAAGTAGAGTCCGGAATTTGTTTAACATGCCATTGTAGAGTAGAGAAAAATTTTAGCCTAGCTTTTTTCTTCGTGAAGCTAGATTTGGAAGGTTTACCTTAGCGATCAATCCAGTAAGAGATTGCGGCCACTTGCATTTAGAAAAAATAAAGCGTGAAGCAAGGCGCTGCACTCGCTCAATTTGATTTATTAGAGTTAGTCGGTAGGGGTCCCATACTATGCTTGCATGCTCCAGATAGGTGGAACAATCGCAGTGTAAGCCTTAAGCCTTACGTCAGGAGACGCTTGTTTCAATTTCTTTCGAAGAGTAAGTGAGTGAAACAACTTTATTTGGTCCACTATAGACGTAAGCAAACTCAACGTCACCTGGCTAGGCCCACTCGGGGACCATCAGATGAAACCTGACGTCCCTCTCGCGAGCCCTCTGGACTGCCAGGATTTGAGAGGTCTGATCCTGGGCCCTAATTAGCCTCATAATTTCCTCTTGGGTGAAAGGGGGACCGGCAGAGGCACAGCCCCACAGGACATGTTCGAAGTCCGCATAATCACCACACAAAGGGCAGTACGGGCTTGAAAACCGTTCGGAGTACATTGTGTGCAGCGCCGCGGGGCTCGGGTAAGTGCTTGTTTGCAGAAGTCTGAGAGTGACTGCTTGGGCCCTGCACAGTGAGGAGTGTGGCAAAGGCAAGAGTCTTCTTGACAGATAATTATGTTTGCGAATTCCGTTGTACGAGCAGAGACACTCGGGTCGCCAAGGAGAGGACGTGTTACCCAGCGCACGGTCAGTCAAACCTCGTGCAGCTGAGTGCGCCTCCTCGTTGGGTTTGATCGAGGCACCCTCAACGGTTCAAAGGTGCGCAGGGAACCCGGCCAAAGAGTGATGTTTCATGTCTTTAGAACTTTGGATGATACGTAGGGCCTGGGGAGCCACCATTCCCATCTGAAAGGCCTTAAAAGCAGCCTTGGAATCTGAATAAATTGTGTCATGCACACTGTCCGTCAATGCAAGAGCAATAGCAACCTGCTCTGCAACGCTGAAATTTGAAGTGCGGATCGTAGGGCAGCTAAGGATTTTAGAATCGCAGTCGATGACCACTGAGGAGAAGGCCTCTTCTTGAATGTATGAAGCAGCGTCTACGAAGCATGTTCGGTCCTTGTTCAAGGAGCGAACATGTCCTGCTCAGGCGAGCAGAGCTTTACCTCTGGCTCGTCTTCGTCCTTCGTTGTAGGTGGGATGCATACATATTGCGTGGCATCCGGTGTATGTAAATCTTGGATCTTACGTCGTTTGGCAGCTTCGCAGCATCGAGACTGACGACTATGGGGTTACGTCCCAGCTTGCCAAGTATGGTTCGGCCCGCTGGGGTACCGGAGAGTCTGACAAACTGGGAAAATTCTTGGGCTTCAACGATTTCTTCGAACGTGTTGTGAATTCCCTAATTGAGGAGGTCTTTTGTGTGCGTTCGGATGGAAAGGCCGAGGGCAAGCTTGAAGACCCTTCTGATTAGGGCATTGGTCTTGTCGCGCTCCGATACGAGCCAGTTGCGCATAGCCCCTGAATAAGCGAGGTGGCATAGCACGAAGGCGTGAATAATCCGGGTGAGATATTCCTCCCTGATTCCGCGGTACCTGTTGGCGATTCTTCGGATCAGGCCCAGGGCGCTTTCGGTCTTGGAGCAAATGCGTTTGAGGGCTGCTCCATTGGCCCCGTTCGACTCGATAAACATTCCTAGCACCCTGATAGTGTCTACCCGCTGTACTGGGGAGCCCTTACCGGTGAATAACGTAATGTGGCTCTCTGTTGCTGGCTTCCGGGACCGGTGGGAACCACCTCTGGGCCTCTTCTTGTAGAGCAAGACCTCGGATTTAGCGGGCGAGCACCGCAGCCCGGTGGGGATAAGATACCGCTCCATCACATCGATGGCCTCGTGCAAAGCACCCTCGACCTGACCCTCACATCTGCTGGAGCACCAGATGGTGATGTCATCCACGTAGATCGTGTGGTTAATGTTCGGTATATTATTGAAGGCCCTCGACAGGATGATCAGGGAGATGTTGAACAGCGTGGGGGAGATCACCGCCCCCTGAGGTGTTCCATTTGGCCCAAGCTGAATTTCGTGGTTCAAAAACTCGTCAATCTTGAGTCTAGTGGACCTAAAGGAAAGGAAGGAGCGCACGAAATTGTACGCCCGTTTGCCGACGTTACACTCTGTCAGGCTCTTGAGAATAAAGGCATGCGATATGTTGTCAAAAACCTTTTCCATATCCAAGCCGAGAATTGCCTTTGTGTCGGTGGAGGCAGAGTCAATGATCTGGTGCTTGATCAGTCTCATGGCGTCCTGAGTCGAAAGCCCCGACCGAAAGCCAATCATGTTGTGTGTATAGCATTTGTTAGACTCGAGATGGTCAGTGAGGCGGTTAAGCATGGCGTGCTCGGCCATCTTCCCAACACACGACGTCAGGGAGATGGGCCTTAGATTGTGGGTGCTCGGCGCCTTACCTGGCTTGGGTAAGAGTACTGTGTAGGCTGTTTTGCAGCTCTTGAAAATGAGGTCGCTGGACCAGATTTCATTCATCTTGTGTGTAAGAAACTCAATTGAGTCGTCGTCGCGATGCTTGGGCATTTTGTTGGTGATCCCGTCGGGCCCAGGGGCAGATCTGCCGTTGAGGGATGCGAGAAACCCGCTTGACCACAGCCACTGTAATATCCTCGTCCATAGGTGGTACGTCACGCCCTTCGTACTCGGGAATCGGGGGGGGGGGGGGGGGCACCGGGTCGTCCGTGGCCGCCAGGTACTTGTTTATGAGCTGCTCCGTGACCGCTTCTTCTGGAGTCAAGTCGGTGGCCAAATGGACAGCTTTCGCCAAAGCTCTCTTCTGATTGGACTTGGTGTTGCCATCGTGCAGTAGGTGCCTGAGGAGACCCCAGCATTTACCGTTCTTGAGCTGGCCCTCCACCGAGTCGCACAGCTCGTCCCATTGCTGCTTGCATAGAACCTTGCAATGAGCCTCTATCATCTTGTTTATATCGGAAATTTTATTGTGTAGTCTTCTGTTATGGCGCTGAGTCTTCCATCTCGCGAGCAGTGCCTGCTTGGCTTCCAATAGATGCGCGAGCGTACTGTCCATCCTGTGCACCTCCAGATCGTTTGTCACCTCCTTGGTGGCTCTAGCCGCATCCTCCTTTATCTCGTCGCACCAAGAGTCTAGGTCCATATCCTTGTTAAGGACGCACTCGGAGCGGTTGGCTCGGAAAAAGTCCCAGTGAGTGAACCTAAAGGTCCTCGTTTTGTTACGGGCAGCCTTGATCATCGCTTCGATGATGCAGTGATCGCTACCGAGGTCCATGGCTGTGTTGGTCCACTTTACGTTTTCCAGGTTCTTGACAAAGGTAAGATCCGGAGTCGTATCTCGGCACACCGAGTTTCCTCTCCTGGTTGAAAAGTCCTTATCGGTTATCAGCGTAAGATCTTCCTCCGTTGCCGCGTCACATATGTCTCTACCCTTCTTCGTATTAGTACAATAGCCCCACGCCTGATGCTGGGTATTCAAATCCCCCATGACTAGAGGCTGACAGCCGGCCAAATGCGCGGCCTTCTTGAGAATAGCACCAGGCCTGGCTCTGTGAACGCTGGGTCTGCAGTAAACATCGAGTATCAAGACACTGTTTCTTAAGCGCTGTTTAGGGGGTCGACAAGGAGTTCGACCATGACGTACTCGACCGCATTGTCCGCGGGACCAAGGTCTCGCTGAAGGCACGTGAACTTTTTGCTGACCAAGGTAGCGACCCCCCTTCCTCATTCAGTGGAACGCACCGTCAGAAAACCGGGGAGCCTGGTGGGTGATGATGTGATCGCCTCCTGCAAGGCGATTACTTGGGGTTTGTCCTTTACGCTTTTTAGGTATTGTCGCAGGGTCGCCCGTTTGCCGACGAACCCTGCGCAATTGCGCAGGGTTCGTCGGCAGCCACTGCCACATTGTTATGATATTAGTTCCGTTATCCATGTTTGGGCTTGGCGATGGATTGCCAAAGTGCCGCATTCAGAATGGTACCCTCCGTCGGTGAGGCAATGACGCTGTGCAACTTTGGGACTTGTGCTGTAGATGTGCTTGGCAAAGATCCGTGGCTGTTGCCCTCCAGTCTAAGTATTCTAGCGCTGAGTGCGACCAGGCGCAGCTGAGGGTGCGCGATCATTTCTTGTACGTGAGAGAGACCTGTCTGTATGTTGGAGATGGCGTTCTTGAGGACAGACAGGGGTTCTACCATCTCGTCTCCACTTGAGTCATCCAGGGGGCGACGCTTGACTGTAACCGTCTTGGGAGGGGCCTCCACCGTGTCCATGGCCGAAGAGCGTGCGGCAGGCTGAGAAGCTGGCTGTGTGAGCGCCAATCTTCGTATTTCCGCCATCTGGGCGGCTAGCCGACTGATTTACTGCTTGAACAGAGCGTTTTCTTTCCTAAGACTATCATTGGCACGCCGAAGCTCTTCGAGCTCCTTTGTAAGACACGGGTACTGCGAGTCTTTAGAGTTGGACGCCTGCGCTTGGTTTCCACGGGCCATGTCGGCCCACGTTAGAGAGGACTTGCCTTTACCGCCATTGGGGGTCTTCGTTCGTGACCTGTTGGACGACTCGTTTCCGGTACGAGACTTGGAGCAGCCTCTAGAGCTGGAGCGCGCTGCAGAAGGCGATGTGAGTCGCGATCTCGAGGTAGAGCGACTTCTGGAGCCCCGTCGTCTTGTAGAGCGGCCTCTCGAGCGCAAGCGTCTTCTGCCCCTAAGGTTGGTACTGGATGAGGCTTGCGGATCGGAGGATTGAACGATCGACGGCGTGGGGAGCTGCTCTAGCTGTCGGGCACGCTTGAAGCGTCGTCGGCGAACGATGTACGCCCGTCTTGAATCTATGCGCACACTCTTTACCGGCGGTAAGGTGCGGTCCGCCGCAGATCTTGCATTTTGGGGTGCATTTATGCTGCTCATCGGGATTCGGCATGCTGCATCCCCGACAGACGACGTCGCACGGTGTTGGACAGACATCGGCGTGATGCCCGAGTCTTCCGCAGGCGTGGCATACATCCACTTGCTTTCGATATAGGGAACATTTCATCAGGAGCGTTCCGTACCTGACAAAATTCGGTACCCGGTGCCCGTCAAAGGCGATGATGATGGTCCCAGTCTTAGCGATGCTCTTGGCTGCTAGTGCATGAGGGTTGTTCTGGGTAACAATCATGCCATCCACCGTCGCTGGGTCGTCTTGTAACGGTATGCCGCGTATGCCCCCTTGCACGTGGAGTGCAGGGCTTTCTCGTACGTGCAGAGTTCGTAGATCTTGCGTGAGACATGGATTTGCTTGATGCGGGCATATCGATCGGCATTCTTCCGTCTGGGAGTGCTGGCCCCCATGATGTTTTGCTGTGAGTTCGGGCACAGAGTGTCTTGTGTGAGTTCGTGCTGGCTGATGCCGGAGGCTGCAAGTATTGCGTCAGCCACCATGGACGCTCCAATTCTGGAAATATTCAGCTCACCTCTTGGTCTAATAACAATCTTCGTGTCTTCTTTGGGAAGTACCAGCATTCGGCTTGCCCTAATAATCTTGGTCTTCAGCGCTGCGCCGCTAGACTTGTCGCTATCGGGAGCCAAAGGCGTTGCCATGGCGTTCGGGTTAGCTTCCCGCGATTTGGCTCCAGCTCTTCTGGCGCCCGCGGTTTGCCATCCCTGCTCTTGACTGACCTCCTCCGGGAGAATATAAAAAAAAATTAAATTATGGGGTTTTACGCGCCGAAACCACTTTCTGATTATGAGGCACGCCGTAGTGGAGGACTCCGGAAATTTCGACCACCTGAGGTTCTTTAACGTGCACCTAAATCTAAGTACACGGGTGTTTTCGCATTTCGCCCCCATCGAAATGCGGCCGCCGTGGCCGGGATTCGATCCCGCGACCTCGTGCTCAGCAGCCCAACACCATAGCCACTGAGCAATCGCGGCGGGTTGGGAGAAATATTTCCTCCCTCTATTTGATATTCCATGATGGTAGCGGACGAGTGGCACTGAGCCGCCCTGGAGGCCAAGGCGTGGTCTGCGAAGTGCTCGTTAGACGCCGCCAACAGAAGCACAGGAATGTCCGTAATATGGTGAAAGGCACTCACTGTGGCAAAAAGGGTATCCACGTGGTCCTTAAAGCTTCACAGAAAAGATGTGTACAAATAAACATTGACACGCGACGATTAAATAAAAGAAAAGCTGAGAAAATGCGAGAACCGAAGAACGCGTCTTGACTCGCCGCCTTCTTCTTCGAACCTCCTTCGAAGAGGAATATAAATGAAGCTCGACAGGCCATGTAATGCATGGGGAAAAATTGGGTAGTCTGTTAGAGATATTGAACAGGTTCCAATGGATAGGCAGCGGAGTTGAAGACGGCAGAGAATTAGGCGGTGGGACCAAACTAGAATTAATGGAGGCCCTACTTGGGAGCAGCTACCGCAAGACTGGGTAATTTGAATATCGCCGGACAAGGCCCTCCTGCTGCAGTGGACATAATAGGCTGATTATTATTATTAATATTATTATTAATATTATTATTATTATTATTATTATTATTATTATTATTATTATTGTTGTTGTTGTTGTTGCTATTGTTGCGACAAAGCCCACAAGGGGTGCGGCAATGCAAACTCCAAAAAAGGCGTATACACATTGCGAGACGACTATGTAGCGATGTTATCAGGACGAAGGTATTGTATGCGGCTTGTTGAGGGAATAATGGTCACGACAGGTGTATGCACGGTAGAGTGCGACACGTATTGAGCAACCTTTACACATTCCGCACCCCTTGCCTCACATTGGCGCGTAGCCATTCTGCCGGATTGGCCACTAATGGGCACACATCCAGGGGTATATAGCGAGTGGCTAAATCAAGGAATGTAATGTAAACGAAAGAATTTGGTAAGTACTGCGACGTCTTGCCTGTGTAGACCACAAAGAAAACAGTGGCAGTTCTAGCAGACTCCGTCTCCTATAAAGCGTGGAAGGTTGAACGACGTGTCTAAGATCAAGACCGAGCTACAGGTGGCAGCACCATGGATGTGGTAATGTGGACATGCAATCGGCGGCGCACATAGAAATGCACAGGCTGTCGCGTCTCTGTGAACTAAGTGGCCCGATTTTATGGAAATGAAATGCGCTGATTGCAGTGAACTGTTCATATGTTTCTCTGTTGCGCAACATTTTTGCACCAAATGCGCATAGCCTATGTTTTTAATTGAAGGAAAGCTGCACTGTCACTCACCGGAATTCTGGCACTGAGCAAAACAGGCTGTTTTTCAGGACTTCCTTAGGAGTTTTCGTGAATGTTTCGCTTTCGATTCGTGTTCTGTGCTTAAATTGTGTGTGGGACACTAATACCTATTTCCCTGCTAATCTTGCACTGCTTATAAAAAAAGTATGCATGTCTGTACAACGTCATTACCGTAGTAAGTTAATGCTCTCTTGATGTCACTAATGGTAGACAAACATCTTCATTTCGTTTTTGTTTAATTCGCGCTGAAGCATGGGCAGCTTATAAATACGCGTGATTACTATGAGTCACAACGCGTTAACAGTATTGTTAGGTTGCTTCTGACCATAACATTTTATACGCTAACAGCGAAAATGTGCCATTTATGCACTGATCTATCCTTGAATGGTTTGGCGTAAAGCTGTAGTTATTTGAGATGCTAGATTTACTAGGTTATTTTCTTTTAGCTAATAATGGCTGACGAAAACTTTGCGTCGAAGAGCGAAAGCAAATTGCAGTAAGCGCCTTCCATTCAGTTATATCACGTGCTGCATCTAGAGGCCGCTGTCACACATGTTCGTCATGCCGGGTGTTTTAGCGAACACTTTGAGAATTTTTTTGAATTGCCCGAGGCAGATAGTGCAATTCTAGCCCATGAACTGGTCTACTCGAAGGGGCAAACACAACTTGCACAAGAAATTGAAATGCATAATCGGCTAATCAATAAAAATTCACTAATTATGTTTTTATCTGTTTGCCTTATGGCACATTGCAATTTACAAATTATAGGCGGGCAGTTGGCACTTAGACGAATTTCTGAGCATGACTCCAGTTTCAAATATAATTTGCAGATCTTTGGGGAGATGAGTATTTGCGTTCCAGTTGCTTTAGTGTTCAATGCATAAAACGACGTTTTGTTAACAAAGTAAGCGGAACGACGATGCATTTTTACCGCAAGTGTGACTTTGCACATCTCGCAAATAGTGTCATCCCCATAAGTCTTTTCAAATGGATATGTCTTGCAGTCTCACCCACTGGAATTCGGGAATTGCAATATGTGTCACAAGATAATTAGTTTTAAACTTTATTTAGGTATTTGTTATTTTTTTGACTGGGCATTTTAATTTCTTTTTTGCTAGTAATATCCGCCATTTTGGGTAGACTCGCTCATGGACTATAATTGTGCTATCTGCCACAGGCAATATGTAAAAAAAATGTTCAAAGTGTTCACTGAAACACTCTCTATAATATCCTATTGTTAGCATTTAATTTGTAGCAGCGAATGAGAACACAAGATCCCATGATTTACTTGCTCTGTAAAATAGTTTCACAATCGTGGTACCAAAACCACATAAAAGAACACTTCACGCCATTGCGTAACCACTAAGCTAGAGTCATGTAATTACCAAAATTATGACGCTGCAGTTATCGTAATATAAAGCTTATGGCGATATACAATATGAATGCTCGCTAGCGATCTTTTTTACTGCACTGTGATACTTACTCCACCTAGGTCATGGTGCGGGGAATCACAGAGATGGCAGAGTGATAAACTAGATCGGGGCCAGTAGCTAAACACACAATTCACGTAGCGCTACGACGATTTGATTCGATTACAAGTCATAATGCTCTCTGTAGAGTACTTCAAGAACAAAGAGGCAATACAATTGGTATGTGTGTGGTGAATAGGTGTGGCGGTTACAAATCGCGCACTCGACACTAGAATTCGATAATCATACTACAGCGCTAAGACGACAGAGCTAAGATGCATCGTCAAAAAAAATGCAGACCAGAATGATGAGAATCATTCCGTCGCTGGCCGCAGACGCAATGGCCCATACTTAGTGACTCAACTGTAAAAAAAAAATATTTGAAGACCAGCCCGTAAAGAGTGCAGCTTTGGCGCACCTTGCAAAAGCGTTGGCGTGAAAGACGTTCATGTAAATGCAGCACATGTGCGAGGCATTGATGGCACACCTTGCTAAAGGGTCGGGCTTCTTATCTAAAGGAACGCGTGTCAGATGGGTTTCATATTGCCCTGTCCGATGGAAATTTTTGCATAGATGTGTAACGGAACCCCAAGAGGATTACACCATGCGAAGTAGACTTGTGGTGTGTCAAGACTAAATGAGTGGCCCTCCAGGAAATGACGAAGGTGCCGCATAGTGAGGTAGACAGCGAGTAACTCGCAGCCGAAAATGATGTAGCAGGTTTGTGTAGGCTACTTCTTGGAGAAGAGAGCAAGTGGTTGCCTCGCATCACTGATGAACTGCTGCAGAGCGACACCGACAGTGGTGTTGGTGGCGTGAATTATGGTGGCAGTAGGTGCACCAGGTTATTGGCGTCTGAGCAGCGGAGGGGGGGGGGGGGTGGCGGTAGGGTACACATAACACCTGTGAATGCTTGGGCAGTCTCATAAATCCACTGAATTATTTGGTTATGCTTGGAGCCAAGCCATGCGTCTAGACGTTCCACGATTCGGGCACAATCGGGAAAAAACGTTGGCAGAATTGTGTGAACTAGAAATTGCCCGAGCTTGGTCACAGCCGTCGGCCGTGGAATGTCTTCGATGACGCGAATCTGGGATGGGAGGGGATTGAATGCTGTTGGCGCCAATTAGATGTCCAAAGAAATCGAGATCTGGACGAGCGAATTGGCTATCGGCAACGTTGATAACTCCTTGAGTATCAAGGCAAGAAAACAAGAAGGCTTCTAGATGTTTTGGGACGCAAGTACTTGCGACGAGAAGGTGGTCAATGTATGCAAAATGGAAAGGATGGAAAGGCAAGCCTCGAGTGACAAAACTAATGAGGCCCTGAAACGAGTGGCCAATGTTTCACACCAACAATTTTGCCGGTTGTGTCCTTCTAGACACAGCAGCAAAAATTACACATCACTCTTCAAAGTACACTTCATACTACATCCAAGCGTTGAATGGGCATGCTAGCGCTTGTTGGGTAATAAAAGTCGTTTTATTACGCGGCGTTCTCATGAGACTGACCAACACTCAGAGCTGTGACTATCGTCTTGCTGATGCAGCTATCATATGCCATTACGCGCGTTAAGCTATATCTAAGTTATCGTATAAAGCTGGAGCTGTTGCCCAACATGACAATAAATAGGTAATGGTAATAAAGATATCGTATTGAACGCATTAGAACGCATTAAATCATCCCTCCAAATCCAATCATTAGCACATCGCCTAAAGATCACGCGCTTATGACTCTTTCAAAAGCTGTATTACAATTCCCCACATTTATGCGACACATTTCTTTTGCCACCCAACCGTACTTCACGCCGTCTCTCAAACAACTTCAGTCTTCAACATCTTCACGGCTCTAATAATCCTTCAACAGCTCTTTCTTGCCAGTAGCTATTGCAGAATGGAATAGTTTACCTGACCATGTAGTAATCGAACGAAACCCTACCATGTTTCGTAACATACTAACAAACTTTCTGAGTACTGATGTTCAACGTATTTGACTTACTTTTCCTGCATCGCTCTTGTTTTTTTAGTACATTGGTTATCACTTTTTGTGTTTAACAGTCATTTCAGTACACCTTCTTTACCCTTCTCAACGTTATTGTTTCTTACTTCAGTCTTGACTGTTTCTAAGTTTCTTTTTCTTATGTATGTTCCCCTCCTATGTAATACCCCATCAGGGGCCTTTAAGGGTCAATAAATGATGATGATGATGATGATGATGATGATGTTGATGATGAAAGAGGAGTGGAAGCAGTGACTCCTGTTTTCAAGCTGAAAATTTTCAGTACTCTTTCTTCAGCCTCACATTTACGTGGCTGAGGGCAGCCCTAATCTCTGTGTTTATAAAGACCACCCGCATAGCATGCAAAACGACTGTACCTTTGGCTTTTTTTAAAAGCAGGAAGCAGCGATTCCTATTTTATGTAATATTAGCAGCTCATCCTTTAGATGTGCTCCCCATACAGATCAATATAATTTCAGTTTAGCGTAGTGAAGAAACGTGCTTGCAGAATCTGTGATTTAAATACATAATATACACCTTTGCTTATCCTACTTTTATTTGTCACACTAACCTGTGGCCCGTTTTTATTCCAGAAATCGTTTCCTGGTCAGCAAGCACTTTCATCACGTTCTCTTTTTAATAGAAGATTATCAGGCCTCAACGCACAGTAACAAATTGACTAAAATAAAGCTTTATTGCACTTTCTTGATTCTCGACATGACATGTTGCTGTCGTACGTTTCAAATACAAGATTACGAACTACGACCAGTATCAGTGTGGAGAGAATGTAAGATGTAATTTTTACAGCAATTCATATCCTGCATACCTTATTTCATTCGCAATTACACGGGCACTCGAGTCACGTAGACGCCATCGGCGCCGCAGCCGCTATAATGACTCGATGGCGTGTGCGTGGTCTGCGCTCCGGAGTTTGAAGATCACGTGACCTGTTGTGGTTACGGGCACAGATTCGGAAAAGTGTGAAGGTACCTCGTTTATATGCACCCTAACCAAGTTACTCAGAGACGTTAGCGCCGCGCTCGCAGCCGGGTTGGGAAAATGATAAAACAAAAGTGAGCCGCTGTCGAGCTGCGTTCATTTGGCTAGGCAGCGCAGCCAGGTCACCGTTCTGCCTTGTGCTGCTGGCATGATGGTTTTGAGCACGCCTGCTAGTATTCTTGGTAAGCAACTGTATGTACGCAGTAAACCTAGCAGAGCGGGCAGATTTTATACATTGGGCACTGTCAAACGCCGAGACTTTGCTTTAGGTCTCATCTCATGCACTGTGGAGATATGACTACCTCGTCTTCACGCGAGCGTCGAAACTACGAAATAAAAAAAAAATATTCGCCGATCATAAACTTTATATAGCGAGTAGTGCAAAGATTTTTGGCGATATATTGTTTGGATACGAAAATGTCAAATGGTCCATTCAGCGAAAAATCCGACGTCTGTCGTATGTAGCAGCGAAACCGCACCTAAACTGGCATTGCCGTTAACTGCGACGCAACCTTACGAGCGCCTCAACGGAGCAGAGCGGGTCAAAGGGAGCACCTTGCAGGGGTTGCGTGAGGGGAGAAGGCATTTCTGCGACTTCTCGTCAACGTCGCTTTCATTCTCAGTCCGAGCGCTCCTCTACGATGCAGATGCAACGCCTCCTAGATAGCAAGCATGTGCACTCTGCTTTGTGACGTCTTGCTCGTTGAACATTATTTACTCCGCGAAGCCCGGCGTAACAAAATCGGTGAGGTCAAAATCACCGCGGCTTACTCGGAAGCATTCCCATTAGATTGTGCGGCAGTCGAGAAGGTAGCATCATGTCATTGATCGCAGTGTACGGGTCCTGTGCTTATCTAAGAGGCGTTGGTAGAGCGGGTGAAAGGGAACATCAACTGGTGTCGTTAGAACGCCAGGCGTTGCGTGAGAGAAAAGGGCAATGCCGGTGATGCGTTGCTTGATAGGCGTCAACGCGTCGGTGGCATGCAGTGTTCGTTCCACAGGCTGCTGCTGATTGCTGGTTCTGGCAGCACTGAGCGCTTTGGTATACAACTCGCAGCGCAAAACTTGAAGCACGGCAACGGCATCGTTCAACTGGACGATAATGTTTTCGTATTCACAAGTCATCAGGAGGCCATGGATGTACTTCGATGTTTTTTTTTTACTTTTGAATCTAGCTATCAAACTTCGTACGTAAGACCATGTCTGGATGTCTTTGTCGTGAAATTTACTATCTCCAGAGTCTGTCATAACATTCGAAGCACCCGAATGACGCTGACATTAAATAAATGCAGGTAATATCTGCACTCTTTTGTTTTCTGTAGCACGCAACAGAAACATAGTTTAGCTGCTATAGAAAATGATGGCTCAACAATGCAATAGAAGTCAATGTTAGTGTCTGAGCACATTCCTAAAGCGAGAAAACGCACAAAGTTCAAAATATATTTTGTTGTTGCCCCATGCACTTGTCGTTGCGTCATGCGTTTTGACCGCATCTGCTATGGACAAGTCATTTCCTTATCACTAAACACCGTGTGCACAAAAAATCCTAAAGCCTAATGCAGTGAATTAAAAAAAAATACCCTGCCTTAACGTCATGCATGCGCAGATCTTTGAATATTGTGACGGCATGCTGACGTAATAGCTCTGCATTTCCGGTGCTAGATTGAAGAAATAGAACTTTAACTTTTATTTTCTCGCCTAGTATTCAACCTGTTACCGCCAAATTAACAAAAAATACACGAAGAATACATAAATTAGTACAGCCTGATTTAATATTTCACTTTGTTGTCCCTCTAAATACTTGAGTTCCGGGCCTTTCTCATGTGACGTTTACAGCTAAGTTGTGACTTTACACAACACGAGATGAGTGTTCTATAAAGACAATTTACCAGTGGTACCCGTTGTCAAAATCTTACATTCAGATGCTCCGTAGCTTTGTATTTCCCCACCGCTGAAATAAGTCACGTTTGCCTGTGGGCTGGAAACAATCCTCTGCGATAAGAAGTTCCACCAAAATTATTCAGCGCCAACATGCCACGTAACACTTGAGTCTTTTCGAGACGCAACCATAAATAATGCTTACTCTTCCATACCACCCAGAAAAAAAAGAACAACGCGTTTGTGTTGGGCACGCGTTGGAAGGTATAATATTGTCACACAAAGTGACGGTGAAGAACAGAGTAGTAAAACTGTGAATAATGAAACTCACATTTTATTGGGCATACCCGTGTCCAGAAAAGCAGGCGGCACTTGAAGCACCACGGTATCAGCCAGCACAGTCGGTAGTCGTCGAAATCTGATCTGCGAGTCAAACTGGTCCACTTTGATACATGACTCGTCGAAGGCACCAGCATCACTGGTGTCCGCGTGCTTTCCAGAAAGTACTACAGAATTCGTGTCGCACATACAATCAGAGTACACAATCTTCGGTAACAACAGACAACGGATAGAACCAGCGATAATATTCGAGTACGTTCAGATACAAAAAATTGTGCCTTGCTCTGAGTGATAACATTGCAACGCAGATTGGCTCGTAACAAATGTTCACCTAAAACATGAACAATTTATACACGTGTAATTATTATGCACAAGCTGAGCCGTTGCTTTGAACCGGCGGTGAAGTTAAAACGACCGTCAATAGCGCCTACCCTATTGTCATTCGTTTGACAACGTCGAAACAAGAGCCACAGGTGACAAAAATACGGAGGCTTGTCGAATGATGCGGAGGCTTGATGATGATGACGATGCAGACGCTTCTTGCTTCTAGCTATGCTGGTTTTAATTTAAGGGGAAATTCACTGTACCGAAAGCTGTCGGAGCCTCTACAGCTCACAAATAAAGGAGGCCTCGGTTCTGGAGTCGTATGAAGTCGTAAATATAGATGAGTCGCGTTGCCGTTTTTGAGCCACAATAAACTCACGCGATTATGAGAATCAAAAATAACTGCAATGCTGGTCACATTGCGGGCATCAACTTAGAGCAATCAAGTACTCGAGCACATGAGGGTTGGACCCTCCTGCGTGTAGTCGTGCGCGGGTTAGGCGTGCTTCGGGAAAAATGGGATACTGGGGTTGAGCCGTTGCCAGGTGTTCGGATCTTTAAGGGCCCCTTATGGAGGCAACACACTTCTTTGGCCTCCGCTTCACATAGATGGCACCTTCAGCCTGAACCAGCAAGGTAACCGTCAGTCACCTTTTCCTGTCTCTCTCTATGTTTCGCTTTTCGACCTTTCCTGTCATCTTCTCAGTCATTAACTTCCATTCCTTATGGCAGCAAGGGTTGCTGTGTGGCTCTGTGTGGCTATCGCACGCTGGCTACACGATAGGTGGTTATAGTATCGGCGCACGACTGGCGTCGCGTAGACTTATCTTCAAACTCTGCCACTCCCCCTCTTAGGGCTCCGTGGTGGGTCGTTGGCGCTGCTGCCGGAAATACACATTTTCATATGGCAGCGCTTGGTCGGCATCTGAAAAGTGGTCGCACCGAAGCATCGCTTCAGTTCTCCTTTCGGAGCAGTGCCCCAGCATTCCCAAGTACCATGTAGTCCATAGCGAAGACAACGTAGCAGTATGAAAGCTCTATCCGTTCGTGGTGGCCAAATGCTTGAAGTTTAAACTTAAACCGACATACAAAGCATCAAAAATGTGTAGCGGGGACCTCCCCTAGAACTGAATGACAAAGATTAAGTACAAAAGCTCTCCGAAGTTACAAGTATTGGCGATGCGACGGTGACAATTTCAGCGCACAGAACACTAAATACAAGCAAGGGTGTGATATCTTAGGAAGACTTTCTTGACTTGAGTCATGAGTGACTGCTGGAAGGTATCCAAGAACAAAACGTCACCAAAGTACAAAGAAATTTCATCCACAGAAATGAGAGAGAAATTCCAGGAAAGCATGTTATACTCAGCTTTGTAACATGTATAATGCCTACATATCTAGATGCACGATAGCTAAAAGTAAATGTCCGACCATGTATCCCGAACTGCAGACGGTGTTTTGAATGTCAATTGCTTGGGCATGCTTCACATGCATACACAGGACAAACAACCTGCGCTAAATGCAGGTCCAATGATAATTAATCTGACAATTACACTTCTATTCCACAATGCGTTAAGTGCAATGGAGACAAAAGGGAAGTTGTCGCACTAACTGTTAAAGAAGAAATCTTGTTGTTGAAACAAGAGAGCGATTTTCATGACTTTCGAGAAGTTATGCCGATGTGACGAAAGTAGGCAGCCGCGTCAAGCAGGCCTAGGGAGTCCTCCAAGACCATGCGCTGTGACCTTGCAATAACCTCTCCGGCCCCCGTGGTGGAAGCAGCCCATGCTGATCCATCCTCTTCGAAGGGCCTGCAGACACGAATCCCACAGCACCCTAAAATCAACCGAACCCCAATGCACGAGGCACGTACCTTGGCGCTCAGCTCTCGGACCTCCGGTGCCTCAGTGAAAGCGATGGAAGTCGACAAAAAAACCGCGGTGTTGTGGACACCGGAGGACAAGCGCTCTCTCGAGCGCGGAAAGAGGGACAAAGTCCTAATAACCACGTTAAATAAGAAAGCCATCACCTAAAGGTTATCGCTCCTTTGTATTGGCCTTCTTTAGACCTATGTCGCCTAACATCTTCCTTATCTACTGTTCGCTCGTCATGGCATTTTTCTCCATTCAGCCTAAAAATGAGATTTATGACTGACTGGAATTGCAGAGTAGTCTTACGCAACTTAGGTAACATCAAATGCGTGTCAAGTAAGTTCTCCCCTGTGGCGTTGTGCTTACAGGAAAGAAAGCTGGGTGAAAAATAATTTTTAAAAGGCTGGTACTGCGTGGCCGTACTCAGGCAAAGCGGCTTTCGGGCGGCTTTCTGCAGGGTGGCATCACAGCTAGAGAAGTTGCTATAAAGAGTCACGTAGAAGCCATTTACATCACTGCTTTAGCACACAAAACCATCACAATTTGTACAGCCTACGCTCACCCGCATTCGCATTTTACTGTAAGAGTTGCAGAGTTCATTTTAAACCAGTTACCTCAAACATCTTTTAATAAAGCGTGATTTTAACGGTCATTACACGTTATGGGGTAGCAAGACTACCAACACCAGAGGACAAACACTTGAACATTTTATCCTAACAATGTCATATAACTTTTAAACACTGGTGCTGCAACCTACTGCTTTCCAAGCACAGAAGCTATGAATTGTATAGATTTGGCACTATGCTATCGATTTTTCTGCAGCGATTTTCAATGGAGGATTATCAATAATTCATACGATTGTGACCATATGCCTCCTTATCAGTAATCTTTATGGTAGGGACCGTATGCCTGCTATCATTAAAATACCTCTTCTTTCCCTGCAATAGCGTCGAGGTCACTTCGTTAGAAACTTTATCTAGCAGACTACCCTCTCTTCACCGAAAAGGCCCGTCATCAGCTGATTTAAGGATGAATGAAATGAATGACAAGATTACTGCCTCTATACTTGCTGTAGCAGAACAAACAATGTCGCAATTATCTGGCTTCTTAGGAAAAAAATTAAACCCTGGTGGACGGATGAATGTAAAAACTTAAAACAAACTACATAACAAAGCGTGGGAATATCTTTGGGCGATACCCAACAAAAGGTAACCACTTCCTGCTCAAAAAAGCAAAAGCGAAAGCAACGTACACAGACAGACAAGCCAAAAGACCGTCTTTGAAAAACTATATATCGTCTATGAATAACTCGACAACGTCCAAAAGATTGTGGGATCAGCTTGGCAAGTTTAGAGGCGACAATGCTCCTTGCACGATCCCCATACTCTCATCTTCAGTCACGCAAACAAAACTTTGAAGTAAGAGCAGACATATTATGGCAAGATTTTCATGACATCTCATGTTCAGCAAAATATTTTACTATATTTTAAAAATATAAGCATTCAGCAGAAAAGCAACACCTTACGAGAACAGGAAGATCGGAGAGATGGTATAATGTCCCCATAACACTCCCTGAAATCAGCTGATTACATCAACAGAGCTGGCAAAAAAAAAACAGTGCCTGGTCCGAACAGAGTGCATTACACAATGCTCCCTCACTTATCCCTTACGGTAGTCGAGACCGTCCTTTGTTTCTTCAGCATAATCTTGGAAACGGGAAAAAGTGCCGAACCAGTCGAAGAATGCTATTATAATCTCTTCCTTTAAAGCAGCAAAACATCCTACAACAGCAACTAACTACAGACCTATAGCACTTACAAGCTGTCTTCCAAATTCATATGAAACCATTATAAACATAAGATTGACATCCGTTCTTGAAACCGTATACCTGCCGGACAGCTATCAGTGTGGATACAAAAAATGTTACTCTACAACAGGTCATCTAGTCCGGCTAGAGCACGAGCTATGTGATGCCCGTCTACACATGCAATACTATCTCACAGTTTTCTTCAATCTAGAAAAGGCATACGAGACAACATGGAGGTTTGGTATATTAAGGGACACAGGGGATGTAGGAATCCGCGTTAAAATGAGAAATCCATAGCCGATCTAATGTCCGACGGAGCATACCAAGTTCGTTTAGGAACGGTGCTGTCACGTGTATTCATTCATGAAAACGGTGTGCCAGAGGGATGCGTATTAAGCACAACATTGTCTGTGGTGAAAATGAACTCGGTCAATGATGTAATTCTATCCGCTGTAATGCATTCGTTTTATGTCGATGACCTACAAAGTTCGTGTCGCGCATCACATTTGGCAAACATGCTAATGGCAAATTCAAATTGTATTAAACAAACTCGTGCAGTAGGCATTTGAAAATGATTTCCTTCTTAACTGAACAAACTACTACTGTTGGCTTTTCACAAACGCCAGGCCTACAACCAGATCTAATACTTAAGCTACAGGAAGCCACACTACCGGTAAAGCGCGAACGCGAGTTTCTGGGCGTCCCGCTTGATAAAATGTTGAACTTTCTCGCACACATAAATAGTGTTATAATTAAAGCGAACATTGCACTTAACATCCTCAACACGCTGTCCCAGAAGCGCTGGGGCTGTGATCGTAAATGCCTGCTACACATCTACCGCACATTGGTACGTAGCATATTGGACTATGCTAGCATCATATATTTTTCAGCCAGACAGTCTTTCATCAGACGATTCGATCCTATTCATAACCTTGGACTACGACTGGAAAGTGGTGGTTACAGAAGACCACCTGTCATGAGCTTATACGTTCACTGTAATGAGCCTTCTTTATAGCGGCAGAGAGCGGTGCTAACTTTTTTCCCACGTACTTAGAATCTTGTACTCACGAAATCACATATTCTACAACATTGTTACACAATGCAACTCACGCTTCCCCTGCTCAAACAAACCTAACATGATGACACTTCTTCTTCTTCAATATGAGGTATAATGTCGTGCTTATGAAATTCATCATGAAGTCCTTCAGGTCGCTAAAAGGGCACAATTATAGTTAGGCATCGGTACCTATAAAAAATATGACACCCTACAAGAACATAACATACAAAAATTCCGCGCTCTTCAGAACACATACCAAAATTACAATTTTACAATTACAATACATACAAATTTTACACTGATAGCTCTAAAACAAAACGTTACGGGAGTGTGGGGCCGTGACCGAAAATTGGGAAACAAGTATTCGATTACTACAGCAAGCCTCTGTTTATACGGCCGAAGTCTACGCACTATGAAATGAAGTTCAAAAGATCATCGCTGACAAACACGAAAGCGCAGTCATATACACTGATTCCTTAACACTCAAAGCTCTACATGCGAAGTACGAATGTCAACCCCTGTTAGGGGATATTTTAAACACGGTAACATCACACAAGTACGGCAGATGAATGAGATTTTGCTGGGTACCAAGCCATGTCGGCATACCGGGTAATGAAACAGCGGATATATGAGCATCAGTGGTAGTGTACAAAGACATGACAAATTCGACAATTGCATATAAAGATACTGTCCGTGCGATTAAGAAGACCTTGTGGTCAAAATTGCAGCACGAATGGGATCATTGTACAAACAAGGTACATCTTACTAAACCCTGTAATTGGTGGGTGGAAGTCATGTAGTCGCCAGCAACAGTCCTATGAGGGGATCTTACGTTGACTTCGAATTAGACACATACATCTTATGCACAATTTTCTCCTTCAAAAAGAGAACCCAGCAACTTGCGAGATAGATAGATAGATAAACTTTATTAAAAGAATAATAAGAAAAACCGCTAATTGTCGGAGTCTTTAGTCCAGGTCTCTGCTTGCTTTTGCCATCTTCTCAGCTCTCTTTATCAGCTTCAGCTAGTCGTCAAGGGCCGAGCTGGACAGCAGTGCCTCCCATTGCTCCTTCGTGGTGTTTGTGTCTGGATGTTCTATGTTGTGTAGTGTGCACTCCCACGTAATGTGTTATAGGGTTGGTGTGGCCCCACACCACGGGCATTCGTCCCTGTAGGCTGTGGGGTGTATCCGATGTAATATGTGTAGTTTCGTGTAAGTGCCTGTCTGGAGCCTACTCCAGGCAGCGGCATCCTCTGTCTTTAGATTTCGATGGGGTGATGGATATCGCAAGCGACGCCGTCTGTGGTAGTTCAAGATGGCTGAATACTCGAGGTCGACAGGGTCCGGGTCTTCTGCAGCCGGTGTGATGAGTGCTCGGTTATATACGAATCCTCGAGCTGCTCTCTCGGCTTCCACGTTACCCGTGATACCAGTGAGGCCCGTTACTTGCGAGAAGTGCCACAAACCTGTTACAGTGATACACATTTTTATGACATGTCCCCACATCGAAACACAGAGACGGACGCTGTTTCACAACCTGTATAATTTGCATATATACACCTTGGCCCCTTACTCGCAAATGACCTGCTAGTGCCATTTAGTAAATTTTCAGCTTTTTAGAGACAACTGGGTATTTACGCAAACTATAGTAAAACATAGATTTACCTGCTTTACCGTTGCGTTTTCTATTGTCTTCTGACTGGCACAGCATAGCGTTAGTCACCCTTGCGCCATTAAACCCGAATTAACGAACCAGCGAACCAACTTTGAAAAACAAAACTGTAGTCGCATGTCTATTTCAAAGGCTAAAATACTCTGTGTAGCTCCTCAGTCATAGACAACGTTCGTGTCACGCACTATGGTCACTGAAGTGTTCAATCACTTGATATTTTATTTCCGCGTGGAGCTATTTCCGCCGGCAAAGAAAGCGTCATTTAAAATTCCTCTTGGGGAAGATTTGGCATTAAAAAGCTGGAGCAATTGACGATAACTTCACTAACTTTAGCTACTGACGTTCATTAATTCCACATTTGCAATAATGGTTTCTGGTGTAAGAAACCACGCAAATATACGGCATCTTGTGCAGTGACGTACACAAGTTAATGCTCTTTTCGATAACGCCTTCTTTTGCTGGGCTCTCGTAGAAATCTGTTGAACCTTTATTTAAAAATTTACAAATTTGGTATACTTAAGCCCAATAATGAAATCGCTGGTTTTGTTCTGTGTGGAAGAATCGGCCATGGAAATATATAAGTCTACCATGGAGAGGTCAAATATTCTGTGTAGCCTCTCTGTCATAGAAATTTTTCAGGTATAACGTCCTACGCTCACTGAAGTGCCCAATAAACTTATCTGATATATCCGCCTTTAAGAATTTCCAGTGGAAAAGAAAACACAATTTAAATTCCCACTTGGAGAAGCTGTTACGTGAAAAATATCTGCAGCCATTGACCCCAACTTTATTAGCTGCCGCTACTGACGTTCATGAATTCATCTGTAAACACGTTAACAGTTATGGGTCCGAAATGCGTGTCCTATTCTGAGACGACAGAATAGGGGATTTGTTCGCCGTGATTTGGTTGTGGAGGGCCAAAACCCTAAGTATGAGTTAAGCAAGGGAAGAAGAAGAAGTATTTTAATGACTGGAAAATGTAGAGAGGTCGGCCGGATAATGGAGCATCTGGCCTGCTACTCTAAGGTTATCATTTCTTCATTGTCCCACAAGCGTTACCAGTGGCTTCGCAATTTCGCTCGAAAAAAAGGCTTCAGATCGGTGGTAGGAATAGCAGCGGTAGGATTAATAGCTTGCGATGTAATTGATGTGACCATTTGGTGTGCCATCAAATTACCCTCGATGCCTCGATGGCCACGAAGCCAATATATTGTGACACGTCTACGAGATGAATAAATATTGCACAAGTAAGAGTAATGCTCAATTAAAACAGTATTCTTGCGTTTTCTTAAGGACATTAGTGAGTTACAAACACTTAACGAGTCCGTGGATATTATTGCCTTCTGCAGTTTTAATTTCTTGATCTGTTTCACCGAAGGCAGTACTGCATAGGCTTCTGCAGTAAATATACTTGTATGAGTGTTCAATACACCTGATTGAGAGAAAGAGGGACCAACAGCCACGTAATACATGCCAGCATGCGACTTTGATGCATCGGTGTATAATTCAGAACAAGAGTACTTGGATTGGATTTCTTGGAAATGCATTTGAATTTCAAGCTCTGGTGCGTATTTTATACCTTCATATAAAAGATATACCACACTCTATCACTTGCCACTCGCAAGGAGGTAGCGGCTTGGCTGTAGGCATTAGGCGATGCTCGAGAAGTAGCATGACCATTTCTTCGCTCAGCTCCCTCACATGCAGTGGGAAAGGCTGTGTCAGAAAGGGTCGATTGTGAAAAACTGTAGCATATGAGATATCATTACCTGTAGTATAACAAGAGTGTTCGCGGCTGCAGTAAACATTTAGAAAGTATGTGAAGCTAGTGTATGTTTGCAGATTAAGTAACCACTCATTTGATTCAACTTAAAGACTTTCAATAGGACTTGTTCTGAAGGCACAGGGGCCAGGGGAATACCTAGATGGTGGACGGGATCTAGCATCATTATCGCACTTGGCGTGCCAGAGTGATATACCACCACACGCTAATCCAGTCGTGATCGTATAAGGCTCCTGTAGAAGTTCATTAGGCACTTTCGGTCACTGACCGATGTTGTGTGTGATAAAATTTTCAGCAGGTTCATTGGTTTCAAGCATTTTGCCTTGAGATATTTTATCTGTGGTATGAAAGTCAGTTTTGCATCGAGCATTACGCCAAGATACTTGTGTTCTTCTTGCACAGGTATTTCTTCTTAATACAGCTCTAAGCTTGGATCTGGAACCATGCCTCTCTTTTTTGTGAAAAGAACACAAGAACATTTGTGGGGGTTAATTCTAAATCATTTTCGTCTGCCCACTTAGATATCTTGTTCAAGCCCTGCTGTAGTTGTCTCTCGCACACTGCATGGTTACAGGATTTGAAACCTATTTATATGTTGTCTACGAAGACGGAATAAAATGTAGCTGATGGTAATGAAACTCGGAGTGTGTTCATCTTAACGATAAAGACAGGGCAGCGTAGCAAACCACCCTGAGGTACACCATTTTCTTGTAAATACTGACGCGACAATATGTTGCCAATTTTCACACGGAAGGTACGATTGGACAAATAGCTTCCTATTACGTTTAGAATATTTCCATAGATGCCCATTCCTGACAAGTCTCGCAAGATCCCGTAACGCCACGTTGTGTCATACGCCATCTCCACATCGAGAAATACCCGTAAGAAAAACTGTTTATGAACAAACGCATCCTGTATATTTCCCTCAATGTGCTAGTGTTGCAGACTTACCTTCTCTGAAGCCACACTGATAGGGATCAAGTGTTTTGTTCATTTCAAGGATATGTATCGGTCGACGGTCAATCATTTTCTCGAACAGCTTACAAATAAAACTCGTGAGAGCTACCGGGCGGCAGCTTGCCACTGACGAAGGATCTTTACCTTGCTTGAAAACGAGGACAACAATCACTTCTCGTAACATTCAATTTCTTAATATCTTGTGGCTGGCGCAACATGGCCTTAGTCGCTTTTGCATCACAAAACCCAAATTAACTAACTAACAATCGCTTCTTTCCATGCGGGTGGAAGACATCCAGCAACCCAAATAGTGTTGAAAAGCGCAAGTACTGTCAGTTGTGTATAAGTGCGCACGTTCTTAATCATGTCATACATTATCCTATCAGGTCGCGGTGAAGAGCTCTTGCATGCCATCAAAGCAGCTCTTAGTTCGGTAATACTGAAAGGGCGGTTATGTGGTGCGTTTTGTGGGGATTTACGCTCAAATTCCTTACATTCTACTATTTTTCTGTACTTCATGAAGGATTTTGAGTGGTGGATTGAGCTTGATACATGCTCAAAGTTTTCCTTGAAGGAGTCTGCCTTGCATTCCCTTCATCGTTCACCAGAAGCACCGTTCACCGTTCACAAGAGACCTCTGCGAACTGTGGCCAAGACGATGGCATTTGTAACATCTGAGGGGATTTGGCACGTATGGCCAAATACGGAGTTTGATGTGCCCGGCCTGGATGCATTCGGGCAGGACACTTGAACTGAAGGTGAGTATTAGGTGTTTGGTCTCGATTTCTTTACCATCCCGCCTCATCTTAAATATTTTGACATTGACAACATTCTGCTCACTGAAGCGCTCCAAGAGCTCTGCCTCTGTCAGCTGGAGCAAATCATCGTCTAAGACAATGCCGCGGGTAGTGTTAATAGTGCGGTGCGGAGTTACTGTCACTTTAACGTCCTCATATGACACTAGACTGGGTAAGTTTTCGAAATGTTCCAGATCATTCAGCTGCAACATGAGACCACCACTTGTCATCCTTGATGCCTTGTAGCCTGGACCAAGAGCCTCAGTTAAAGACTTCGGAACTACAAACGGGGAGATTGTTCATACATGTTTATTTGATATTTCGGAGTGAATGACGTGAAATCATGGGAAGTTTGGTCTTTGACGTCCAAAGAACTTCAATACACTTTCAGTGCGCCCTCTTTTCTGAGGGCGATCAGGGAGAAGGAGGACGGAATTAGCCGCAGAGGAATGTAGTTTTCCACAATAACGCCAGCTGTACGTTAACACTGTAACCAAATATGGTATAACCTAGGTTGGATATTGACGCCAGGTTAGCCCTAGATGCCTGGATATATTGGAAGTAAAGGGAAGCTAGAAGACAGCAAAGATGGAAAGTGAGAGAAATACCAAGGTCGGAGGGAGAGAGATAGTAAAAAAAAGCAACTAGCGGTTTACCCTGGGTGGGTCATTCCGGGGGTGACGTGTGCGTGAAGCCGATGCCAAAGGGGTGTGCTGCCTCCGCCGAGGTGCCATAAAGGTCCGAACACCTGGCATTGGCTCAACCCCCAGGATCCCCTTTTCCCCGGACACGGCTAAGCCGCGCACGGTTAAACACGGAAGGGTCCAGCCCTCGTGTGCTCGGGTACGCGGCGTCGCAACACACCAAACACCTGCTGACGCAGACGCCCCTGCGGGGACATGCTACCTGAAGGCATCAGTGTTGAAGGATTCGAGACCCTCGTTATAATAGAACGTGAAGAAATGGGGTTAACCGAGGGGCTCGATTATTATTAGTCGTATCATGAGAAGCCAACAAACAAAGACATGAAGAACAAAATAGTGGAAATTACTTGCACTTACTAATTAAAGAAATGATGTTATTCACAATGAAAGTGCCATTAAGTTGTAATTTCTTTAATTCAATTAGTAAGTACAAGTTGCTTTCCCTATGTTGTCTTTGGTGTCCTTGTTTGTTGGCTTCTCATGATACGTACGCCTGCAGGACTGTTATCTGTTATCAAATTATGGTGGCAAAGACTACGAAAATTAGGTTTACAAACGTTGTGAAGCCGAGGATTTGATATAGGTCAACTTTCATGTTGCTTGGACAGAATTTTTGGTTGAAGACTAAATAACTATAATGTTTTCGCAAAGCTATTCTAGCTACTGCATCAAGCTAGAGCCTGCAATCACTTGTCATTTTGACTTGTTGCTACGTAGCACGCACTTTTCTTAATGAGAGGAGGTCCCTACACACAGCCGAAGCCACCTTGTTAAGATAGGAAGGTAAACGAATTATTGTGTTGCTTGGTTGATTCCTTTTATTGAAATCTCAGTTATTTCCGTTTACACACTAAACAGAAATCTAGATGGCACATTGCAAAGTTCTACTCTATTTGTGCTTATTATGGCTTATGTGCACTTACCTATATTAACACATAACAAAAATATGAGTGTGAAACGAAATACGGAGCACACCTATGGGGCTCGAGACCAAGCATCTTAACAAGTTGGGTCACATAGTACGTGGTTCTGTGTACAAACGTGCTGCTGCTCAGCTAACCACTCTTACGCTCACATTGGTTACTGCTGGCACGGCAATGGTTAGGTACTGCTGTTCAAAGAAACACTGACGCTGACTTGGTGTAATGGGTACGTGCCACTCGGCCTCTGGTAGTCTCCGATGAACCTCTTTGATACCATCTTTGTAACTGGGTATCTGCAATAGGTGTGTGCCGCTCTTCAATGAACGCCTTTGACATAAACTAGGCTAACTAGGTATTCGCCACTGAGTATGCGTTGCTCTGAAAAATGACAAAAAATTTGCGTTGTACTTACCCGATGATGAGTGCAATGGAACCCAAGTCACAAGCGTTCCTCAGGGACATAAACCCTACGCATTAGCAGGATGTGCCACAAATGCACAGAAAACACGTACATTTATTTTGTAAAGTAACTCGTTATCCCCGCAATACTACGAAACTTACGGTTATGAACTTAAGAAGCTTAAATATAAACGCATGAAGTATTCTAAAAAAGGATTCTATGGAGGCTATACTACTTGAATCCGATCCACACATTACAGTACTAAGTGAAATGTGGTTACGAAATGAAATAAGTGATTCAGTTTTTCCACCGAGTTACACTATCTTTCGTATGGGCCGGACAAGCAAGGGTGGAGTTGTTGCTATTCTTGTCAAGTATTCAATACAAGCGCTTGTTTTACAGGATGTCACAGAGCTTGAGTGTTTGTGCTTTAAAATAACTTGTTGGGATCACTGCTTTGTACTATACGCGTGCTACAGACCACAAGACGCTGCGCCTGAATATTTGACAAAATTGCGAGAACATATGATACAGTTCCAGAATAAAAAAAAATTCTTATAAGTGATTTTAACCTGACACGTGTTGATTGGGAGCCCGTTCAAGCAAGCCTCAAATAAAACAAAAATGCTAACTCCGTTTTTAACATCATCCTTACTCAGGACCTAGTTCAAGCGGTCAGGCAGCCTACTCGTGTACAAGGTTCGTCTTGTGCCATACTGAACCAAGTTATTTTAAACCATAATTGTTATGAATATACCGTTTTAATAGAAGAGTGTCTGTCTGATCATCAACTTGTAAGTGCAACTATTCCTCTAGTCAATTGTGGGACTCCCAAACGCACAACCGTACGATGCTTTACGGATTAATCAAGCTATAACGATGTCTTTATTCTAGAATACATGGAAGGTTCTTACACTGATCTTGTTCAAAATGAGGGAGATGTTGATGTGCTATGAAACCAATTTACTGAAATGTGCCATCATTGCAGAAACAAAAACTAGAATGCTCTTGTGTTGTGTGGGACCTTTAACGAAAGGTAACATAAAAGAACTTGAACCTGTACAAAGAAAGGTTGTTAGGTTTGTTTATTCTATCTTTAAAGTTACAGGCTCACCTTCTGAACTCATGGCTGCTAACAACATTGAAAAACTTGAACTACGCGGAAAAAAGAACCGCCTCAACTTTATTTACCTACTTTTTAATGATGAGTTAGCCCTCTACCCGCATGCATATTTATCTCCTCTGTTAACTAGACATACACGACATCACCACGCCCATTCTTTAATCCCGTATTTTGCTAAAACTAATCCTTTTAATTTTTTCCCCGTACTGTATTAGAATGAAACCGCCTAACTGATCTTAGGCAATTTTCTGTGACCTAGAGCCTTAATACGTGCATTATTAATGTTATGTTCCTCATTTACGTAATATTTTCCCATGGTACGTACTTCTCATGGGTAATACCTACTGTATTTGGCCCCGTGTTTCCATTTTGCGAAATGTTTTCCAATGTTATCTTTTATATTTGTGTTTTATCTTGCCTACTGTAGCTGTCCTGCTTGGACCGATTCTTGGTTTGCAGTATGAAATAAATCAATATTAAACAAATAAAATATGTGCCACTAGTGAATGAACCTCTCACCAACTTATATCAGCGGGTTTGTGCTACTGAGCGTGCGGCAGGCAAGGAACCAATTTTCAGCGTTAGCAGGCATAGGGGCTTGACGCTCCTCATCTCGGAGGACACGCGCGAATTTCTCGGCAGCGCCACTAGATGACGCAGCGTCTCCAGAAAAAAGCGTGATAGAGGAGTCCGCCTGGGTTGGCTAGTATGGGGAGGTGTGAAGACCGGCCTCTTGAGGCTGGCCCAAAAGGGCGTTCCGGCCGCGTGATGGCGCTGCCGGCAGGGCCGTCGTAGTTTCTCGCGGCTTCTGTTTACCTCCTGACGGGCAAATTATTTGGTCGCGCATGATTTTCCGCTTGAATGCTTTTGATGCTGACAAGTATTTTTTTTTGCAGCGTTGTAGGTAGCGAGAGCGCTCAAACAAGTATTCAACTCCTCTAATTCCACAAAGAAACTGAGCAACGACCGCGCAGCCGATAGAATGAGGAATTCTTGCGTCCACCTCTTGCGGTGGTTGGCGAGCGTATGCGTTGCCGAAAGTACACTCCATAGGAATCACCGTGGAAGGCCAGCGCGTTGGAGCAAATTTGAACGTGTCACTCGCAAAATAGTCACACGTTTACGATTTTAACTATATTTTAGAGGGAGGAGATAATGCTATATCGACAATGCGGTTGTTAACAAATTGTTGATATATTGTTGAATTTCTAAAAAGTAAAAACACGCTGATGACTTCATGCGAGTTTACTGCAAATAGCACAGTCATTGCAGAGTAGCACAAGTTTACAATATACACGCCTTAACCCTTTTGACTTTGTTGTGAATAGCAACCGGCTTTAACCCTCTCAGAAAAAAGCGAACATGTGGGATGCAGTGAAACTTAGTCACCAATTCTGTTAGAGCAGTGGAATGCTCCGTGCAGCCAATCTGGGGCACGTTGGCTGCTAGAAACCAGAAATCCGTGACCCCTTTTGCGTGAAGTCGTGTAGGGGTGGATACACGACTGTGTCTGTCCTTGCGGGTCTGAATAAAATTGTGCAGACAGGCTCATGGGTACAGTAAACCTCCCCTCCGCCCCCCCGTAATGTCCCATAGTTTGCACGCTTCTGCTGGGAATTGGTGCGAGAGACTTTATCTTGTCGCAAGAGAGGCATTTCTGCATACCTTGCAATGAGGTAAAATGAAGCACTTCCTGGCTACGTAGACCACAACCTAATAAAGTAGG
The DNA here is from genome assembly GCF_023375885.2 of Dermacentor andersoni. Classification (NCBI taxonomy): domain Eukaryota; kingdom Metazoa; phylum Arthropoda; class Arachnida; order Ixodida; family Ixodidae; genus Dermacentor; species Dermacentor andersoni. The sequence goes on along the minus strand of NC_092823.1, from coordinate 95,139,732 downwards.
CGTGCATCACTGTGCTGCTGCACATAGTCCACATGGTCTAAGGTATCTTCGGCCGCTTCTCCTTCTTCGGGAGGAAGTCCAGTCTCACCGAAGGCTGCTTTTTTTTCACTTTATGGGAGCAGCTGCTCCTCCGACCGAAGGGACTCCAGAAGTCCAGGGGACACGTTTCCTTCCTTGTTTCCGCTTTGTCAAGCTGTAAACGCTCATGCACTACTATAGAATAAACCATGAGAGCTGCCTTCCGCAGCGTCGCGGCCTACGAGACTGACAGGCTGACGGCGCCTCCGACGAAAGCGAAAAATTTTTCTCCAGGGGCAGGAACAGTGAGCGGTGCCTCGGTGCGCAATGGTGGCGGAGTCGTGGTATTCAGACCTCCCCAGCCTAGCCACCATAATCCTGTTGCACCATGACGCGTTTCTTAACGTGCGCTAGCTCTGGCGCGCCATGTATTTCGGAGGTGACGCGCCGTCTTCGAGGCGGAGGCGGTGCTAGATGGCCCCGAGTGTTCGAGGGAAGTTCGCAGCAGTAATCTCGCTGCAGTGCATGCCTCAAACGCAACTAATTTTGTCGGGGGCAGTACGTTGTGTCGCTATGGTAATTCAATGCTAACGCCATCGACAGTCGTCGTGAGATGGCTTATGCCGCAATCTTTTTCTGCTTATCCTTGCGTTGCAGTATAGATGATATAAGTACGAGATTTGCAAATAAAACGAGTTGCTGAGAATTCGGGTCCACAATAGCTGTCCTAATAAAATAAAAAAAAAGGTGTAACAACTGGATTGTGCTGTGTGGTTGTTGTTTCAGAACATTTCTTTCACATGTGTTCCTACGTGTCCTATTTACCTGCTATCTGACACCAGCATAGTACAAACGCAGTGATTCAGCATGGTAAATAACATTTATTTATTCCTATTCTATATGGCAGCCAACACAATAAAAGCGACACCACTTTCGTGCTTCCTTGTTCAAATGCAAACGACGTGATCGGCCTAGTAAACAAAGGTATTGCTGCAGCTAGCGAGGCTAATAATCTAATTGTAACCTAGCACTAAAATTTTCGTCACGTTTTCCCCAAAACATGCTTTAGAAGTTGGGTAGGGTAGTTTGTACATCAAGAACTCGCCCATAACTTAGTACCATTAGCTTTCTAAGTATGCGATGTCATACCTGCAGAAGAAAAGCGCAGTGACTCCAAAGTGTGACGCCAGCGACGCGCGACCAACGTCGCATCTGTATTGTGCGCGTGCTTCACGGGGGACCTTGAAAGGCACCTTCATGGACTTTCAAGGAGGACCTTCATGAAAGGGCCTTCATGGGGGACCTGTATGAAAGTGATGCTTCGATGCCACTTCTTTTTTACCCGCTTGCGGCTTCGCGCACACCTTAACGCACATGTGTACTCTGGCACACTTCGATTTTTATATTGGATACTGGATACTTCGAAAGTGGGTGAAATCCGCGCATAATGCATTGGCATAAAAAATCGCAGTGGAGCTATCGACATTACTTTTGACTCCAAACTCACAATAGGCTTGTTTGCCGGCACATAGACTTAAGCTACCTTCTGCAGGTGTGGCTTTCTGCCTGAAGGCTACCTTTCGTCCTATTTTATGCCAAAGCCGATAGTTGTGTCCTTCTATGAATAACTGATAGGACGACTCACCAATACAATAAAATCATGAAAAAGTGGCACCGCAAGAAATGGAACTGATTTTATTCTACGAAGTTCATGTTGATATGACGTACATTCAACCAATGTGGCTGCCTTCTGCACTAGATCTATAGTGTATGGTGGCCTATTTGCAACCATCTAGTTCAATGTTTCACATAGGATGGTGTCTAAAGAAAGGGAACTTCCCGCGTTATCAATCACTTTCTAAAAGCACCACTTTGAAAGCGGTTCGCGTTTTGTGGTCCGAAGGTTGACCGGATACATCGACAAGAGGTAGCATTATTCCGAGATTACTACACCAATGCCCTCGCGGTGGACGTGCATGACGTGATATTTTTATTCGGCCATTTCCCATGGCATTCCTCGTGAGAACCTTGCTGATGCTGCTTTCCCATCCGTTCATAAGGAAACCCGAAGAATTTCCACACTTTTGCTGCAAAAAATCTCTTTTTGTATACTTACATTAAGACGCAATCTTGCAGGAAGGACCAAAGCATCCCTTTTCGCCTCAACAAAGTCGGCCCTTTGGCCAACCTGTACATACAATGACATCTTTCCTGCAACGATGTAATTTTAGGGTGCACCTAGAAACGAGACCACGCAGTTCAAAGAGGGTAAGGGAAGATACACATGTGTCATTTGTACCTTCTGTACCTTACTCATGATGTCTTTGGATTGCCAGCCTAAATGCCCACATCCAAAGTCTCTTTATAGAGATTATCAGATATTTCATAGTTTCGGTATGTTACCCACAAAAGCCATAGCGATGTTTTCAGGCGCTACTTATAAGTTGAGAGTTCCTCGAACTGTTTAAAATACGTGCCGCTTCCAAGAAAGATCACGAGAAGAATTTTCGCTGTGCGAACTTTGTAAGGGTTAGCTGGCAAACTGGATATATACCGTCATCTTTGTCATTTTTTATCGAATGTTATTCGTAAGAATAAAATAAAATACGTTCATAGGGGTGCGTTTTTTGTTCTTATTGATCAGCAAACAAGTTCTCTGTTCTTCTTGTCCTTGAATATGTCCTGAATAATGTACATTCTGCACATGCGTGCTAATTGTTGAACAGAGATGTAGAAAGTCCTACACGGCCCACATACAATATACGTGCGTGCTTGTAAGCTTTCTGTCAATTCTGATTTTGTTTGCAGATCTAAAGATTATCTTTATTACCAGCTGTATTTTGCTGCACTACGGATAAAACCATAGAGCGTGTCTTCATAACCGATGAGTAGATGGATTCACGTATGTTTAACCTGAACCGAGATCGGAAATATGTGCAATGACCCGTGGTGCCCTGGGCTTCGAAACATTGGGGCTTCGAAATATTGCGACACTGTAAACACGGGTCGTGTGTTTCTAGTGTTGGTGACCTCTATCGTGTGCTATGTGTGGCATGCTGATGACGTGCTATGCGCTTGTTTGCTATCTGCAGGAGGTATATTGTAGTAAGCCGCCCTAATCTCAACGGAATCTGAACTGCAACAATCACCATCACCGTCATGACGGGTTTAAGCCCATTACTGGATGTACGTTTTCCTGAGAAGCATCAGCGTAGGACTGCGCTGCGACAGCCGACAGCCTCTGGTTATCCCAGAGGCTGTCATTCATCATTTGGTAGGTAGTACACTTTTTCCGCCTTTTCAGTTTCACGTTTTATTATGTTATTAGACCGCTTTTTATCTGCTCCATTAGCCAAGTGGTCTATTCCATCCATTTCTTATCCTTACTAGCAAGTAATGCATCGCATACGTGTGGTGTCTTAGTTAAGATACCATCCTTGACATCCAATGGAAGACTATATAGACAGCATCATACTCCAAATCAGCAACATTGTCGAATATATTGATTGTTGCTGTGGTGTCAAATGATACGCCCTATGTTGGCATGGAAAACCTAGCGGAAAAGTTCTCTTCCATTCCTTTACAATTATTTGTTTATAAGGGTGAGCTTCGCAGGGCTGCAATTTAGGTGCGCAATACATATTTAGACAACTTTTTTCCTAATAGGCCGGCATTCTGAACACCAGGGATACAAAACTGAGTGTAAAAGATGGCGACATAGAAACAAGAGCTTTTTGTGCCACCGAACATTCAGCAAATCCTCTTGATACTACGACTTTGAAACCTCGAACAGACGTGGTACCACTAAAACGTCTGCGATTGGTCCAACATAATTTACCAGGCAATTTCTAAAATGTTACAAATAGCTCACTGTAGGAGCGAAAAATAGCCTTTATTGTCGCTTCTGTTTGGAGTGCGTCAGCTTTTCTGTATTCAGGTATAATTACGTAAAAAGAAAACACTTTCCATAATTGTGGTGCACATAAAGGCTTGCCAGCTACGAAGCCGTTGCTTTGTGGCGAAGGCATTCAGGTCCTCAGCATCCTGTCGTAGGTTCAATTAAACACCATGGCAGCCACATTTTCATGTTAGAGAATGAAAAACGAACGAGTTCGAACGCTAAATGGTCGAAATTATTTCAGAGGTCCCGACCACGACTCTAGTGATAACAAGTGACACGCCCTAAATGTCGAACACAAAAATTCATTTTCTTTTATTACCTGCAGCACAAGCTGAGCAAAAGCCTTCTGTACATAGACATTTTATTTTACACTATAATAAAATGGTCAACCCACGACAAAGAATAATTTTCAAAACGGAAAGGGAGAACGCTCGACATTCACGGAAAACGGTTCGATATTTCCCGCATACTCGTTCCGGGTTTCAGAGCGAACGCCCTAGATTTTCAAATTGATAGAATCAAGTTCTTGCTAAAGTACACTGCTGACGCAAATTAAGAAAAGGCTGCTGGAACAGTTCCGTGCGCCACTTTCAAATTTCGAAGTGTATGACTCATGTTGGCCACCTTCTTGGAATAAGAAGAAACAGCAGGGCGAGCTTTGCCACGGCATGTGTATTTCCTATGAATATAGAAAAAGTTTATTTTATATTTTATCTTGTAGTAAAGAAAAAAAAAACAAAGCAACAATGAAAAAGAAAGAACTGTAAGTACGGAATTCAGCGAGCATAAAAATAAATATAGATAGGTTAAGCAATATAGCACTACCGCAGTGAGGATTTTATACACAGTAAAGCTTTATCTCAAGTATCGTTTTACATTATGAACACAATTAAAAAAAAAAACTAGATGCGCTGGCAAAGCGAACCAGAAACGCGATAGCTACCTAAATAATGCTCTACAAACATTAGCTTGTTTTGTGCGGTGTTTGCTAGAGTGAACATCTGAGGCACGACATGACAGCTGTGAGATGAAATGTGCAATAAGATTCAGCGCCGTTTCTCTCATGTTTGACGTACGCAAAATTCCAAATGAAGAGATAGTTGGCAAAACATGTTACACTGTACGCTTGATACCGTTTCGTGGCGTGTTGGAATGAACATTCTCAGGTGCGTGTGAGGAATCTATACAGCGGAACTAAAACAAGTGCGAAGTCGTATTCACTTGCGGAAATTGCGGCTCCCAGTACTGAAGTGGAAAGATTGCTCCTTTTCTCCTCCTACCTTCGTGCAGAAGTGTGTGCATTCGGCATGCGTTTGGTAGTTTGGCGACATCACGTACCCGACCATGTGGGCCCAACCATCCTGCGCCCATAGCCATGCGTGCCTTAACCTCGTTCGGAGAAAAGGGGACCCTTGGGGTCGAGCCGACACCGAGTGTGTGGATGTTTAAGGCCCCTCGCTCTTGCGTCCCACCTGTATTGCCTCCATTGCGGGTAGTCGTCAACTAACGAATAACCCACCCGAGAGAATTTGGTAGTCGCGCTTTTGTCTGATTATTAATCTCAGAGGTACTTCGCGCACTTTCGGGGGTGGTATATCTGTCTAGCTGTCTATCGATCCGTGTCTACCCCTAACCATATTTTTCTTTATTCGGTCACTGGGTAGCCCACGGTCTGGTGGTTAGAACATCGGCAAACTGTGATGAAGGAACATGGTGAAAACCAATTGTCAGGCCAACTTGGGTCGCAGTTTTGTAAGGTCGGGTAAGCGCCGCTAATTGGGCGATATGTTTCATGTCAACTTCAGGTGACACTTTTCAGGCCCTAATTATTTGGGATTGGAAGTTTCTCCACTAGAAGAAAAAAATAAAGCTAACCGAGCTTGTGCAACACAGTCGGTAGGTATACGTTTTCACTTGCCGTCGTTTCAGCAAGCCAGCGTCATTGGACAGAGTTAACCACTTTTATATTCCTGCGTGTTCCCCTAAAATGCCACAAGAAAGGCACAACCACGGCATATTCTCGCAGGGAAGCCCCACGGTACAGAAAAGGGTGGTATGAGCCTGATAAGCTGTTTTACGTGAGTGAATCTGATCGTATTGTGCCGGCCCACAATGCCAACATACATCCTTTACAGCCACCTACGCAGATAAAAGTGAGATATAGAAAGCAAGAAGAGGAATGACAGGGAGGTCAGCCAGGCGAGCGCCCTGTTTGCTACCCTACTCTAGAGATAAGGCAAAGGGGGGGAATAAAACGAGGAAAAAAGTGAACCTTGAATGCACGTGTGAGGATGCACAGGAACAATGTGAGTGGTGTCTCCAACCAGTATACTTCGATATCTGTACTCCTGTACGAAACGACAGTGACGGATGTAACCACGGACCGAGTATATTGACAAGCCCATGAAATGTTTAGGGCGGTGACGTTTTGGTGACCCACGGGACCTCACAGTTTCTCAATTTGCAGTTTCGGAATGCGTAATTCCTCTGTGCGATTCTCGACCACAAGCAAACCTTCACTGATATTCGGCAGACAATCCAGTTCTGCTCACCGTGGGACACACCGCTACACACGCATTCGCAGGAAGGAGTTGACGACTCGTGTAAAATTGCTGGACACACTTGCGTATAAAATGCTGAATAATGTTTTACAGCGAAGCTGTATGCTTGTACTGTCCAAGGAAATTTTCGTGTGTTTGACGTGGTAAGCAAAAAACTTCCCATACGTGGGCGGATCCCGGAGAGAGTGCAATGCCGGGCTGGCGCGTGGCGGAGGTGAAGCAAGCGTTAAGCACTCCCCATACGTGGGCCGATGTCAAAGATAGTGCGAAACCGGGCCGACCTGCGGCGAAGGTGAAGCAGGCATTAAGCACTACCCATACATGGGCCGATCTCAAAGATAGTGCAAATCTGGGCCGACCCCCGGCGGAGGTGCAGTTCGCCATTAAGGACCTACATACGCAGCTTCGCTGATCATCCTTCTTCCCAGAGTGGAAGGACACTGAGTTTTTCTTTCATCACAGCAGCCGCGGCCGATTCTTCTTGTTCTTGTTGATGTTGGTGACGCTAATTGACCTGGTTTCCTCCTTTTTCTCTGCGTTCTTTCTTTCGCATTAACGCGTTTTGGTGCTACAATAAATCAGCGAGGACGCACCCCTGCCTGAACACTTTCTCTTCCTTTTTTTTTATCTCCTGCGCATCCTCCTAGTATAAACTTGTCCTAGGCCTATTAAAAATGCCGTGCGGGGAAGAACCTTGCGCGCTTTGTTCCCGCAATTAAGAATATAATTTTCATCCATACCTGGGACGCAATACATAGGCCTAGATAGTGTTTGCACCCTTTCAAAGCATACTCGTAGTTTGAACGTAAACTTAAAGAACATTTACAAACAGTGATGTTCCATACGCAAGGCGCAGGCAATGCGTAACGTTAGGAGGACCGCTTCGTTAAATGACGTCCACTCCAAACTGCAAATGAGAAAACAAACATTTCATAAAGTTGCACTATTCGTAATTAAACAGCAAACAACGCTCCTTGAGAAACCTGTTTGTTTAAAAGCCTAGAATAATGGCTCTTTTTTATAAAAACAAAGCTAAAAGGTTTCACAACGCCGGACGGCAATCTTTTTTTCCTTAGAATGTGCCATTCTACCGGCATCACCTCACTCTAGATAATGCAGATCACAGACACAAAGGATATGCCCAACATGTGTTAGCAGACGTTATTAGCCACCTTTCCCGCAGTTTCAATACATAAATTGCGAAAGCCCTAGCGTTCTTTATCGGTACATTTTAAAGAAGCCAAGTGTCACTTAAACAGCCTAGCACGCCACTTCCAATAAATACCAAAAGAATTTCTGGAAAGAGAGCTTTATTTAAAAGGAGTGACTCGGAACATGAATACAAAGAAACGATTGGCGTTGCTTTTACTTTTCTGTTGTTGGAAAATGGTTCTCGCGGTCGTCATTGCCGCCTTCTAAAATATTATTCTGTACGATGCAATAAGGGTAAGCTTAAAACGTTTATTATTCATTTGTCTACAGAAGTAGGATTTTATGTTCCTTTTAATCATTGATATTGCATTGATGTCCTCTGAATAATTTGGCGCCACGAGCTGCACTTTGATGTAGCATGCCGCGTGCTTCCGAGGTACCACAACAACCAGGCTAGTGAATTTTCTTGTCTATGCTTTAGACGGGTTCCGGTAGGGTAGATACACATAGGCCGTAAGTTAAAACATGCGTATTGGCTAGAAGTGGTTGAGGCTCGCTGCATGCACTTCTATTTCTTGCCTAGTTATTACTAAGCTGTCGACAAAGCTCATTAGCGTGCGGTGTACTATGATCCATCATTTGCTTTATGTGGTGGGCTCAAGCTTTATCGTGTGCTTTTTTCCACCTGCATATAGCATTTATTGTTAAGTTGTCTTAATCAACGTGACCATCAACATTCCCATTATAAGCCTTATTATTCTAATAAACTCTACGGATGGTGCCATAAGTGTTGCACTCCCATAAGTACTGCCTTACGCCTGTCCAGTGACATCAGAACGCATCTGATTTCTCCAGATTTTGAAATCACGTTATTTCGCCTAATCATCTCCTGAGCTCAGCACTGTTTCAATTTTCTTGGCCGCATTAAATTTCTCGATTATAACACAGTTATTCTTGTCCATGCACTACACGCCCTGCCCACTTTATATCTTTCATTTATTATTTACGAAAACACCGGATACGGGGGAAGTCGGGGCAGCCCGCCCTGAAATCTAACGCAAATGTAGACACAGATCAGAAATCACTGCAAGCAACCTTGTTAGGCATCTGAAAAACTGTCATCTAGCCAGTTGATACGCAATATGTTGTCTAGGGACATCTAGTGGGACACCTGTCTACTGCTTTTACAGCGTGCTTTTCTTTGAAACCAAGTAAGCAAGCCTCGCAGTACTGAAATGTCGGTTGGTAATGCGTGGTGCCATCATTGCTGCACAAAAGTGGCTCCCATTTATGCTGGAATACAGAACTACGGGTAATTAACCACGACTGGACAACTAATTAGGCTCACTGTTACATTCAGGAATAAAGAACTCTGTGTAAAAAATAACGAGGCTACAAATAACCATGGTGTGTGTCTCTAAACACGGTATGCATTCTATATTTAAAGGTTCTTTATTTGATATAACATTTTCACCATTACTTGGCTCTAAAGACCACGTAGAGAAGTATGTCTTATTTTGCCATAATTTGATCTCGCCGTGGGGGCTTATGGACTATAGCGTTCTCCTATTGAACAGGAGGGCTATGTTCGATTCCCGGGGATGATCGCTAGCGGCAATGTCATAGTGACAGACTGCAGAATGATAGTGTACCGTGCATAATAGGACACCGAAAGGTCAAAATAACTTTGCAACATCCCAGTATGGCGTCTCACAGTGAGGTCTACTCTTGAGAACGTTAACCTAATAATTTAGTTCAGTATTTATTATGCAGCACCAAGCGCCTAGCAGTGTTATGTAAGCCGGCATTTCTTTATTGCGAATTCTAATAAATACATGCAAAAGCGCGCGAGAATCACATTTTCGCGAATAAAATGGGTGAAACTGTTGATATTCTTAAAATGGGTTCTGGTTTTCCTGCACACTCTTAAGGAATTTGATTTTGTACGCGCTCTCACCGCGAACGCCACTCTCGATAACTGGTTTTTAGGAACGCGGACAATGTCGTCATAATCCTCGTCCACATCATTCACCCATAACCGTCACGCTTAAAGTCTGTATTGCGCCCATGACATTGCAGAAATTACCAATGTGATTGGTGCACGATAGCCCTGTCGCAACAGCCTCAGGCACACGTTAACACAGGGAAGCGAATTTAATAGGAGCGCAAATTAAATGTTTAGCAGCCGCTTTCTCAGAGTAGCAAAAATGGATCTGGAAGGCCATGCTTTTGCGGACCGTATGGGCCTCAAGCAGCTGCAGGGTAGGAAACACATCATAGCGGACAAGCATTCCATACCGCTTACATAACTGGTAGTTGTGGGCAGTGTTTATTTTAAGTAGTTTATCTTGTGCTACATTCAATCGATTTGCCGATGTGCGTACGTGGCAACGTATTGCCATACCACAAATATAATAAAACCGTTGTATGTCCCGTACTACGCTATTAGGTGGTCTCTGTTTCTAAATAACACCCATGATCTTTACTCCATAAGGGCACAAAACATTCGTATTGGCGGTAGACCGGGACGAAGATTCTGATTGATGTCAATTGGCAAAACTAGGCAGCTGAAGTTCTTAGCGCGTGTATTAGCAGGAGGGCTAATAAATATTGTGACATGCAGCTTCCGATAAAGTGGAAGATATCTAATTTTTTTCCTTCTAAATAACCTCGAGAAAGGTCAAGACTTAGAGAACATTCGGGGAATTTCTGTTACCCTATCCAGTGAAATAATAATTAACACTATCATTTATAATAAATTTTCTACACAGTTGTCCAAATTTATCCATATAACAAGGCACCTCGCCAGGCTCCATTGCGTGGTTAGATTATGCAATGGCAGTACTGGTCTAGGGATCACTTTACAGCAAACAATTTACAACTGTTTCAGTATTAGTCGACATAGGAGTCACTATAAAGCTGCACTGCGATGCTGCTAGGAGGTGAGCTTCAATGCCAACGCGAACATTCTTTTCTTCCGCCTCGACTATCATCGGTTGCCGCCCACTTCATCCCCTGCTCCTCTCATACCTTAGTCATGGGACCACGTCACGTTTACGTCAAGACACCTGCTTCTATTTTAATGCCATTAGCATGATTAGCCGACCTCGGCCACCTGGCAAGCCGTTGCTCTCTGGTATCTAGCCCCGGAAATGTCGTTCTCGGACGCAAAAAAAAAAAAAAAAACATCGACGAACCCACCTGACAAAGTAGACGTCATTGCGTTTTGCGTTCAACCAATGTAGCGAAGCGCCGTTAGCTGAAGGCAACATTATTTACAACATGTAGTGTTCGTATTCAGATTTCCATTGATTTGTGTTCAATGAGGGTTGAAAATATGTTCAATAAACGTGGCACCCCAACCGCAGCAACTTTTATCCCCCCAGAACTGTAGAAGTTGGGTTCAGCATATTGGACTTCGAATGAACTATGGCGTGATTGAACATGCTTGCCTATCTAGGTGTAAAGCTTTAGTTTTAATTAGCAGCTTCGAGTTCAATGCTACCCACAAAATGGCATCACAAGGTGAAAGAAGTTCACTGTAGCGGAATCGTACGTTCAAATGTACTTCTCTGTACAGGTGTTGAAAGTTTTTTAAATAGTTGTTTCATTCTACATGTGTTCGGCATTGTGGGCAAAAATATCGCGATTGTGTAGAGTCACGTGTTGAAGAAAAGCCGGTGTCGGTATCAGCGTGGGTGGCATTGTCTGTCAGCGAAAATTTACGTGTATATTTAGGTATATGTACATGCCACGCCTTGCTATATGACATGCGGTACATGCGGGTTATATTGCCACACAATTCTATCACTAAAGTTGCTCATACTTTCTCTTGCATTCATGACAAAGGTGCTCGTTGGAATTTTGAGAATGATAGCCTGTAAGCAAATCTGACGAAACAAAACACAGACAGGCATGTCTTTTATGTTGAATCTTCTCAGACACAAATACTAAAAGTGCGAAACCGTAACAGTAACACAAAATGATGTAATTTTTTTTTGGTGCTGCCGTGCATGACCTCTGGGATTGCGTCTCTACCAGAAAGCTCGACTTCGTGAAGCCCGCTTGCCGCCCACGTTTCCCGGTAGACATCAGGTTACATAAGGTGCAATTGCGGGAAGCGTGAGATGAATTGCCGTGAAATGCTACCGCGTTTCACTCTTACATTATGGAGTTTTACGTGCCAAAACCACTCTCTCATTATGAGGCACGCCGTAGTGGAGGACTCCGGAAATTTTGACCACCAGGGGTTCTTTAACGTGCACCTAATTCTAAGTACACGGGTGTTTTGGCATTTCGCCCCCATCGAAATGCGGCCGCTATGGCCGGGATTCGATACCGTGACCTTGTGCTCAGCAGCCTAATACCATAGCCACTGAGCAACCACGGCGGGTCGTGTTTCACTCTTAAAGGCAAAGTTTTCCCATTTTTGCTTATTGTAGTATGTGTGATTCTATTTTCGGCAAGCCTTGGTGTCCTAATTCATCATTAATCATGTTTAGTAGTGCAAGTTTGTATTGGGGACATAGCTTATAACTGTGCATTGAAGTAATCGGAATAAACTTGGGCTTCTCAAAAAATTTCTCTCCATGCGCGATGAAAAACATTCGAGTAGTAGGTGCATTATTCATTTTTGCAAAGGTGTAAGTCCATTGTGTTTTCGCTTGTGCAAGTTTCGCTGACGACAGTGCCATACGTAGTGTACTGTAGGAAGAAAGCTTTGGGTAACATTAGGTTGATTGACACAGCAAAACGAATATAACGTCTGCCTTGAGTGCCGAAGGTTCTTGACAGTTTACCGTTCAATACGCTTAATGTGCTCATTTCAGCTAATTTGCTCTCCAAAAAGAACCCCCAGCGTTTTTGTCGATGACACCTGATCTATGTCACCATCGTTCAGTTTAATGGGAAAAAGACTGGACTGATTTGTTGCGCGGACGAAAGAGAATCGCTTTTCTATATTAATGCAAAATTTCCATAGAAGCCCATGCATTCTAAACATGGCGGTTCATCGGGGCTCATGGGGCGCAGAGTCGTCTGTACCCAGAGGGAACACTTCCGGTGGAAGAGAAGAACAATGTGGCGACATATCTGTTATAAAAAGAAGTGTCGTCATTTTGTCCTCAAAGGCGCGAAATTTCTTTTGGTGGCCTACCATTAGAGCTGTATATTCAAACGCCCCGCCATTTGACTTGATGGGCGTTTCGAGCTTTCAGCGCGGAAAGCGATGCAAGAAAAGGTCAGCCGTATTGTTGTCGAAATCGTACCCCTGAACAGAACATACTTTCTTTGCAGGCCGACGAAAGCTCTAGGCGTAGAGTGCTGGTTCTATCATTGGACGCGAAGCCTGTGGCCCTGAGCAGTCGCACGAAACAGTATTTATTGATAATGAGAAATTAAAATAAAGCTTTCTTTACTCATCACGCATATATAAAATTGTTTATGAATTTTATTTTGGTTGAACGAATATTACTGTGTCTGGCTTTAATTAAAAAACGTTTTCTTTCTTTCGCAGTATTTGTTCCCAACAAACATAGTGGAGCTTCAATGGCTGCTCGCATAACCACCCTTGGTGATGTCGGGGACCATTTGTTCTGACCGCTTTTCGGCCGAAGCTTCGCGACCTATATCCATCGACCTTGGCTTGTCGCTCAGTCTCGCGACAGATGAAGCACGCGCAGGTGGGACAGCGTCAACTCTTTGCCACCGACGTCAGGCTGAGCCGGAGCACCCTGCGAATATAGGTCAGCGCGACCAAACACTGAAGAACCGTGTCTTAACCATGCTTAGGAGAGCTTTCGCTCGTATAACTACGTTAAGCCACGTTGAACCCCAGCCGCATTTTTTTTAGTTTAGGCATCGAAAACATATTTTGCAACGTTTTTCTAACGTCTCCACTGGTATATTATATATGACATTACGAACAGAGGCCTCTCCACTTCACCACTATAAGGAACTAGGATTTTTACGCGCTCAAAAATTTTCTTTTTCGTGGCGCTAGATTGTCGTGAGATCGACTTTTGCTGTCACTGCTCTTTGTAGTACGGGCATGTATATGAAGAATGTATGCGAAAAACAAGAAAGAGAAGTTGCCATTCTCCATTTTGCATTGCACTTCTGTTCTCTCGTCGTAATAGGGAGACGCCTACACTCCGGACTCCCGAGGAATAACGCAACTACGAAGATGACGTCCCGCATGCGCTTGGCGTTTCGTGCACGATCTCCATGGGTACTGTTTGCAGCCCGGCGGTGACGATTGCATTCGGGTTTTTGTTCCTGCCGTCGCTCTTCGTAGGCACGTTGCTCCGGGGGAGCTACGTAATAATAATAGAGGCGATACAAGGGAGGGTGTGCACAACCATCGCCACGATGTCCATTTAATCAAGAGAGTAAATGTGTCCGCACGTTTGTTCAAAATTCTGTGTCTCCTTTTCGTCCTGTGCTAGCAGCTTCGCTGGTCGTTCACCTTCACAGAGCGGAATGAGGTCACAATTTTTCATTCAAACATCTGCGTGAGAGCCAGTGTCTATGAAGACGTAGTTGGTAAAAGGGAACGCAAATCATCAAGGAGCGTTCTTTGCAGGTGACCTTTGAAAATTTGATTGATAACGACCTGAAATTTATGTGAAAACCACTACCGTTTATTCAACGCACGTGATCAGGCCTGTACTACAGTGTAGTAAAATAGGTGATATAGAATGAAATATCGAGTGCACAGGCCTTTTCACCTCTTTCCATTCGCTTTAACGCTTTTGACGTCTAAGATAAATTAACAAAAGCTTTTTTTAAATATCACTCTCTCCTACAATATATTTAGGCCCCGCGGCAGACACCTCACTACAGATTGCCTTGCAGGTTGTATATTCTAGAAACATGCAGAAATTCATTCTGTTAGCATTTATCCCTCTCATCTTCGCCATAATGTTAACCGCAAATGAAGCCAAGCAGCAATATGATTATGAGGAGGAGCTAAGTATGATTTCTATTACTTCACTATTGTTAATGGCAATATTTTCGGGAGGCTAACGCTAAAATTCCTTAGTTTTTCTCATGCACAGAGCAAGCCTACTATAACATAAACCAGTGTCCTTAGCATTGTGCTGAACAAACGCTTTCTCACGTTCTGCAATATATTTTTGAAACAGATCAATTATTCGGTACATTATAAGAACGCTTAGTATTGTGCGAATAACATTTCCTTTCTATTGCAATAAGGCTCAATGGCAACTATTTTTCCCTGTTAAGAACCATTGGAAATAGAGGTTAACCTCGGCAAATATGCTTGTGCTTATACTATGCTTTATTTCACTCGTTAGTGCACATCCCTGCGTTTTTTGTCTTCTCTCTCCTGCGTCGTTGCATTATAGAATATCGTAAGGACGTTTTCACTACAATCTATAAGCTACAAATCGTTAGCACTTCCGAGTACAGAACTGCTGTTCACGCGTGTTGTGGCACCTTCTCCTACCGTACAGCAAGAAATACGACATGTCCAACAATGAGGAATTAAATGGTAACACCATATAAAACACGCATTTTAGATTTGTTCATCCTGCGTCACTCGCTTCAGTCGGCTCTGATCCGTTCTTGACTTATGTATTGTAAGTGCTGTCTGAGAAGAATGAATCCTACCACGGCGTTTGGTTAGCCATTAAGGCGTTGTAATGCCCCCGGTTTGATTTCGCTTGACGTGTATTGTATTTAGTGTAGTCGTTTGGGACAAGACTTAAAGTACTTCACTTCTTCCTGATGCAACTGGCACTGTGGTACTGAGGGCTTAATACTTGCTAGCACATAAATTGCCTACCCTGTCGACTATTTCTCTATTGCCAGCAATGTAAGAACTGAAAGATTCCTGAGCCCTTACTCGCGTTACTTAAGCATCTACTGGCGCCGGCAAACGCAAATGAAATAGCGCAGCGCCTGAGGGGGTGGAGTGCCTGCGTTCAGGAGGCTCGGAAGGATCCGAAATTTTCCTATGACAAATCCGAATTATCTCTATTTCTGAACCTCAATGATGAGAACAAAATGCGCTTTTAATTTATATCAGTTCACCTTTATTGAGGAACATTTGTTCAGTAAGTTATTCAGAGATTTTAGTTGTAAGCGAAGGAGCGTGGGAAAGAATAGAGTGTAGAATGCCGCCGAGGCAGCTGGAGAGCACGCGCTTGGACAGGGTATGTTTGCTATATTAAATTCGACACCCACTGCCTGCTGGTCCTACTAGGCCTCTCTCTTAAATTATCGCCATCGCCGGTCGCATCGGCACCCCGTCGAAGGTCTGCTTACGTTGCCATTGCTGTTTCTTTTGGCGCTCCTGTCCGTCCTGCTGTACTTTCAGCTGCTACGCACACATTGGCTGGAAAAGGGCTCCTATAGACTCGCCCTTTCTGTCCATCGCGAAACCTCTTCTTCGCAGCTGGAATATCAAAGTGATCATTAGCTGTGCCTCTCCTTTAAGGCATCATAGAGCAGGCACACAATAGACGATAGCAAACCGGTAGTGAGTGTCTCACGTCAGCAACAAGATGCTCTATAGCTTCGTGCTTCACGTACGAACCTATCTGAGAGTCATCCACAAACTACCCTTTCTACCATGTTGTAAAGCACGAACAGTTCATATATTTCGTTCCGTATGTTCGCAATGCCATAAATTGATTGGGCAGGTGCATGAATATAATCACGTTCGCATATCTTTGCACGCTCCCGCAGAAACGTGAACTCAGTGTTTTCTATGACCATTTTTAAAGGTGTTATATGAAGTATTGAAGGTCAAGACGTGGGAGAACCGAGGGGCTAGATATTCGTTGGTCAAAACAAAATGAAGCAAACACATAGGAAAAGAAATGAAAGTTGCGGGAAAAATGTATTTGATGCTTCATCAAAAAGTAGAAAGCAGGTAAAGGGAAGCGAAAGTGAACGAAACATTACAAAGATCCCATTTACTGCTTAAATCAGGGTTATACAAATCATGTTGCAGGCACTTAACTATCTATCAGTGTTTGAGGTTCCGCAAGGCAATACCGGTTGGACCAACGTGTTTATGTAAGTTGAGTAGTTGTGTGTGTGCGTGCGTGCGTGTGTGCGTGCGTGCGTGCGTGTGTGTGTGCGTGCGTGCGTGTGTGTGTGTGTGTGTGTGTGTGCGTGCGTGCGTGTGTGTGTGTGTGTGTTTGTGTTTGTGTGCAGCTAAATGCGTGTCTCTCTTTCTCTTTCTATTCGCGCATGCGCAAGGAGTTGCTCCTGAGGAGTTTTAAGCGTACAGGCGACAGACGGACTGGCGGACAAATAGGCTAGCTACATGCAGCTTCGCTGTAATACGTAGCTATGGCAACATAATGTGATGTACGTTAATACGACGAAGAATGAAGCGAAGAATGTCTCGAATTAAAGAAGTACATCTCGCTGCTGGTTGAAGGCAAATCATTACTCTTGCGATTCTTTGAAGCTACGGGGACATCTGTTCTTAAGTTCCTAGTCGGAATACACAAAACAAGCTTAGAAACAAATTTTGTTGTATAATAACCCTCAAAAAAAGCACATTCGCGAAGCGATAGCCGTTCCCAATATCCCCAACCTTTACGGTGCCCGCCAATGCAAAGACGAGCTGTGTAGTCTACAAAAGGCGTAGGTGTGATGGTAGCAGCGACACGAGATTCAGTACTTGCGGCAACAGCAAGCGTAAGTCGATGCACACAACATACACATCCATCGCAGCTACCTATGTAAGGAATATATTGCCACATTATGGTAGTAGCAGTCTTCAAAACCTAATTATGTGTAGCTGCGCAGCTGAATTTGGCGTGGGTAAGCATTGGAACGTGTCGTTGCGGCCAATTGACCAGTGCCCACAACCAATAGGCATAAATGGCGCGTGCTTTCATTTGGTGGTGCGCTCTGTTTGCCATCTCAGTGCTCATTGAGCAGTATTAGTTAGCTGCAAGGAAGGTAGTAACAAAAATGCTGCACTGTGAACATCTACCTAACGCCTTATAGGCTGTGTTTCTGTATGCGCGCAATAGCATGACTTTTCACACTCGCCATGACACTTCATTGGGCCAGAGCAGATAAAGCTGTGGCGTATGACGCTCCAGGCCTTCTGCTTTGTCGCCGGCTTCCTTTTGTACTTCTATCAAGCTTTCTATTTTGAGTTTTTCTTCAGTCATAGGGCTGTATATGATTGTTTATGAAGACGGAGACTCTTTTGAGGCTATAATTTTCCATGGAAGATGGAAAAAAAAAATCGAAAGAAAACGCCTACATGATTCTAAGTAATAGAACTTCTGCGTCAATTCACTCTCGCAAGCTGTACTGTTAACCTCAGCCTTACACTGTATAGCATGCAATTTAAATTCAGCTCTAAGTCGAAGCAACGTAGTTCTTGTGCCCACGTTTGCTCACCCTAATTTTTTTGTTTGAGCGAAAGCCTGCTTAGGACGACAGGTAATCCTGTCTATATACGAAGCGTCTGTGAATACAAAAACAATCACGTACCACCATCGATACAAAACCATGTTACTTGCTCGAACGAGCTTGCTGCTGTGAAATAAAGCACACCTAATAAGCGCACCAAAAATCGTCGCGTGAGTCCTCTTGTAGCCAATCGTGTTCGAGGCAAGTGTACGAGTTCTCTTTAGTGGCGATATCAACTACTGATAGCCCAACGCATGTCGGATTGGTCTGCACTTCTCGACTCTAATGAACCATGTGGACTCCCACTAAAAGTCGAAGCTTCGCCTCCCAATAAATTTTGGTGCTATGAATTTTGACGGCGTTACGCCATCCGCCGTAAGGCTGGACATGAATACATTTTCTACAAGCCATCGTTGATATTGTCTATGATGATTAGTTTTTGTTTGCCATCCCTAAGTAGCTTTTCACTGATTATCTATTTCCCAGGATACTCCTTAGTAGACGGTATGATCGGCTACAGGTTCAGGAAGGGACATCTTTGAAAACTGCATACTGCCTTTATATATTGACTCCACGTACAAGTGAAAGCTGTTGTCAGGTGCACTGCAGGTTGCAGTCTTTCTCGAGTCTTCGTATACGGGAGCAAACGCGCAGTGGACGCAGGGCACGCGTGTACCACCATAGGTTAGCTTTTCGGGTAGTGAGTACAGAGCCGACGTCCACGAAAAGGGAAGTGAAGGAGTTCAGGCGGCGCGAACGAGTAAGCAGTGCTGTGCGCAAGGTCAATGTTCTCGTCGTGAACAAGTGCTTGCATCGGAGTGAACAGGGATGTTTACACATGAAGTCGTGATAACTGTACGAATCTACTGCAGATGTGGTGTATTTTTGTGATGTTTGATATGTGCATGGTCAATCCACGTACTTTCTTAGAAAAATGCCGTTTATGCATTGCAGAACAAAAGTAAATGGAATGCCAGTGCATCGCTCTGCAAAGTTCAAGAAATATCTTGCTCCTGGTGTCATCCAGAGAATTCGTTGTAGCTGGACTGTGCTGGTCTTGCAGGTTTTAGGCGGAAATACTATGTTAAACATAAAAAATCCACTCATGATTGATACGACTCCTTCATCCGCCTTTTTAAACAGCCTTTTGTCGACGCAGAGTTGGATGAACTCTGCCTGTTCTAGTTTGTGGCCAGAGTACGCTACATGGCGTGAGCGGAACCCTCTTCTCCTACAATGACAACAAAGAAAGCCCACTGACCATGAAACGTGTTCATGCATTTTTGGTTGCTCAATATCAAAGAGTTGCTATGCTTAAGCAAGAAAGTAGAATGCAGTGATAGAGCGTTAACTGCAAACATTTTAGACTGTAGATTAGCTTACTAGCTTAGTCCAGCATTATTCTAATAACTCTTATACCTTAAGCAAGGTTGCTTCCTGGCACAGAGAAGAAATCGCCCCTTACAAGGAGTTCAGAACAGTGCATGGAAAATAACTACGGAAATTAAGTAGGACTTCAGTTCGCATACAGAAAAAAACTATAATATTTTAAATCGCTGCAAAAGCCGTTTCGAAAATTTAAGTCATTTGATGAATTCTAGTGTTGTTTAGAACAGATTACATTCATAAAACGTGGAGTGACCTTACGTGCTCATAGAAAAATAGCGGCGACACAGGCGTTTGTTCGTCCAAGTTAAAAAAAATGTTCCGAAGCGCACCAGAAGACAAGTCCGTAAAAACGCCAATTAGTGTTAGCTTGAATGATCAGAGATGACCAAAACATTGCACACAATTCTTATTTTCTTCCTTGCTAGCAAAAACCCTGAAAACGTGCTACAGCCAAACACTTCTATTTTTACATTTGATTCAACTTTTATTTATGTTTATTTCATGAACTCCACGTAGCCCAACATATATTTTTTTGATACATTCAATCGGACAGAATCAAATATTTAGGCACGGGAAAGTTTTATATATGCAATATCATTTTTATATACGGCAGCAACTTTTTAGTGTTGCACCGTTACGGAAAGAAATTACACAAAGAACATTCAGTATATAATTTAGTCTAAAACGTTAAATTTTTAAGTAAGTGACTCTAGGACTTGAAATGAATGTTCCAAATTTTCTTTATGTAGAATGGAAATTGGCCTTTGTGGGGTTAGGAATTGCGAACGAGATTTTGGTGGCACCAGAAAGTGGGACTATAACAATCATAGCTTAGTAAAATACATTATTGAGCTTGTCGTTGCCTACTATAGGAGATAACACAAAAATATTTCTAGGGGCACCAATACGTTGCAAGTAAAATTGGGACAAAGGTACTTCAAATGGGACATTCTGCCAATCTTTCAAGGGACAGTAAATCGAAACAATAAATTTGTTTAGAAAGTCAACACTGTTTATTTGGAAAAATATAGAAGAAGGATGAAATGTCTGCATGTACATCAGCTTCCATCCTTTATTGTCCCTCACGTGACTTTCTTCTTTTTCATCTTCTTCCATATACAACACTTAATCGACTGATAAAAAAAACTATCGCTTGCTTAGCACGTAATCCCTCAGTTTTAAGGACGCTTTCTTAACTCGAATGCTCTTTTGTGGCGATGGGCAGGTCTATTTTTCCTGCAGTGAAGATGGATCTCGACTTGATTTACTGATCTGTGCTTGTGCTGTTATCCCTTGCCATGACGTAGACGGACAGTCAGCAGGCTGCTGAGCCGCAGGCAACAAGCTAATTTGAAGAGGTTGGTCGGGTAGCAGCAAAGTCCACTCTGAAAAGCCAGGACAATTGGTTGCGAACTTCTTCACAGCTTCCGCGTGTATTGCTTGATTCCTGGAAGCGTTACATGTTGGACCCTTTTCCAAAAGAAAGTACGCTGGTCCTCGCCACTCGATAATCTTCTTTGGGTCCGAAAAGCCTGACGAAATCTTGCCGCGAACTGTAGGTTCTATTACGCGGGCCTAGTCGCCGACGCCAAATTGTCTCGCTCGAGCTCCGCGACGTCCATGTATGTAAAGCTTTGAAGAAGCACGTTTTCGTCTGGCACGCCGACGCAGCATGTTCAGTGCCTGTGCTATATTTTCATGAAGATAGTTATCCGGCAGGCCAACGATGTTTAATCGCGTTTGCGCCAGTCGTCCATGCCACAAAACGGCGCCTGCAACTCCTGTTGAGGCCTGAGCTTTGCAGCGGTAGACGCCCAAGGAATCTGTGACGGCGACGCGAATATCACGCCGCCCAAATGCTGCCATCTGCAAACAGACTTCAGAACTCTGCTGAGCCATTGGACCACAACATTTGCTTGGGGGGGGGGGGGGGGGGGAGTAGACAAACAAGGAACAATGGCGTATACCACGTTCCTGAACGTCCTCTTCGAATTCAGCCTAGCAGAACTGCGGTCTATGGTCGGACACTATCCCATCGGGGCAGCTTTCACGGACAAACACTTCCCCCAGAAAATTATTGACCATCATTGTAAAAACTTTTCTTGGAAAATTACCTTTGGCTCACTTGTTGTGATAATAAGTGGGACTGCATAACGACAATGAATGAGAGCTTGCGAAAGGGTTCAATAATATCGATATCAATGTTCTCCCCAAGGTTTTCGGCGAACGCTTCTGGCTGCATATGTGCTGCAGCTGGCCGCGCGAGCTAATCGCATGACTGACAGAAAAACTGTCACAAGACTGACAGTAAGATCCCCGCCAGTACAAGCAGAGAACGAAGTTCATTTACTACTGTAGGTGCTAGTGGAAAAAGTACTTTGCACTTCACAACATGCGCCAGTAACGTGAGTTTTGTGACGTCAAAACGTTCGTTTGGTTGAGTTTGTGTCCTGCTTTAGAAAGCCCTTGCAAGACGGTGCGGAGATTTGATAGATTATCTTTTCACGAACGGCTCTATACAGTAATGTCGTCTATGTAGAATAGCACACCTTTGCATCCTTTAAGCGGAAAATGCATAGTCTAGCAGGCTGATGGAGCTGAACCCAAGCCGAAGCACACTCACTTAATACTGAAGAGCCCGTCATGCGTTATAAACGTTTGAGATCATGACTGTAAGAGTCGACTTTCACTTAGTCGTATGCAGACGCTAAATCAAGCTTTGAAAATTGCTGGCGGCCAGCCAAGCAATGCAACAGCTCTTTTGAATGTGGAAGTGGAAAGCTATCAACAATTATAGCTTTATTGGGTTCTCGCAGCCCAACGCATGTTCGTATCGATACATCCTCTTTCTGGACCACTACCATTGGAGAAACTCGATGAGAGGAGTCAACGCGCTCAATAATGTATTGTGCTTCAAGTTTCTGTAGTTCAGCTGACACTTGCTTGCGAACACTAACGACCAACCTTCGGAGTTTGCTGGCAACGAGTGAAACGAACTCGCCATCTATAAGTCTATGTTTGAATCTATTGACAAGTCCAGGCTGTTTGCCAAACAGATGTTCGTACTCTGAACGTAGCTCAGGCGAAAGTACAGGAGTGCGAAGCGTCAATGAAAGACGCTGAAGCTATGTAACTTCTGTAGTGCTGCAATGCCATCTAGGCCCAGAACAGTGGTGTCCACTGACGAAAACATACAGAATGCTAGCACTTCTCTCGTGGAATGTAGCAGACGCAATAAAACATCCGTGAACTCTTATTTTCGACTTCGAGTAGGTGAAAAGCTGCACTGAGGTAGGCTTCAAAGGCCAAGTACTAGCGAAAAAAATGGTGATAAAGTTCTTTTGCTAGAATAGCGACAGACGATCCCGTATAAACCAGAAACGGGATGGCCGGATCTTCCACGCTGAGTAGATGCGTAAATTGCGCGTTTGTGTCTCTTGACAAGACAATGACTTCTTTTTTCGCTGCCGTGTGAGCTAGAGTCATTGTTGTTGATTTGTTGAAGTTTCGCTAAGTTACCAGACGACTTACACATAAAATCTAGATGCCCAATCTTCCCGCAGTGCGCATATATACTTTTGGGCGTCCTACATGCAAGGCTAGTTGCAAGGTTATCAGTCGCTCCAAAACAATAGCGCGATCGAATGTTCATGACACCTTATATCGGAAGACCGCATACTTTGGCTTTGCAGTTGTCGCAACGTGCATGGTCACCCGCGTCTTCTGATGATTGAGGAAAGCTTTGGGCTTTTTTTAACGTCATGAACTGAGGCATCATCGTAGTATTACTGAGCTTGACTCACGGCCTGTTTGTACTGATATGCGATCGTTAGAACTCACGAGAGGGTCAGTGAGGAGCCTTTGAAAAGTAACTGCTCACTGTAGAGGATGATTCGTAGTTTTTGAAACTAGCTGATCACATAGCAGCTCATCAGTATGGCTTCCAAAATTGCAGTCGGCAATGAGGATTTGTAAAGCAGCGATGTATTCGTGCCCTGCCGTACCTGCATGTTGACCTCAATGACCGGACCGCTTTCAAGCAACAATGACGTTGACTGAACGCTTGAGTTGGTCGGAATAGAAGGAGATTGTGGAGTCATATGCGTCCTTCGCTGACACATTGTTACCTGCACTCGAAGAGCCAGCAGCAGAGCCGGACGAGTCCACCGACTTTAGTGTAGAGAAAATCCGGTGCTTTTCCATGCCAAGACAGGTGAAGAGAATCGCTCTTCAGCGTTCGCTGGACGCTCGGTAGCTGCGGAAGCCACCATATACGTCTGCGACACCTGCTTCTACTGGTCTCATGGAATAGCCGGATGACCAGGTAAAAGAGAAAAGGCAGTGGCGGTTGTAATCATCGAGCACTCATTGTAGTGATCTAGCAGGGAAATAATAACCAGGAAACTTGCCCTTGCATGGTTTGTATCCTGGTCGCCATTATGTTGTATCTTGAAGACCATAGAATAGGGAGGCAATCGATGCATGCACATATTCTTCCTTCCTTTATTGTCTACCACGCGACTTCCTCCTCCTTGTTGCATATAGGAGAGAAATATAGTTGGAAAACTTCGTTATCGCTTTTTTTGCAGCTATGGTTTCAATGAGAAAATGGAAATCGACATTTCATTTTCGAATGTCGCACCGTGACGCACCCACCAGTACATCAGTGTGACTTCACAGGTTTAAACGTAATTTGTCGCATTTTGGCGCCATTCGAGCGTTAAGAATTCCCCAAACTTACAATTTCCTGTCTTTGACTTTTCTACAACACAGCATAACCAATTTTTAGCGCAAAATAATTATTTAGGCGCTAGCAGACGTAGTAAACGTCTATTATGTCACGGCGGGCTGCTGCGGCGCCTTCAATGCTGCGGCATCTCCCATCTTTCGCTGTTACTCATTTTCTGGCCTACCAAGCATTTCCATGCAGAAAAAGTACTGTTTTTGGGCTTGCGGTAGGGTGATTTACAAATGCAAAAGAAATTATTTTTCTATTTTGTGTCCCTGTAAAGGCACCTTACTCCGCAGTCACTAACATTTATAGCACAGCCTAGTTGCCGGACACTTTCAAGCCTAAGCTTCTGTAACTTCCACTCTTGTAAACATTACCATAGCATGGCGAATAAGCTTTATGACCAGTAAAAGTATGAAAGCACTCCGATAGCACTCAATAAAGGCTCACGCACTTCAGTGTTGAAATGGAGTGTCAGTAATTGCGACGTAAAAGTGAGCAGAAGTTCCCAGATAATTAAAGGTAATTTAGAGGTTGTCAGCACAGCTAAATTTTGCATAACACTTGTAAGCAAAATAATGCGCTATTCTTGGCACCTGTTTGTTTGCCTTGTTCAAATGCATAAGCCTGCCCTCGTACGGGTTATGCAAAATGCAGCACTTAAAATATATATATGTGAAAACTGTCCTGCAACTTCTGCGCGCAACCTCTCCTGAGACCGCAACTTCCCCAGATAGAGTAGAAGCCAAAAAACAGGTAGGATCAAAGTCCACAGAAACCATAGCCCCCAGCAAAACTACTTATGTTGAACATGCAGTATAGTTTATCACCCTTGCAGATGATGACTTAGCTTCCAACGGTAGGCAGTCTACCGACAGCACCGTTACTCTGGCTAAATCCGGAATGTCAACAACAGGTGTGAGATCATTCTGTTCGCTAAAGTGGGGTTCCAGGACTTGTAAATGATACACGCAATTATGGAGCAGTGAACAGTTTCATTTCTATGGCTGTGTATATATACTCGGATACTATATCTCGGAGGAATATTCGTATTAGAGTTATCCTGGCCTATACAAACAAAAAGCAGTTAGCGTTCAACAAAAACACGGCACTAGCCAGCGAACTTCAACTGCTGATTGGTGGGCTGACCTGCAGAGCACAAAACGATAACATTGCGTCATTTTGCAACAATAAATTATTGTGGCATGTAGGGTATGAAAGACCTTTTCACTTAAAAGAAAACATTGTTTCTATGCTTCAAACAATGGTGCTATGCTCAGAGGCTGACAATGTAGTGACGCATCTGCACTCAAGCTTTTATGATGCTAGGAATAATTTCTTGTCACTTAAATGTTCAAAATCCAACTCAAGTAAGGTTGGCACAACAACGAACTGTAATGTTACATGAATTTACATAACGAGGTAGTAAGGCAACAGCAACCAAAACCTACACCTTACCATCGTAAGCGAAAAAAGCGAGAGTTTCGGAACCCGGTACAGTGGAATATATTGTCACGCTATGTGCAGTGCTCAGCGAATAAAGAAGAAAACTGGAGGGTATGGCTGCCGACAGTCATTGCACCACCGCTGGGCGGACATTGAGCTGGTGCAGTGTGGTATAAGATCAAATTTTACAGTCATTTATGCATCGTGAGGGGATTGAAATGCGAGAGCCTCTTTAATCCACCCTAATCTTCCTTAATCTACCTCGGTTTATCTTAATGCACCTTAATTCACACTAAATCATTGCAATCTACCTTAACCCACGTTAATACACTTTATGCAACCATTATCCTGCTTAATCTACCTTATTCCATATTATTCCATCGTTATCTACACCTATGTCCCTTAATCCACTTTAGCCTACTGTAGTCCATTTTACCACATTATTCTATTTCCATTCACTTTTCTCCACCTTAATCCGCGTTAATTCACCTTCATTCCCTTCATCTCCATTCACTTTGCTCCACCTCAAGTCACCTCACTCTAACTTGTTCTAGCTTTAATCATGACATACAAATGTACGAGACGCTGCTTATGACCTTTCGTGCCACTCGCTGCGGACAACGCCGGCTTTTCTGCCTCATGGGTCATATAACGCGTTTGCATTAAAAGCGAACTTTTGAGATGAATTGAGGTTTAATATGGTGCCCAAGCTAAGGGGCTTTAGCTCAAGCAAACACCTAGCGCTCTCCGATGGCGCAAAAGCACTGTGGGGTTCGAGCATTGTATTTCACTTGTAGAGAACTTTATACGCCGCGAACAATGTGACAGTGATAACGCTACACTATCAGAAATAAACAGAGAACGCGTCGAGCTTTAGCTGTGGCCCAACGCGGATGCCACCTATTTAAATACATATAAAATGCTGAAACAGGTTTATTAGATAACAGTGGGCCGATTTTAATGAAATCAGTTGCATTTGAGGAAAGAAGTTATATTCTGGTTATCCTTTGGAGCAAAGTTTTTATTCAAGGCTAGATATTTTTAAAAGAAATTTTCAGGAATGGATAAGCTTGAAAAAAATACAAGCAAGAAGTTCATAAATTTGTAGCGCTGCACCTAAAACAGATATTGTGGTTTTGTGAGCTGCATCTAGCAGATAATCCAAAGTGGAGAAATATGAGACGTAATGTTATATCTTACGTGAACTTGTTACAATGTTTACAAGAAATTTGAAAAAGTGAGACTCACGCAATAATGGTACAAATGGGAGCCATCTATTGTACATCAATTTTGTGCGCTTTAGGTTTAATATTAGATACAAATGACAGAATTGCGATATGACTTTTCATTGCTCAATTGGAGTTGTAAACTTCATGGTTTTCATTGCTGAGAATTTTCAATTTAAGAAAATTTTGGGAAACAAATTGAAATAAATCGAAGATTTGCAACCAAAAGTCACTAAATTGTAAGTTTTTCTTTCAAATTCTGGAAGCCGCCTAAAATTTGGTGGAGTGATTACCGAGT
The DNA here is from genome assembly GCF_023375885.2 of Dermacentor andersoni. Classification (NCBI taxonomy): domain Eukaryota; kingdom Metazoa; phylum Arthropoda; class Arachnida; order Ixodida; family Ixodidae; genus Dermacentor; species Dermacentor andersoni. The sequence goes on along the minus strand of NC_092823.1, from coordinate 95,112,599 downwards.
GAAACGATTTCTCCTTCCCCATGTATTTAGATAAAAGCCAGTATTAATCACGTTTTATTGCGACATGTCACAGATAGTCTAAACAGAAAGAAAAACTTCCGTTGAATTCCCAGGTCCATAGGCTTGCTTTGTCGCCGATCACGACGCATGTAGAAATTGCCGACTTTGGTGCATCCAATATACTTGTATATTGCATGACCATTTAACATGTAACGACGGACACGGGTAGTAAATAACAAACCGACCGCCGTACTGCGCTTACGGAGACGGCAGTCCGGCGACACCGGCAGCTACAGAGCTGAACAAAACGGTACACGTGCTGTACCAAACGAACACGGGACATTCTTTTCAATGTTCCTCTGTCTTGTGGTCACGTGTTGGCGTATTAGGCCCAGAAACAGGATTGGATTGGATTGAAATGAACTTTCGCGCAATGAACGGCGGGCAGCACGGAGATCTGAGTACGTGCACAGCATGAGCCGACAACGCCGAGACACTCGCAAACCACGATTTGGTCACTCCAGACCTGAAGGTACAGTTCTGTCGTGCCCTCTGAAACCACAAATACGACAGTAGCAAGTGGGAGCACTGCTTCAAACTGCAGATCTAAGGACACTCATTGTCTGTCTCTCAGCAGAAGAAATGAAGTGAACGTATCAACATTGTGGCCTTAGCGGGGCACGGTGGTGGGGCGGAGTGCAATGGTCAGCAGCCGTGAGTGTCGTGGGTTTGATGTTCTGTTATGAAACTTGCGTTATGCTTTACCTTTCCATGAAACACTGAAAGGTTCTCATGCTGCTCTTGAGCAGCGTGTCCTCTAAGCGGATTGTGACCTATTCATAGAGGGAGGGACATCTCTTCTTGGTTTACAATTATAGGAAAAATAATTTTGCTATTACTGTTGCTCTCCGTTTATTGAAAATTTTCAGAACAATCGAATATGATGTTCCGGGTTGTTCATTTTGAAAGTTGGAACAGTTACTTTGCTAGTTTTTCAGCAAGAGAGCTGCGTATAAAGCTTCTGCTAAGCCAGTGGTAGATTAATCTTGTTTGGCCACCTATCAGTAGCTACGGAAGCAGCTGTTTCAGGTGGGTGTAACGAATTTTACGGTGCAGTACAAATTGTTTAGAGTAGTGTTCTAAAAAGCATCCCATATGAAGTTTCCTTTTATGATCTCCAGAAAGAATGGCATCACTGCGTACATAGCCGAGGACACAGACAACCTTGGCACATTACTCTCTGAGATCAATAAATGACTTTTTGGGGATCTCTGTGTTGGAACAGTTTTGATCAAGCTTGTAGCACAAATATATAACACGAACTTCAGGTGAATTCTCTAGAAAGACCACAGAAAGGAATAAAATACCCTTTTTGCACAAGTATAGTGAGTAAAGCACAATATGCAGCTGGATTAAAATATGCATTACCGAAACAATAAATTAAAGAGGAGAATGTGTGACAGCCTTCCCAATTTCTTTCGTATTTACTAACACATCCCAAAATACTGGGCTGTTTACGAAAACGAGAATATTATACATTTCTTTTTTATTTTGTTCCAGATTGTGACATTCGAAACAGGTCCGGGTGTGCCTACCCCCCGTGTAAGTTTGATGAATCTTCATTAATTCTGGCTACATAGAGGAAATAACCGCGCTCGGTGAGAGAAGTTCAAGCACGTCAGTATTGATATAGATTTTACTAGCCGCAGTGCATCATTTGAAACCAATGAACTGGGAGAGCCTACTGTACCAATGTAGGTTCGTGTAGCATGTAGAGTGTATAAGGAAATTGGGCTTTTTTATTTCTGCCAAGAGATTTGTGGTTTTATGAGGCCGCATGGTTGAAGTTTAGTAATTTACGAAGCTAAAGGGTTCCCCTACACGATATGAAGGATGAATCTGCTGTTTCTTAAATCACCGCTAATAGAAACAGCGAAATCTGCACATGGCTCGTCTTAAAAGAGGTAGTCTATGTGCATCTAAAAGTGCTGGTCATGTTATTGACGCGCAAATAATGTTTCTTCTTTTTGCCAGTGACTGAGTCACTGCTTTGTGCCTATTACAAATGTATCACTCGGCGTAAAACCTGCTTGCCGCCATCATTGTGATTGTACTGCTGCTCAATTTTGTCAAGACAAGCACGCCCAAATCAGTACCAAACTGCCCTAATTTTCAATATTTTTCTGTGTTCGCCTTGACTAGAACACAACGTAACCGTTTTAAAAATATTGACGAAGACGAAGTGCCTTTCAGGCAGAACACCGAGTCTTCCAGCTCTACTTAATTTGTGGATTTTTTTAGACTTTGCCAGTGAACTGCTATTTCCTCCTTAACTGCGATGGAGATGGAGTCTCACGCGCGTCCGCCGGACTCGGCAGTGCCCGCGACGGCTGCCTCCAGGAAGCGCAACGGCACCGAGAGCGACACTGACAACGACGACACCATGCAGTACTATGTCAGCGGTGAAGATTCTTGTGACGACGCCTTCGAGCTGGTGCGGAGTCGTAAAGCAAAACGAAGGTTTCTCAGCGCATCCTCGAATTCGAGTGAGTCCACCGTGAGATCTTCGCGGAATACCGAGGAGCTCACCATCCTGTTCACGCCAGTTCTCGCTACTGACAACCTGAGACGCCTCAACAGGCAAGCCGTGTCTTCACATCTAGAGGCACTGGTTCCGCATGAAATCAAAGACATCAGAGTGAACACCCGTAAGAACGTCCTAGCAATTGACGTAGAACACGCGGCTGCGTTGGATTCCTTGCGCAATGTCACGGAACTTGACGGGATGAAAGTCCGCCCTCATATTTCGCTGGGCAAACAAATCAGTAGTGGCGTAATTTACGATGTTGATGAGACCATTGCCGACTCCGATCTGTCGATCTTAATCAAGCCAGCTACAAAAAACACCATCATCACAAACGCGTTTCGTCTCGGCACGTCACGGTGTGCCAAAATCATATTTAAAGGCGAATCCCTACCATCGCATGTAAAAGTGGGCCACTTCCGACACGCAGTTCGCCCCTTCATACCAAAACCGCTGCAGTGCTGGAAGTGCATGAAGTTTGGGCATGTGAGTAGTGTGTGCAAGAACACTACCGTCTGTTCTCGCTGCACTGGGCCCCACACCACTAACACGGGCGAAGCCAGTGTGCTGAAGTGCACAAACTGCAGCGGCCCTCACGATGCCTCCTCGAAGGAATGCCCGTTAGTTCGCAAGGAAATGGCAATATTGAGGAAAATGGTTAGAGACCACTCGTCTCACCGAGAAGCAGCAACATCTATTAGGCGGCGACGATCGCGTCGCCGACGTCGATCACGAACCTCCAAAGCCTCTGCAGAGCGCCAACCACGTACACTGCCACCCACTCTTCCGCCCAGGCCAAACGCAGTCAGCTCAAAGGACAAAGATGCAACGAACAGCCCTGCTGCTGACGCGTGGCCTGCACTCCCGAGGCTACATGCTCCTACTGAGCGAAATCAGACGTCTACAGCAAGGGACACTTCGACTGTTCCTGAAAAACTGACGGACCAAGATCAACAAATTGTTGTCATGATCAGCTCTCTGGTGAGTGCTATTCGTGTTCTTCTGGACAAGATACAGACACCAACAGCTCGAAGTGCGTTGCAAGTGCTGGATGCCATCAATCCGGTTCTAGCGAGCCTTCAGAAGTCCAGTGCTTGAGGACTTCTACAGCAGAACCATGGCTCATCGACAGCAAAAGCGATCGTTCCGGGATGATGTGAGAAGTGCCTCCATACTCCAATGGAATGCGAGAGGCCTAAGGTCACGTATTTCGGATTTTCGACAGTTCGTGTTTGACTACCACTTTCCTATACTGGTGATCTGTGAACCGAACTTATCAGCCTCCATAAGACTATCAGGATATGAACCTTTTGTTTCAACAACGTGTGCCCGTAGTAGTAAGGTTCTGGTTTATATTCGCAAGGACCTAACGTATTTTTCGCAACCCGTAGCGCCACACGACGGTAACCAATACGTCTGTGTTAATGTGAAAAAGAAGAGGCTGTCTTTTACTATTATTGGCGTCTACCTATCCCCAACAAGTCAGTTTGACAGCAAAAGACTAGAAGATATTATGGCTACTACTCCCGGTCCTTGGATAATAACAGGGGACTTCAACGCTCACCACCATATATGGGGAAGCTCCAGGATAAATTCGAGGGGCAGGTCACTAATATCCTTTGCATCAGGCCACAACCTGTGTCTTCTAAATGACGGAAGTCCGACATTTCTGCGAGGAACAACGTACAGGAGCTGCCTTGACTTGACTTTGGTGCCACATTGCCTGACTTCGAGCGTGCAGTGGTTCACTGATATTGAAACCCATGGAAGTGATCATATTCCGACCTATGTGAGAATCAATGGTCTAGACGCCGCATTACCGGATGTATCTCGTCAAATCGATTGGTCAGTCTTTCAAGATCGAGTAGAGGACACCTGCAAGAAACATATCGCACGCAGATTAGAAGACATAATTGCAGACGCAATGCAAGATTGCACGCGTTGCTTCACACATTCGAAAAAGCGTACAGAGGATGACATTGAATTGGAAAGGCTTCGTACAATACGCCGCCGTGCTGAAAGGAGGTACAGGCGCACAAAGTCAATTCTTGACCTCAGAGAAGCTCGGCGCATGCAAAAGAAGATAAGACGCCGAATGGATAAGCCAGCGGATCAAAGATGGAAATGCTTTTGCGAGTCACTTGACCCCCGCAAGCCATTGTCCCGTGTGTGGCGTACCCTACGGGGTCTTTGCTCAAGACCCCAGCAACGACACCCTTTTAACGCCCTCGCTCTCTATCAAAACCGCCGCGAGATAGACGTTGCAGAGGAATTTTGCGCGCAAATCGCCGGCGGCACAGTTTTAGTCCCTGACATGGCTTTAAGCGACATCCCCGGTCCACGAGATACCAGCATGGAGGCTCCATTCTCTATGGAAGAATTAGAAGCTGCTATGGCGCTCTGTAGGTGTTCGTCTTCACCAGGGCCCGATGGCATAACATATACTGCTTTGCGCCACCTAGGCCGAGAAGCACGAAGAGAACTCCTCAGCCTTTTTAATAGTTCATGGCAAGATGGTGTCGTCCCACAGGAGTGGAAACGCAGCCGCCTGGTACCGCTACTAAAAGCAGGAAAGTCGCCGCTCGAACTGGCATCGTATCGGCCTATAGCACTTGCAAGCTGCGTCGGGAAACTCATGGAACGCATGATCCTCATGCGTCTTGAATGGTACTTAGAACACCACAAGATTTACCCTGATTCTATGGCGGGGTTTCGACGAGGCCGTTCATCGATTGACAGCGTCATCGATTTAGTGTCATCTGTAGAACAGCAAAAATCTTGGAAACGATTATCAGTACCGCTCTTTCTGGACGTGAAAGGCGCTTACGACGTTTCCCATCAACCCATTCTAGACGCACTTTTGACAATTGAACTAGGAGGGCGAGTATATCGATGGATCAGAAACTACTTGACACAAAGGTCCATGTTCGTACGTACGGAAGATGGTCCCACTACCGACCACTACACATGCCGAGGAGTTCCCCAAGGTGGGGTTCTAAGCCCTATTCTTTTCAACCTCGCGCTTCTTGGGCTGGCCGAATCCCTACCGGAAACAGTGAGTGTCTCAATCTACGCCGACGACATCTGCATCTGGTCATCAGCGGTCACTCGTCTGCAGGTTCGCGCAAGGCTACAGAAAGCAGCAACACAGGCATCTCACTATCTTCACACACAAGGCCTTACCATCTCTACAGAAGAATGTGCGTTAGTCGCTTTCACACGAAAACCAATGTCTCATTATCCAGTATGCATTAATGGCCAGCCTATCTCCTACAAGAGAAATCATCGGTTTTTGGGTGTCATTGTGGACCGGGACCTCTCTTGGAGCCCTCATGTTGCCCACTTGAAGAAGAAGCTCACATCTATTGTTCATGTCTTCAAGTTTATCGCCGGGAAAACATGGGGATCCTTAGTGGGCTCCATGCTACAGTTATACAGAGCACTTTTCATCGGATTGCTACGTTACAGTTCTCCCGTGCTTGCTAAAACATGCAAGTCAAATCTTCGAGAACTACAGAGCGTGCAAGCACAGGCACTACGTGTTTGCCTAGGACTTCCGCGGAGCGCCTCAACAGCAGGAACCATTATAATGGCTCGAGACCATTCGATCGCGACGTACATTAGCATCGACACGCTTAGGGCCCATGTTCGTCATGTTTCACGCATGCAATCAAGCTCTCTTGCCTGCCTGCCAGAACGACGACCACAGGCGTCCTTCTCCAACGAGGTCAGCATGCATCGTGCCTGTCTACCATCGGGCTTCACACCCTCAGCACGTTCAACCTCAGCTTTGTGGTGTTTAGAACAACCTCAAGTGCGTCTCACGGTTCCAGCGATAAGGAAGAAGACCGACCTGCCTACCTTGGCCCTGAAGCAAGCAGCTCTGGATTGTTTGAACACTTTCTACTTTGACCGAGTCCACATATATACGGATGGCTCTTCCACTCAGACCAGCTCCACCGGCGCAGTGGTTATACCATCACGATCAATTAGCGTCCGATACAAGATTTCTCATATGACAACATCCACCGCATCGGAGCTTGTTGCCCTCCGAGGTGCCGTTGATTACATTAACAACCAACCCGCTAATCGGTGGGCAATATTCTGCGATTCGAAGGCGGCCTTACAATGTCTTCTGTCATCTCTTCGTCGCGGGTCGTGTGAACAACTAGTGTCGGAGATACGAGAAATGCACCATCGTATGATAGCGAAAGGACACGACGTCGTGTTTCAGTGGCTGCCTGGCCACTGCGGTATCTCCGGCAACGACCTCGCTGACGAAGCTGCCAGGAAAGCACACGAAGGAGCAACCCTTGTTTCTGTACCTTTATCGCGGACCGACGCAGCCCAACACCTAAGCAAGGTAGCACACCGTATGACATTAGAGAAGTGGCACACACCTGAATTCACCCAACAACGATTGCATTCCCTCGACCCCTCTATGCAACTGCGGCTGTTACCAGGGCTTCTGCGAAATGAAGAAACAATGCTGTGCCGCTTACGCTTGGGCGTCGCATTCACCAATGCATATACGGTTTTGATTGGAATGACTGATAGCACCGACTGTAATGCCTGTGGTGCCGAGGAAACTATAGAACATCTACTGTGCTACTGCCCATCTTTTCAAAACGAAAGACATGACCTCTGCACAGCTCTCAATCAGCTAGATAGAACACCGTTCACCTTGAAGAAGATCTTGGGACCATGGCCTCGCATATCGCAGCTACAAAAGGCCACAAAAGCTCTGCTGCGATATTTGAAGGCTACTGGTTTGAGTCAGCGTTTGTGATCCGAACTGAGTGACCGAACGATATACCCAGTAGACTTTCTCTTCTTCTTTTAATCTTTCCGTCCCCTTTTCCCTTTCCCCAGTGTAGGGTAGCCAACCGGGCTCAGTCCTGGTTAACCTCACTACCTTTCCTTTATCATTTGCTCTCTCTCTCTTGACGCTAGATTTACCAAGTTTCGTATATGTTTAGCAACCATTTATATCAATTAGGTACTGATGACATTTTGAGTCACGTGACATAAAATTAGCGACATTTTATCGTCTTCAAAGATATGGAAGTTTATTCGAAAAAGACACTCAAGAACCGACCTTATTATTCAAAAGCTCCAGGTAGGTGGTCAGATATGGATATACGCGGCGTGGGCTCTGTGACCATGATGAAGGAAAGGTTTTCTTCATTGGTGGTCTCCACACTGTGCTACTATTCATGGTGGCTTTTACAGGATTCACAGTCTGCTAACAAACAGTATGGTTTTTAATGCTTTACGAAACCAGCTTGAATGACTGTTAACCATCCTGGTTCTGCGCTTTCACTAAAAATGTTTGATTGATGGGAATATTGAAGTGGTGCAGCGGGAGAATTTACCTAACACCTATTGAATTAAATTTGCGTTGAGATTTAGAACACGCCAGGGCAATATTAGGATAGATCGACAGCAGAAAGGCGTAGATAATAGAGCCGTTGATCGTTCACTGAAATCTAATGCCTTTTAAACGAATCAATAGAGCACCCAGCTTTCAGGTAGCCCAAAGACTGAAGCACAACATTTGACCTGCATAAAGCTCACGTAATTCTCATCACCGCTTTAACATAAGACCAAGTGAGGGTCGCAAAATTTTATTCTCTTTCAGTAGTGTTGAAAACTTCGAAATAATCGGAGCCATGTGTATTGGGGTCATAGGAGGACCAGATAACTCGTGCTTTTTCTAATAATGCTGCATCTGGAAGGTAGCAATACGAATGTAAACGCTTCATTTCAGGTGTCACCTTTCGTTTTTATGTAAGTATATTAGTAGAGAGAAAGCCGACATGCACACTGATAGTAAATTGCATATCTATCACTTTCCCACATGGACCCTATAGACAAACGTGAAGCGTTTTGAGAAATATGGATAAACCCCTTCCGCATGGGCAGGGTAGCAAACCATAGGTGCCTCTGATTAACCTCTGCTCCATTTATACAACGGCGTTCGAAAACGCTTCAGTTTGTTAAACTTTACTCTAAATGTGTAGCAAGACCTTCAGTGGCTTCATAGCAAAGTCTATTGGAAGCTTAGCTACTTCTTGCCAAACTTTAGAGAATAACTGCGAAAAATTGTGGCAACGCGGCTAGAGGGTGACATCGGGTGGAGGTGCTTGTTTACGATACGAAACAAAATACGACATATTCTTATATTGCACATAACACCCTCAAATGCAATGAAGCACAAGCCACCAAGACAAGAATACGTGGGCTAGGATTAGCAAGCTACCATCCATCTACAAGGATTGCTGCCAGATTAGAGAGCACCACATGGCAAGGCCAGGATATTAAAAAAGATCAACAAATATGACGGCAGGGATTATACCTCCAGCAGTGACCCACGCAACCACCAGTCGAGGATCTCCGACATGTGACCACAAGCGCTGGATAAAGAAACTAAAAAGAGTTGCCACTTTTCACCACTGATACAGCAAGAAGAAATTGAGCCAACTTTATTGTAGTAAAGAGGGCACCACCCGGACATAGTTCGAGAAACGAATTTGGACCCTAATGCATGGGACCGCTTTTCTCAAAGACACATTTCTCAAAACAGTTGTGAACGTCGTGCAAAGAGAAGACGCAGAATTCCAACTAAAATCTCGTGTGCTGCTACCGTACGAGAACATCGCGATCTTTATGGAAGGTATGACTCGCCTGTTCAGCTTCGCTGGCACCAAGAAATGTCGCAAGAAAATCAGGTTTACTTCCTCATGCGGGTCATGAAATAAGAACTTCTCACCGGATTGACAGAGAACTCATCAAATACCATCGCTCACTTTCTTTCGGGGGCCACTATGAGCGAAGAAGGTGCTTGAGCAACGGCGCAGATAATGACTGCCGGGTGCTGGAGCGAAGCTGAACTGAAGATAAAGCATGCCGCCCCGACGACCTGCGCAAGACACTTTGATGAGTAGGACCAAGCCGCTCCGCAAGGTGATCCCTGAGTGACAGCCTCGTGCTGTCTCAGTTACAGACATCATGCTTGCAGAGGTGCAAGAGTCGTTATAAGCTCCGGAACCACCGCAGCCTCTGCCCGTGGGGACGACGTGCACTGTAATATCTCGCCCTCATGCTTTCTTTCTCCACATCTGCGCCATAACGTCATGACTCCGCCGTCGCGTTAACCTCCGTGATGCCACGTTGTGGCCTAACTGCAATGTCGGATCAAAATCGACAGATCTGAGCGGGCTACACGTCACCGATAGAGTAGATAGAGGAGTCCAGTACGCTGTCAGCAGTAGACAATACGCGGCTTTTTAGAAAGTACATGGTACCAGGAGGCAGCCTAAATTCCAGACAGGTGCGGGTCACGGAAGAATGCCAATTAAGAATGGCATAGCAGGAATTGCGCTCCATAACTAAACGTGCCCTAAAACCTCGTAATCCTGCACATTCTTAACTCCTTGTGGGACCTAATCCTGAGCTTGAACTTCGTGAACCGACAAAGCGACGTCGTCGAATAGACTTGAAATCATTATCTATAATACTGCACGGGACTTGCCATTGCACTGGAAATGGCATTTAGTCATCACAGTGTGAATATACTTGACCAATAAACCAGCAGCCACCTGCGCTTCTACGCTTACAGAGACTTCCACCTGCGCCAATCATGTGGGCTTTCGTGTTTCCTTGGCCGAATGGAAGCAAGGCGTTACGAATACGTCAACTCTTATGCGAACCGTGCCAATAATAAAGCTGAATTCAATTACTCCGTCAAAGAGAAGTAATGCTTAGCCATTATTTGGGCATTGGGCAAGTTTCGGCATTACCTCTATGATCGTCCTTTTATCATTATCACTGACCATCACACCCTTTGTTGGCTGCCCCCTATTTGAGATCCACTGGGCCGCCTCGGCCATTGGGCGCTTTGCCTGCAGGATTCGTGACGTGTCCCACGTGACGTTCCGACGCTGATGGTCTCCCCACCGCTCACCTATGGCACCTTATGTGGTTTCTATCTCAGTTTATTGTACAACCACAGCCCCGTTAACACTGACCGCAATTGATAGGCCCTCAGATCAACGCAAGAACGTATCGCTTGTCTTGCTGCTCGACTACTTTGCCGCTCCATCTGTGGTTCCTTCAACGCGGACCTAAGCCGTCAAGCAGGTCATTTTTCCGTATAAAACAATACCCTCAACCACAGCAACCATGTGCATGACAATCTTAAATGGTTTCTGACTATCATCCGTTATATCTGCTCCGCTACCTGCGCGCACTTCCATGCTAATCCTGAAGCCGCCTACCACCGTCATCTTAAAAATGTATACAAGACTGCGCCAACACTATTACTGTCATACAGTATACCGGTTTCTCCAGCAGTACATTCGATCTCGCACCGTCTGTCAACAAAACAAGTTCCCGCCTCAGCGCCCTACTCGCGCACCATAGCCGCTACCATGCCCTGCTCGACCGCTGCTCCACCACGCCGGCATTGACCTCTATGGCCCACTTTGGTACAGCGGCTGTGGAACCCATTGGACTATTGTTCGCATCGACCACTTGATGTGGTACATTGAGACCGTGGCCCTGGCAGCAGGGAGAGTGCGCGAAGTTTATACTTTCATTCTTAGTAATTTTGCCAGCCATTACGGTGCTCCTCGAGAACTAATCGTCGAGGGGGGGGGGGGGGCTTTTCTTCTTGTCAAAAGAAATATAACCCTACCCTCACGAGCGCAGCATCGTTCACCTGAAATTGACCGGGTACCACCCACAAACGAACGGTCTTACGAAGTGGTTCAACCGCACACTCTGCCACAGTTTGATCATGTTATTCTCATCCGACTACAATAATAGGGGCACTATACTCCCGCTCGTTACGTTCGCATGCAATACCGCGATGCAAGGAGCGAACGCATTTTCACTACGTTTTCTTTTGTGTGGGCGTGCGCCTTCGTGTCCGCTGGGTAATATGCTGCCCTATCTAATCAACCCCTCTCAATGCACTACAATTTCAAAAGAAACACTCTACACTAAAGATTGCCGCCATATGGCTCGTTCACTGGCCAACGAGTATCAAGGGCGACAGAAGACATGACACGACAGTCATCAGACCACTCCCACTTCTCTGCCGGTTCCACTGTTTGGCCTGGGATACCACCTCACAGCCCTGACCTTTCTTCTAAAATAGTGGCGCGGTACTTTATTACGGTCGAAGCTACCGGGACGAAGTATTTCGGGGTTGGAGTGGGTTCAAGCTAGGTTTGAAAGCACCGGGCGTGACTTGGGTGGGCCTTGGCATGACACCTTCCGACAAGGGCTGGGCTCAAGCCAAAAAAATCAACCCGTGCGGTGCGGTAGTTTGTGCCATAATATATTCAGAGTGGTCAATCGCATGGTAGGTTGGCAAGAGACATTTCAATGTTGTCACCGTCCAGCGCTTTGGGCGAATCACAAAAGTGTTTTGATGCCGTTCTAAGGACATAAATGGTAACTACAGTGTGGTAATGCTTTGCCTGCTCTGGAGGAATTTCCCCAGCATCGTGTACTTTACTTCAACGTCCCAATAGAAGCTAAATGTGGCGTTACGTATGTGAGTAACGAATTAGCAAAGTTTAATGGTGTTCGACGTTGAAACGCTGAACGGTTCAGAAAGCGCCACAATTAAATGGAATAATTCTTGAAATTGACATGCCAGGACCAGGACATGGACGTGAGGCACACCTAAATAAGGACTCCTAATAAATTTTTGTCATCTACGTTTCCCTAATGTGCACCTAAATCTAAGCATACGATCATTCTCGCATTTCACCCCCCTGGAAATGCGCCCACCGTGGCAGCTGTGACCACAGTATGCACCTGCGCTTTGGATATCGGTTTGAAACCATAGACGTTACAAATGGACAATGGACACAAAGTGGAAGGAAGTGTCTTATAAAATACATTATAGATAAGTCTATATACAATGTGGGTCTTCACAGTGCAAGCTAATGGGTAGTTACTGACAACGGCCACCCGCGGCTCGAAGTTTCAATCCACATCGAAGACCTATCGGAGCCAATACGCGCCAATACGTAGTGTTGCCACCAAATATCAATGAATATCGAGATATAATTAATACGCATCAAGCAGGAGTGCTAATTCATCTTATATAAATAGATGCCATCTTGGCTTTAGTTCTTCCTTCTTTGATATTTGGGTAGGGGTCTGACCTAGCTCTAGGCTCCAAGATACTCCTATGCACAGAGCACAGGCATACGATGTAAAATAATTCACACCCTTAAAGTGAAAAAGGCGTTAATGTGTCTAAAAATTACATGCTTAGGGTTTGAGTTACATAACTGACACTTTAGGGGTGTGAGTTAGACATATTTACAGCGTTTTGCGCATTTATTTTACAGCGTATGGTGAATTTGTTCGCAAGAAAAGAAAATACAGAGGCTTGCAGCCGAACCCCCAGCATTCACATACTGTGCTTGCAGGTTAAAGACTACCGGTAACTCTCTACACTCTATCGCACGTACTACGTTCCACAATACGAAGGTTTGAACCGTCCGGGTTAGTGTCCCTGCTTATAGTCCATGCATATGTAAAAGAATAATAATGCGGTAAAGTCTAAGCCAACCTCACGGGCAGCCCGAGGTTTGCGAGCGCTCAGTCTGTGCATAACTGCTAATCGTCAAAAATGTGTATCTGTCAAAAAAAATTGTCAAGGGCACTAAGCACGTATCTATCCCCAGCATATATAGGAGTTTATTAGCAGCGATCAGGTTGTTAACAATTTTAGGACTACAGTACAGTGTCTGCGATCCGGACTGAGTTACTGACTGATATCTCCAGTGGACTTTCTCTTCTTGTAATCTTTCCGTCCACCTTTCCCTTTCCCCAGTGTAGGGTAGCCAACCGGGATCAGTCCTGGTTAACCTCCCTACCTTTCATTTATCATTTTCTCTCTCTCTCACAGTACAAGAGGCACTGCTTTTTTTATTGGTACAAAGTGAGCGGTCTCTGTATCCGTTGTTTTTTTCTAGGACCGTAGCGTATAGGCTGTCCTTTTTAGCCGCATCAAGTTCTGAGGAAATCACCATATATCTTTAGTTTGCTCTACTTATTTACCTTATGGGCACCACGCGGGCGTGTTCTAGAAGGGGCTACGCATTCAAGAGGGTTACGCATATATATATATATATATATATATATATATATATATATATATATATATATATATATATATATATATATATATATATATATATATATATATATATATATATATGTATGTATATATAGCTTACTGCATTGTCCGCATGTGCGTAGCAGCGGGAATACGTAAAGATCTTAAGCGACATAACCAAATCAAAATTTTCATCAACATTAGCATGCGTGTTTTATTGCAGCCTGCGAACGCTGTCCTCCAAATGCTGGGAATGGGACAGCGTTTGCCTTCTTCGATCAGGCACAAAATAAGTGCGTCGAAGTAAACAACCAGAGTTGCAACTTCTTCAGATCGGTGGACGAATGTGAACATTACTGCTTCATGGATTTTGGTTCCTTCGAAAAGTACCTGGAAAAATAACCAGTGGTGAGTGAATACCTTTTTGTCATGTGTCAGAATTTTCTGAATAACAGGTGTTATTACCGCTCACTCTTTTTCCCTAAATGGTTACTGCGTCTAAATTATCCCCGAACCTTCCCATCTTTGAGTCCGCATATCTCCGAAATAAATATATGCCGCCATAGCATAACGAAGGAGAAGCGGTAGCGTAAGACACCTAGACAATCCTCCGAACTCACAGCCGCTTCGGCAACGTTAATTTCGATAACCGGGAAAGATTACCTCAGCATTTTGATTACTTTCGTCGTACCTGTACCATAAAGAATTATGCCTATTCAAAGCATGTCTCGGATATTATGGGAAGCGAAGCTTTTTTGAAGCGGTTAAACAGCAACTATGAACTGGATCATTTTGCTGGTGTGTCTTAGGTATGAAGAAAACAGGCTTGTGCCCTTGCTACACAGTGTGACCCAAGCGGTGACCATCTCAAAAAGCAAGCTAGCGTTGGTACAAGGGCGATTGCGGCCGATACAATAAAGAGAATAAATTTTGGCCGAGTGGTTAGAGCATCGGGATACTGTGCTGGGAGCTTAGGCTCAATGCCGCTATTGGACACAAAATCAATGTTTTTAAAAGCTTGCGCTACTCGCGAAGATCTATTGAGTTTAGATCATCCCGAATCTAAGGAGATAAGACAGAATGCATGGACCTTTCAAAACTGATCAACAAGGCGAAAAAACGGAATATACTAAATTATAACGTGAGAGAGACTGAAGAAGGCGTAAAAAATGGCCCCAGCCTGAAATCAGTGAGAAGCAAATTTGGCATAGAAAAAACCAAGATGTACGCACTGAAACATAAGCAGGGTAATATCATCTGGAATCTCGAAGGTATAGTAACAGCAGCCGAAGAATTCTATACTGACCTGTACAGCACCCAGAGGAGTGAGCATGCCTCCATTCGAATCAGTATTGAACAGGATACAGATACTCCTTTAACTAGCGATGAGGACAAAAGAGCCTTGCAAGACATGAAAGGGGAAGAGCGGCAGGAGAAGATGGAATGCTTTGAACACTGGCGGCTCATTATACGAAGTTTCTATTGAGTGCAAGGGTCCCAGAAAACTGGAAGAACACAATAATTATACTAATCCATAAAAAGGGAGACGTAAAAAATTAAACAAAGTATAGGCCCATTAGCTTACTCCCTGTGTTATATAAAATATACACCAAGATAATTTGCAACGGAAGAAGGGCAACACTGGACTTTAGGTAACCAAGCGAACAGGCTGGCTTCAGGAAGGGATACTCCGCAATGGATCACATCCATGTCATTATTCATGTAATCTAGAGATCCGCAGAAAACAATCAGCCTCTTTATATGGCTTTCATAGAGTATGAAAAGGCATTTGATTCGGTAGACATACCAGCAGTCATTGAGGCATTCGGTAATGAAGGAGTACAGACCGCCTGCGTAATTATCTTGGAAAATGTCTACAGAGGTTCTACAGCTACCTTAATTCTGCACTAGAAAAGCAGGAAGATACCTATAAATAAAGGGGTCAGACAAGGAGACACAATCTTTCCAATGCTATTCACTGCGTCCTTGGAAGAAGTATTCAAGCTATTAAACGCGGCCACGGCGGTCGCATTTCGACGGGGCCGAAATGTGAAAACACCCGAGTACTTAGATATAGGTGCATGTTAAAGAACCCCATGTGTTCGGTTTCTGACATTGTTCGGTTTCTGACATTGTTCTATTAAGCAATACTGCATGCGAGTTACAACAAATGATTGGGGACCTTAACAGAGAGAGTGTAAGAGTTCGGTTGAAGATTAGTAAACACAAACAAAGATAATGATGAACAGCCGGGCAAGGCAACAAGAGTTCAGGATCGCCAGTAAGCCTCTATTGCCTGTAAAGGAGTAGGTTTATATATCTAGGTCAATCATTCACAGGGAACCCTGGCCAAGAGAATAAAATTCATAGAAAAATAAATATGAGCTGGATCGCATACGACAGACATTGTCAGTTCCTGACTGGAAGCTTACCATTATGAATGAAAATGAAGGTGTCCAACCAGTGCATTTTATCAGTGCTGATTTATGGGGCCGAGACTTGAAGACTAACAAGGAAGCTTGAGAACAAGTTAAAAACCACGCAAAGAACGATGGAACCGAGAATGCTAGGCATAATGTTAAGAGACAGAAAGAGAGCGATTTAGAT
Organism: Dermacentor andersoni; assembly: GCF_023375885.2. NCBI lineage: Eukaryota > Metazoa > Arthropoda > Arachnida > Ixodida > Ixodidae > Dermacentor > Dermacentor andersoni. The sequence continues at coordinate 95,096,262 of NC_092823.1, read as the reverse complement.
CAGAGAGCAAACGGGTATAGCCGATATTCTAATTGACATTAAGAGAAAGAAAATGGAGCTGGGCAAGTCATGTAATGCGCAGGTTAGATAACCGCGTGACCATTCAGACAACAGAATGGGTACCAAGAGAAGGGAAGCGCAGTCGAGGACGGCAGAAGACTAGGTGGGGCGATAAAATTAGGAAATTCACGGGCGCTAGTTAAAATCAGTTGGAGCTAGACAGGGGTAATTGGAGATCGCAGGGAGAGGCCTTCGTCTAGCAGTGGACATAAAATGGGCTGATAATGACGATGATGATGATTCGGGAAAACAGCAGCAGTACCTAGCAGCACCCAGCTGTCGCTGTCCGGGGCACCCGCAGGGTTCACGAACGAAGCTGCACATCAAAATCAAATGAACAATTTTTGCTGCAAATGAGTAGCAGTGACGGTCGAAACATTTCTGAAGAAAAGAAGCAAGAGTACAACGTCCTAGTGCAGTACCACGTTAGAGGAGCGATGTTCACTTTTCTAAGCTGGCCATCGGGAATATTATTATCAATTCACCTGCTCACTGTTATTTGTTGCGCCTTGTGTATTACTGTCTTCTGCTTTACGCGCTAAGTGCTCTTCCGAGCACTCGAACTCAGACTTAGACCGAAGTTTAAGCGCGATTTGTGAAATGCTTCGACTATTGACGCAATGCTAACATATTATTCCCTTTGTAGTAACTACGATACTACTGACTGCAATGTTATAGGAAACACTCGCCGGCTACGTTATTCTGGTCAAGAATCTTGGCGTCTCTCCCAGTGTTTGACAAGACTAGGAGCCCTAACGTAAATTGCGGGCATTGCTACAGCGATGTGAAAGCATTCGGGTATATCTCGTTTAGTATATGTCAGCCGGACTAAATGCAAAAAGCGTCATAATTATTGAAGAGTTCATGATCGACTGCCGGCCAATCCGGATGACACTGCATTCGGTGTCAGTTGACTAGTATAGAAGATGGTGTCGTGTGGTACATTTATTAGCCAAAGGCGGCTTATAATCACAAGGTGACAGCAAGCAGGAGCAGTGTATTGACAATTTGACTCCACGGTCCGCGCCCACATCCATGTTTTGTTTAGGTAATTAGGACTCTTTTTCGCTCCCGTTTATTAGCGCTACAGAATGTAGGCCTGAATAAAGGACAAATTGTTTTCGCAGTTCCTTTTCTTCATGTATCGTGAATAGCCCGAGCGGAGCATAGCCAGTGCAGATCGTTAGCAGCTCATTATAGAAAAGGAATAGTATCGAGCAAAAAACGCGTTGTGTAATACGGGCCGTGCGGTGATTTTACATATTGGTTTGAAAATGAATGCGTTATACATTAAGTGGTGTAGTGCATGTCCTTTGCGGTTCCCTGCGACGTACGCGACTACTGTAAAATTTGATGGGCATAAATACATGAAGGAGAGAACAAACATAAAAGAACACTTCTTGTGTACATTTTTTAGAACAGCTTTCTTCAAATTACCCCACTGTTCAAAAATCCACTCGTGTGTACTGAATCTCTAGACGTACTGGTGACTCGTCTTCAGAGAACGCGTAATGGCGCTATTCCGATGCACAAGACACATTATAGTATATTTGTAGCTCTTACGGTACATTCGCATTTACTTGCTGGACACTTATGTTCGGCGATGTCTTCACGGTGACTCTGTGTAAAAATAGAGTTCGGTATCAATACTGATTGACTGATCAATTAACAATTGACCCAAAACTAATAGAGCGAAGCTGCAAAACGTGTTAATGATACAATAAGCTATATTTGTTTTACTCTACACCGTGCAATGAAACATGTAGAAAGAAATCTAGTGCACTTGTACTGTGTTTATTGAGGCTAACGAACATCCTTCTTTTCTTACAGGAAAATATTCGCCCTTGATATGACGTATGCGCTGACAGGAATTTTCGTAGAAGAACGCTCTCCGTTGAATTGCACTATCGGTGATTGGATTTTAGAAAAAAACAAAAGTCAACAACATTTTGCAACTGGACTTTCATAGTTTTGTTCACTTTACGACTATTTTACCCAAATTAAACAGTGTGTACTGCACATGAAGTTTCAAGATTGATGCGTGACACCCTGTAGTACGGTACCCGAATGATGCATCGGGGAAGTACAGCATCCCTGGCCATGCATAACAGCATTTACATTAACGACGGCGTAGCGCACTAGGCGACGAAAGTCATAGCCCCTGACATATTGGGTGTAATGCCTTGTGTTTCACATCTTTTCTTTTTCCTTTGCTACACGCAATCAATTTTTTTATTTAGCGATTCGGCACGAAATTGCTAAGTGTGATCAGGTCAACTGGGTAGCTTTCTTTTTGTTATTTTCGATATCTACAGAGCAATGGGCGACAAAAACAAGTGTGGCTATTTCAAGTATATTGCAACGCAATGGAAGTAACGAAGTAATTAGGTGAGCAGGTGAACCTGAAATCTATTTCCAAGCGCCGCAAGGATACAAGAAGAGGTCTGTAAAAACTTGATGAGTCTTACTTCGCAAATGTGGTCTCTGATGATCATCGCTACTTCACCGTAGCAAAGCTAGAAATCTTTTTTTCCTTAAGATTTGCCTGCTCTGAAAATTTCAGATTTTTCCAACGCATAGCTACTTACTGACCAATGCTAGATGAATCGTTTACGTGGTTACACAGTGCTTCTCAAAAGCCGTACATACATACATACATACATACATACATACATACATACATACATACATACATACATACATACATACATACATACATACATACATACATACATACATACATACATACATACATACATACATACATACATACGACTACGCCACCGCTGGTGCAGCGGTGGCGTAGACGTAGAACACCCGCCTCATGTGCAAGAGGTCCATGGCTCGAATCCCGGTGCGGCGTAATTTTCCACCGGATTAAAAAAAATCCGCGTGTTGATAAAATTACATAAACAGGCCTGGAGTGTGGCCTGATCCCGGTGACCAGATCCGGTAACGCACTCCCTCACCAGAGCAGCGTTTGCCATATGAACACAACAATAAAACCCCAGCCCCCGCAGTCCCTAGCAGCTGCGAAGCAACTGACCACGGCGGCGGTCAGACTTGCGACGCAGCATAGGGTGCTAATAATCCCTGGCTCCGGACAGGTCGCCATTGGAATATGAACCTGGCAACGTTTAACGCTAGAACGTTATCTAGTGAGGCGAGTCTAGCAGTGCTACTGGAGGAATTAGAGGGCAGTAAATGGGATATAATAGGGCTCAGTGAAGTTAGAAGGCCGACAGAAGCATATACAGTGCTAAAAAGCGGGCACGTCCTGTGCTATGGGGGCTTAGCGGAGAGACGAGAACTAGGAGTCGGATTCCTGATTATTAAGAATATCAGTGGTAACATGCAGGAATTCTAAGCATTAACGAGAGGGTGGCAGGTCTTGTTGTGAACCTAATGAGGTACAAAATGAAGGTTGTACAGGTCTAGGCCCCTATATTCAGTCATGATGACCAGGTAGTCGAAATCTTGTATGAAGACGTGGAATCGGCTATGGGTAGAGTGAAAACAAAATGAACTATACTGATGGGTGACTTCAATGCCAAGGTGGGCATGAAGCAGGCTGGAGACAAGGCAGTGGGGGAATATGGCATAGGCAGTAGGAATAGCAGGGGAGAGTTATTAGTAGAGTTTGCGGAACAGAAAAATATGCGGATAATGAATACCTTCTTCCGCAAGCGGGATAGCCGAAAGTGGACGGGGAGGAGCCCGAACGGCGAGACTAGAAATGAAATAGATCTCATACTCCATGAACCATGCCATCATACAAGATGTGGACGTGCTCGGCAAGGTGCGCTGCAGTGACCATAGGATGGTAAGAACTCGAATTACCATAGACCTGGGGAGGGAACGGAAGAAACTGGTACATAAGAAGCCGATCAATGAGTTAGCGGTAAGAGGGAAAATAGTGTAATTCCAGATCAAGCTACAGAACAGGTATTCGGCTTTAACTCAGGAAGAGGACCTTAGTGTTGAAGCAATGAACGACAATCTTGTGGGGATCATTAAGGAGTGTGCACTAGAAGTCGGTGGTAACTCCGTTAGACAAGATACCAGTAAGCTATCGCAGGAGACGAAAGATCTGATCAAGAAACGCCAATGTATGAAAGCCTCTAACTCTGCAGCTTGAATATAACTGGCAGAACTTTCGAAGTAATACAACAAGCGTAAGAGAGCTTACATAAGGAAGTATAATATGGATAGAATTGAACATGCTCTCAGGAACGGAGGAAGGCTAAAACCAGAGAAGAAACTAGGAATTGGCAAGAATCAGATGTATGCGTTAAGAGACAAAGCCGGCAATATCATTACTAATATGGAAGAGATAGTTCAAGTGGTTGAGGAGCTTTATAGAGATTTATAGAGTACCAGTGGCACCCACGACAATAATGGAAGAGAGAATAGTCTAGAGGAATTCGAAATCCCCCAAGTAACGCCGGAAGAAGTAAAGACAGCCTTGGGAGCTATGCAAAGGGGGAAGGCAGCTGGGGAGGATCTGGTAACAGCAAATTTGTTGAAGGATGGTGGGCAGATTGTTCCAGAAAAATTGGCCCCCTGTACACGCAATGCCTCATGACCTCGAGCGTACCGGAATCTTGGAAGAACGCTAACATAATTCTAATCCATAAGAAAGGGGACGTAAAAGACTTGAAAAATTATAGACCGATCAGCGTACTGTCAGTTGCCTACAAACTATTTACTAAGGTAATCGCAAATAGAATAAGGAACACCTTAGACTTCTGTCAAACAAAGGACCAGGGCGGATTCCGGGAAGGCTACTCAACAATATACCATATTCACACTATCAATCAGGTGATAGAGAAATGTGCGGAATATAACAAACCCTTATATATAGCTTTCTTTGATTACGAGAAAGCGTTTGATTCTGTCGAAACCTCAGCAGTCATGGAGGCATTACGGAATCAGGGTGTAGATGAGCCGTATGTAAAAATCCTGAAAGATATCTATAGCGGCTCCACAGCCACCGTAGTCCTCCATAAAGAAAGCAACAAAATCCCAATAAAGAAAGGCGTCAGGCAGGGAGATACCATCTCTCCAATGCTATTCACAGCGTGTTTACAGGGGGTATTCAGAGAAATGGATTGGGAAGAATTAGGGATAAACGTTAATGGAGGTTATCTTAGTGACTTGCGATTCGCTGATGATATTGCCTTGTTTAGTAACTCAGGGGACCAATTGCAGTGCATGCTCACTGACCTGGAGAGGCAAAGCAGAAGAGTGGGTCTAAAAATTAAGCTGCAGAAAACTAAAGTAATGTTTAACAGTCTCGGAAGAGAACATCAATTTACAATAGGTAGCGAGGCACTGGAAGTGGTAAGGGAATACATCTAGTTAGGGCAGGTAGTGGCGGCGGATCCGGATCATGAGACGGAAATAATCAGAAGAATAAGAATGGGCTGGGGTGCGTTTGGCAGGCATTCTCAGATCACGAACAGCAGGTTGCCTTTATCCCTCAAGAGAAAAGTGTATAATAGCTGTGTCTTACCGGTACTTACCTACGGGGCAGAAACCTGGAGGCTTACGAAAAGGGTTCTACTTAAATTGAGGACGACGCAACGAGCTATGGAAAGAAGAATGATGGGTGTAACGTTAAGGGATAAGAAAAGAACAGATTGGGTGGGGGAACAAACGCGAGTCAGTGACAGGTTAGTTGAAATCAAGAAAAAGAAATGGGGATGGGCAGGACATGTAATGAGGAGGGAAGATAACCGATGGTCATTAAGGGTTACGGACAGGATTCCAAGGGAAGGGAAGCGTAGCAGGGGGTGGCAGAAAGTTAGGTGGGCGGGTGAGATTAAGAAGCTTGCAGGGACTACATGGCCACAATTAGTACATGACCGGGGTTGTTGTAGAAGTATGGGAGAGGCCTTTGCGCTGGAGTGGGCGTAACCAGGCTGATGATGATGATGATGATGATGATGATGATGATGATGATGATGATGATGATGACATGCTATCAGAGACACCAAAACACGAGCGCATATTAAAATTTAATCTCCAGATTTTGTTCCCGTCATATTACCTGGTGGTTTGGTGTCTTTCTTTAGCAGGCAGCAATTTTAATAAGCCAGATTGCAATAACGCGACAAACGCTGTATTCTCCTACGAGCAACCCGCCGGCGGCTTATAGGTATTCAAACCCGATCATCAAGCAATGGAGCTGAAACATTTGTGCTATGCCGACTCTGCTACATCCTTCACACTTTCTGGGGCGCTTTTTTCCCCGGAAGTACAATATTTTGGTATGATACTTGAAGCTTTTCCTAATAAGTGCTATCGTTGAAGGCGTTCTCGTGAAGTCGAATTCATCAAATGCTTTACTCGTGAATTACAGCACTCAAGGTGCCCACACGTAAGCTTGGGTGATCCGTGGTGAATACAAACAGTGGCGTTTGCATACTACAACACACTTGGTTACCTTAATAGCAGCTAACTATGCGTTTGCTTGAGTTCTGCCCCCCAGGTGGCACCACTGACCCCGCTGTTCACGTTTACACCTCTGGTAGCCCGCAATTCCGCAAGCGTTGTTTCACACAGCGGAATACCCTACAAGCACAAGCTCTTTATTTTCACATGGCGCCGACGGTACACCAGCGGGCAAGAAGGGAAAGGTTTAAGCCACCCTGGTGGCATAGTGGCTTTGGCTTCGCAATGGTGAGCCCAAGGCTTCAATTTCCGATCCCGGCTGCGGTGGCTGCATGCAACATGCAAAATGGAAATGCAAAAACGTCCATGTACCTTGCATTGTTTGCTAAAACCTCAGGTGGTCAAAATTAATCCGCAGTCTTCTTCCACGGTGAACCTCAAGATAATATAGTAAATTTGGTACGTAAAACCCCAGAATTTATTTCTTGATAGACGGCTTAAACTATAAATGGTGTATTGGGCGAACTTACACTGCCTAAACAAAGATACATCTCGGAGGCAGGGAGATAGCAGCTTACGTCTGACAACTAAGATGCATGTTTTATCGAATCTTCCAAATGGCCGGTGAGTCCCGCCGTGGTTGCTCAGTGGCTATGGTTTTAGGCTGCTGAGCACGAGGTTGCGGGATCAAATCCCGGCCACGTCGGCCGCATTTCGATGGGGGCGAAATGCGAAAACCCCTGTGTACTTAGATTTATGTGCACGTTAAAGAACCCCAGGTGGTCGAAATTTCCGGAGGCCTGCACTATGGCGTGCCTCATAATCAGAAAGTGGTTTTGGCACGTAAAACCTCCAGCATAATTTACCAGGTAATTTCTCAAATGTTACAAATAGCTCAGTAATGGAGCAAAAAATTACATTTATTGTAGCTTCTGTTTGAAGTGCGCCAGCTTTCCTGTATTCAGGTATAGTTCCGTAAAACACTTTACATAATTGTGGCGCATCATTGTACCCTTTACAAAATTTCACATAATGACATGACATGACATAAACTTTACATTTTACAAACAATTTACATAATTGTAGCCAGCTACGAATCCGTTGCACTGTGGCGACCGCATTGAGGTCCTCAGCATCATGTCGTGGGTTCAATTAAAGACCATGGCAGCCACATTTTCATGTTAGCGAATGAAACACGAAGGAGTTCGGTGCACGCTCGAACGCTGAATGGTCGAAATTATTTCAGAGGTCCCGACCACGACTCTAGTGATAACCCATGAGACGCCTTGAAAGTGGAACAGAACAATTCATTTTATTTTATTACCTACAGCACAAGCTGAACAAAGGATTCTGTACACAGACATCTTATTCTACACTATAATAAGATGGTCAACGCACGAGAAAGAATAATTTTCAAAATGGAAAGGGAGAACGCTCGACATTCAGGAAAACGGTTCGATATTTCCCGCATACTCGTTCCGGGTTTCAGAGTGAACGCCCTAGATTTTCAAATTGATAGAATCAAGTTCTTACTAAAGTACACTGCTGACGCAAATTAAGAAAAGGCTGCTGGAACAGTTCCGTGCGCCACTTTTAAATTTCAAAGTGTACGACTCATGTTGGCCACCTTCTTGGAATAAGATGGAACAGCAGGGCGAGCTTTGCCACGACATCTGTATTTCCAATGAATATAGAAAATGTTTATTTTATATTTTATGTTTTAGTAAAGAAAAAAACAAAGCAACAATTAAAAAGAAAGAACTGTAAGTACGCAAGTTCAGCGAGCATAAAAAAATAAAGATAGGTTAAGCAATATAGCACTACCGCAGTGAGAATTTTATACACAGTAAAGCTTTATCACAAGTTTCGTTTTACATTATCAACACAATTAAAAAAAAACTAGTTTCGCTGGCAAAGCGAACCAGAAACGCGATAGCTACCTAAATAATGCTCTACAAACATTAGCTTGTTTTGTGTGGTGTTTGCTGGAGCAAACATCTGCGGCACGACATGACAGCTGCGAGATGCAATGTGCAATAAGATTGAGCGCCGTTTCTGTCATGTTTGACGTACTGAAAATTCAAAATGAAGTGATAGTTGGCAAAACATGTTACACTGTACGCTTTAGACCATTTCGTGGCGTGTTGGAATGAAAATTATAAGGTGAGTGTAAGGAATCTATTCAGCGGTACTAAAACAACTGTGAAATCGTATTCGTTTGCGGCAATTGCCGGCTCCCAGTACTGAAGTGGAAAGATTGCTCCTTTTCTCCTCCTACCTTCGTGCAGAAGTGTGTGCATTCGGCATGCGTTTGGTAGTTTGGCGACATCACGTACCCGACCATGTGGGCCCAACCATCCTGCGCCCATAGCCATGCGTGCCTTAACCTCGTTCGGAGAAAAGGGGACCCTTGGGGTCGAGCCGACACCGAGTGTGTGGATGTTTAAGGCCCCTCGCTCTTGCATCCCACCTGTATTGCCTCCATTGCGGGTAGTCGTCAACTAACGAATAACCCACCCGAGAGAATTGTGTAGTCGCGCTTTTGTCTGATTATCAATCTCAGAGGTACTTCGCGCACTTTCGGGGGTGGTATATCTGTCTAGCTGTCTATCGATCCGTGTCTATCTCTAACCATATTTTTCTTTATTCGGTCACTGGGTAGCCCACGGTCTGGTGGTTAGAACACCGGCAAACTGTGATGAAGGAACATGGTGAAAACCAATCGTCAGGCCAACTTGGGTCGCGGTTTTGCAAGATCGGGTAAGCGCCGCTAATTGGGCGATATGTTTCGTGTCAACTTCAGGTGACACTTTTCAGGCCCTAATTATTTGGGATTGGAAGTTTCTCCACTAGAAAAAAAAAATGAAGCCAACCGAGCTTGTGCAACACAGTCGGTAGGTATACGTTTTCACTTGCCGTCGTTTCAGCAAGCCAGCGTCATTGAACAGAGTTAACCACTTTTAGAGTCCTGCGTGTTCCCCTAAAATGCCACAAGAAAGGCACATCCATGGCATATTCTCGCAGGGAAGCCCCACGGTTCAGAAAGGGTGGTATGAGCCTGATAAGCTGTTTCACGTGAGTGAATCTGAACGTATTGTGCCGGCCTACAACGGCAACATACATCCTTTACAGCCACCTACGCAGATAAAGGTGAGATATAGAAAGCAAGAAGAGGAATGGCAGGGAGGTCAGCCAGGCGAGCGCCCTGTTTGCTACCCTACTCTAGAGATAAGGCAACGAGGGGGAATAAAACGAGGAAAAGAGTGAACATCGAATGCACGTGTGAGGATGCACAGGAACAATGTGAGCGGTGTCTCCAACCAGTATACTTCGATATCTGTACTCCTGTACGAAACGACAGTGACGGATGTAACCACGGACCGAGTATATTGACAAGCCCATGAAATGTTTAGGGCGGTGACGTTTTGGAGACCCAAGGGACCTCACAGTTTCTCAATTTACAGTTTCGGAATGCGTAATTCCTCTGTGCACTTCTCGACCATGAGCAAACCTTCACTGATATTCGGCAGACAGTCCAGTTCTGCTCACCATGGGACACACCGCTACACACGCATTCGCAGGAAGGAGTTGACGACTCGTGTAAAATTGCTGGACACACTTGCGTATAAAATGCTGAATAATGTTTTACAGCGAAGCTGTATGCTTGTACTGTCCAAGCAAATTTTCGTGTGTTTGACGTGGTAAGCAAAAAACTTCCCATACGTGGGCGGATCCCGGAGAGAGTGCAATGCCGGGCTGGCGCGCGGCGGAGGTGAAGCAAACGTTAAGCACTCCCCATACGTGGGCCGATGTCAAAGATAGTGCGAAGCCGGGCCGACCCGTGGCGAAGGTGAAGCAGGCATTAAGCACTACCCATACATGGGCCGATCTCAAAGATAGTGCAAATCTGGGCCGACCCCCGGGGAGGTGCAGTTCGCCATTAAGGACCTACATACGCAGCTTCGCTGATCATCCTTCTTCCCAGAGTGGAAGGGCACTGAGTTTTTCTTTCATCACAGCAGCCGCGGCCGATTCTTTTTGTTCTTGTTGCTGTTGGTGGTGCTAAGTGACCTGGTTTCCTCCTCTTGCTCTGCTTTCTTTCTTTCGCATTAACACGTTTTGCTGCTACAATAAATGAGCGAGGACGCACCCCTGCCTGAACACCTTCTCTTCCTTTTTTTTATCTCCTGCTCCTCCTCCTAGTAAAAACTTGTTCTAGGCCTGTTACAAATGCCGTGTGGGGAAGAACTTTGCGCGCTTTGTTAATAATATAATATAATTGCATCCATACCTGGGACGCAATACATAGGCCTAGATAGTGTTTGCACCCTTTCAAAGCATACTCGTAGTTTGAACGTACACTTAAAGAACATTTACAAACAGTGAAGTTCAATACGCAAGGTGCAGGCAATGCGTAACGTTAGGAGGACCGCTTCGTTAAATGATGTCCACTCCAAACTGCAAATGAGAAAACAAACATTTCATCAAGTTGCACTATTCGTAATTAAACAGCAAACAACGCTCCTTGAGAAACCTGTTTGTTTAAAAGCCTAGAATAATGGCTCGCCTTTTTTATAAAAGCAAAGCTTGAAGATTTGACAACGCCGGACGGCAATATTTTTTTCCTTAGAATGTGCCATTATACCGGCAACACCTCACTCTAGATATTTTAGATCACAGACACAAAGGACATGCCCAACATGTGTTAGCAGACGTTATTAGCCACCTTTCCCGCAGTTTCAATACATAAATTGCGAAAGCCCTAGCATTCTTTATCGGTACACTTTCAAGATGCCAAGTGTCACTTAAACAGCCTAGCACGCCACTTCCAATAAATACCAAAAGAATTTCTGGAAAGCAAGCTTTATTTAAAAGGAATGACTCGGAACATGAATAAAAAGAAACGAATTGTGTTACTTTTACTTTTCTGTTGTTGGAAAATGGTTCTCGCGGTCGTCATTGCCGCCTTCTAAAATATTATTCTGTACGATGCAACAAGGGTAAGCTTAAAACGTTTATTATTCATTTTTCTACAGAAATAGGATTTTATGTTCCTTTTAATTATTGATATTGCATTGATGTCCTCTGAATAATTTGGCGCCACGAGCTGCGCTTTGATGTAGCATGCTGCACGCTTCCGAGGTACCACAACAACCAGGCTAGTGAATTTTCTAGTCTATACGGTTCCTGCATAGTAACGATAGGACTACTTATACTATCAAATCTATTTTCTGATCCCATAGTTCGGAACATGCTACAAGTGTTCTTTTCATATGCTTTAGACGGGTTCCGGTAGGGTAGATACACATAGGCCGTAAGTTAAAGCATGCGTATTGGCTAGAAGTGGTTGAGGCTCGATACATGCGCTTCTATTTCTTGCCTAGTTATTACTAACCTGTCGACAAAGCTCATTAGCGTCCGGTGTACTATGATCCATCATTTGCTTTATGGGGTGGGCTGAAGCTTTATCGTGTGCTTCTTGCCACCTCCATATAGCATTTATTGTTAAGTTGTCTTAATGAACGTGACCATCAACATTCCCATTATAAGCCTTATTATTCTAATAAACTCCACGGATGGTGCCATAAGTGTTGTACTCCCACAAGTACTGCCTTACGCCTGTCCAGTGGCATCAGAACGCATCTGATTTCTCCAGATTTTGAAATCACGTTATTTCGCCTAATCATCTTCTGAGCTCAGCACTGTTTCAATTTTCTTGGCCGCATTGAATTTCTCTATTATAACACAGTTTTTCTTGTCCATGCACTACACGTCCTGCCCACTTTATATCTTTCATTTAATATTTACGAAAACACCGGATACGGGGGAAGTCGGGGCAGCCCGCCCTGAAATCTAACACAAGTGTAGACACAGATCAGAAATCACTGCAAGCAACCTTATTAGGCATCTGAAAAACTGTCATCTAGCCAGCTGATACGCAATGTGTTGTCTAGGGACATATAGTGGGACACTCCTGTCTACTGCTTTTACAGCGTGCTGTTCTTTGAAACCAAGTAAGCAAGCATCGCAGTACTGAAATGTCGGTTGGTAATGCGTGGTGCTATCATTCTTGCACGAAAGTGGCTCCCATTTATGCTGGAATACAGAACTACGTGTAATTAACCACGATGGACAACTAATTAGGCTCACTGTTACATTCAGGAATAAAGAACTTTGTGTAAAAAATCACGAGGCTACAAATAACCATGGTGTGTGTCTCTAAACACGGTATGCATTCTATATTTAAAGGTTCTTTATTTGATAAAACATTTTCACCATTACTTGGCTCTAAAGACCACGTAGAGAAATATGTCTTATTTCGCCATAATTTGATCTCGCCGTGGGGGCTTATGGACTATAGCGTTCTCCTATTGAGCAGGAGGGCTATGTTCGATTCCCGGGGATGATCGCTAGCGGCAATGTCATAGTGAAAGACTGCAGAATGATAGTGTACAGTGCATAATAGGACATCGAAAGGTCAAAATAACTTTGCAACATTCCAGTATGGCGTCTCACAGTGAGGTCTACTCTTGAGGACGCTAACGTAATAATTTAGTTCAGTATTTATTATGCAGCACCAAGCGCCTAGCAGTGTTATGTAAGCCGGCATTTATTTATTGCGAATTCTAATAAATACATGCAAAAGTGCGCGAAAATCACATTTTCGCGAATAAAATAGGTGAAACTGTTGATATTCTTCAAAATGGGTTCGGGTTTTCCTGCACACTCTTGAGGAATTTGATTTTGTACGCGCTCTCACCGCGAACGCCATTCTCGATAACTGGTTTTTAGGAACGCGGACAATGTCGTCATAATCCTCGTCCGTTTCATTCACCCATAACCGTCACGCTTAAAGTCTCTATTGCGCCCATGACATTGCAGAAATTACCAATGCGATTGGTGCACGATAGCCCAGTGGCAACAGCCTCAGGCACCCGTTAACACAGGGAAGTGAATTTAATAGGAGCGCCAATTGAATGTCCAGCAGCCGCTTTCTCAGAGTAGCAAAAATGGATCTGGGAGGCCATGCTTTTGCGGACCGTATGGGCCTGTGGGCCTGAAGCAACTGCAGGGTAGGGAACACATCATAGCGGACAAGCATTCCATACCACTTACATAACTGGTAGTTGTGGACATGACATGACAATAACTTTATTTGAGTCCTGAGGGACTGAGATCTTGGGAAGCTAAAACCGAAGGCTCCCGAAGATAAAGTCGGTGGCGCCACCCACGATGGGACCGGGAGATGAAGTTCCGCCGCAATGTCGTGGGCCCTCTGGACAGCCTGGAGTTGCATGTGGAGATTGCTGCTCTTGAGCGATTCCTGCCATTGTTCTTTCGTGATGGGTGAAGAGGCGTTAAGGGCTGGGCACAGCCAGAGCATGTGCTCAAAAGAGCATGAGTCATGACCACATTTGGGGCACGACTGTGAGTGGGCAGGATCTATCCTGTTAAGAGACCGAGGAGAGGGATACGAACGGGTTTGCAGAAGTCTGAGTGTGCTAGCCTGAGGTTTGTTCAATTTAGGGTGAGGGGGTGGAAATGTCCTCCTGCCCAGTCGATAATGGGAAACAATTTCATGGAAAGTACATAATGGATCTTTGTGGATGTTGACCTCGTTACGAGCCTGGCTACCCGCGACAGCGCGGTACGTGAAATCACGCGCTCTCCGGTGGGCCTGCTCGTTAGGATTACATCCAAGCGGATTAACTGAGCTATCTAGATAGGCTGGGAACCACGAGATGTGGTATTCTTCGCTGCTCGCCCTAGTCTTTTGAAGTGCTTTAAGCAAAATACTGTTCGCCTGTTCAGGTACGACAGCGGACGAGAAGGATCTAACCGCCGTGCGCGAGTCCGAGAAGATGATAGCGGGAACTTTTGAGCTGTGAAAAGCCAGAGCGATCGCCGCTTCCTCCGCCAAATGAGCAAACTTCGTATAAACAGAGGCTGCACTGACCAGGTTGCCTGCCGCGTCTACCACCGAGACAGCGAACTTATCCCCACTGTCATATCTGGCAGCATCCACAAAGAGGGCATCTAGTTTCTTCTGATTTATCTTTTTAACGATGGACTTGGCTCTCGCCAATCTCCTACCCTCGTTATGCACTGGGTGGATGTTTCGCGAAACGGGCTCAACCATGATGTGATTTCTGGTTTCGCGGAGTTGCGGGCAATGTTTATTTTAAGTAGTTTATCTTGTGCTACATTCAATCGATTTGCCGATGTGCGTACGTGGCAACATATTGCCATACCACAAGTATAATAAAGCCGTTGTATGTCCCGTACTACTCTATTAGGTGGTCTCTGTTTCTAAATCACGCCCATGATTATTACTGCATGTGGGCACAAAACATTCGTATTGGCGGTAGACCGGGACGAAGATTGTCATTGATGTCAATTGGCAAAACTAGGCAGCTGAAGTTCTTAGCGCGTGTATTAGCAGGAGGGCTAATAAATATTGTGACATGCGGCTTCCGATAAAGTGGAAGATATCTAATTTTTTTCCTTCTAAATAACCTCGAGAAAGGTCAAGACTTAGAGAACATTCGGGGAATTTCTGTTACCCTATCCAGTGAAATAATAATTAACAGTGTCTTTTATAATAAGTTTCGTACACAGTTGTCCAAATTTATCCGTATAACAAGGCATCTCACCAGCCTCCATTGCGTGGTTTGGTTATGCAATGGCAGTTCTGGTCTAGGGATCACTTTACAGCAAACAATTTAGAACTGTTTCAATATTAGTCGACATAGGAGCCTCTATAAAGCTGCATTGCGATGCTGCTAGGAGGTGAGCTTCAATGCCAACGCGAACATTCTTTGCTTCCGCCTCGACTGTCGTCGGTAACTGCCCGCTTCTTCCCCTCCTCTTCTCATACCTGAGTCGAGGGACCACGACACGTTTACGTCATGACACCTGGTCCTCTTTTAATGCCATTAGCATTATTAGCCGACCTCGGCCACCTGGCAAGCCGTTGCTCTCTGTTATCTAGCCCCGGAAATGCCGTTCTCGCACGCAAAAAAAAAAAAAAATCGACGAACCCATCTGACAAAGTAGACGTCAATGCGTTTTGCGTTCAAGCAATGTAGCGAAGCGCCGTTAGCTGAAGGCACCTTTATTTACAACATGTAGTGTTGGTATTGAGATTTCCATTGATTCGTGTTCAATGATGGTAGAAAATATGTTCACTAAATGTGGCACCCCAACCGCAGCAACTTTTATCCCGCCTGAACTGTAGAAGTTGGGTTCAGCATATTGGACTTCGAATAAACTACGGCGGGATTGAACATGCTTGCCTATTTAAGTGCAAAGCTTTAATTTTAATTATCAGCTTCGAGTTCAATGCTACCCACAAAATGGCATCACAAGGTGAAAGAAGTTCACAGTAGCGGAATCGTACGTTCAAATGTACTGCTCTGTACAGGTGTTGAAAGTTTTTTAAATATTTGTTTCATTCTACATGTGTTCGGCATTGTGGGCAAAAATAACGCGATTGTGTAGAGTCACGTGTTGAAGAAAAGGTGGTGTCGGTATCAGCGTGGGTGGCATTGTCTGTCAGTGAAAATTTCCGTGTACATTTAGGTATATGTACATGCCACGCCTTGCTATATGACATGCGGTACATGCGGGTTATATTGCCACACAATTCTATCACTAAAGTTGCTCATACTTTCTCTTGCATTCATGACAAAGGTGCTCCTTGGAATTTTGAGAATGATAGCCTGTAAGCAAATCTGACGAAACAAAACACAGACAGGGTATGTCTTTTATGTTAAATCTTCTCAGACACAAATACTAAAAGTGCGAAACCATAACAGTAACCAAAAATGATGTAATTTTTTTTGGTGCTGCGGTGCATGACCTCCGGGATTGCGTCTCTACCAGAAAGCTCGCCTTCGTAAGCGAGCTTGCCGCCCACGTTTCCCGGTAGACATTATGGTTACATAAGGTGCAAGTGCCGGGAAGCGTGAGATGAATTGCCTTGAAATGCTACCGCGTTTCACTCTTAAATTATGGAGTTTTACGTGCCAGAACCACTCTCTCATTATGAGGCACGCCGTAGTGGAGGACTCCGGAAATTTTGACCACCAGGGGTTATTTAACGTGCACCTAAATCTAAGTACACGGGTGTTTTGGCATTTCGCCCCTATCGAAATGCGGCCGCCGTGGCCGGGATTCGATACCGCGACCTTGTGCTCAGCAGCCTAATACCATAGCCACTGAGCAACCACGGCGGGTCGTGTTTCACTCTTAAAGGCAAAGTTTTCCCATTTTTGCTTATTGTAGTATGTGTGATTCTATTTTCGGCAAGCCTTGGTATCCTAATTCATCATTAATCATGTTTAGTAGTGCAAGTTTGTATTGGGGACATAGCTTATAACTGTGCATTGAAGTAATCGGAATAAACTTGGGCTTCTCAAAAAATTTCTCTCCATGCGCGATGAAAAAAATTCGAGTAATAGGTGCATTATTCACTTTTGCAAAGGTGTAAGTACATTGTGTTTTCGCTTGTGCAAGTTTCGCTGACGACATTGCCATACGTAGTGTACTATAGGAAGAAAGCTTTGGGTAACATTAAGTTGATTGACACAGCAAAAGGAATATAACGTCTGCCTTGAGTGCCGAAGATTCTTGACAGTTTACCGTTCAATACTCTTAATGTGCTCATTTCAGCTAATTTGCTCTCCAAAAAGAACCCCCAGCGTTCTTGTCGATGGCACCTGATCTATGTCACCATCGTTCAGTTTAATGGGAAAAAGGCTGGACTGATTTGTTGCGCGGACGAAAGAGAATTGCTTTTCTATATTAATGCAAAATTTTCATAGAAGCCCATGCATTCTAAACATGGCGGTTCATCGGGGCTCATGGGGCGCAGAGTCGTCTGTACCCAGAGGGAACACTTCCGGTGGAAGAGAAGAACAATGTGGTGACATATCTGTTATAAAGAGAAGTGTCGTCATTTTGTTCTGAAAGGCGCGAAATTTCTTTTGGTGGCCTGCCATTAGAGCTGTATATTCACACGGCCGACCATTTTACTTGATGGGCGTTTCGAGCTTTCAGCACGGAATGCGAAGGAAGAAAAGGTCAGCCGTATTGGTGTCGAAATCGCACCCCTAAACAGAACATGCTTTCTTTGCAGGCCGACGAAAGCTCTAGGCGTAGAGTGCTGCTTCTATCGTTGGACGCGAAGCCTGTTGCCCTGAGCAGTCGCACGAAACAGTATTTATTGATTATGATAAATTAAAATAAAGATTTCTTTACTTATCACACACATATAAAATTGTTTATGAGTTTTATTTTGGTTGAATGAATATTACTGTGTCTTGCTTTAATTAAAAAACATTTTCTTTCGTAATGTTTGTTCCCAACAAACAGAGTCTTGCTTCAATGGCTGCACCCATAACCAGCCTTGCTGATGTCGGTGACAATATGCTCTGACCGCTTTTCGGCCGAAGCTTCGCGAGCTATATCGATCGACCTTGGCTTGTCACTCAGTCTCGTGACAGATGAAGCACGCGCAGGTGGGACAGCGTCCACTCTTGGCCACAGACGTCAGGCTGAGCCGGAGCACCCTGCCAATATAGGTCACTGCGACGAAACACTGAAGAACCGTGTCTTAACCATGCTTAACAGAGCTTTCGCTCGTATAACTACGTTAAGCCACGTTGAAGCCGAGCCACTTTTTTTTTTAGTTTAGGCATCGAAAACACATTGTGAAACGTTTTTCTGAGGTCTCCACTGGTATATTATATATGACATTACGAACACAGGCCTCTGCACTTCAGCACTATAAGGAACTAGGATTTCTACGCGGTCAAAAATTTTCCTTTTCGTGGCGTTAAAATGTCCTGAGATCGACTTTTTCTGTCACTGCTCTTTGTGGTCCGTGCATGTATATGAAGAATGCATACGAAGAACAAGAAAAGAAGTTGCCGTTCTCTATTTTGCATTTTACATCTCTCGTCGTAATAGGGAGTAATGGGAATAGGGAATAATGAGACGCCTACACTCCGGACTCCCGAGGAATAACGCAACTACGAAGATGACGTCCCGCATGCATTTGGCGTTTTGTGCACGATCTCCATGGATACTGTTTGCCGCCCGGCGGTGACGATTGCATTCTGGTTTCATTTCCTGCTGTCGCTTTTCGCAGGCACGTTGCTCCGGGGGAGCTACGTAATAATAATAGAGGCGATACAAGGGAGGGTGTGCACACCCATCACCACGATGACCATTTAATCAAGACAATAAATGTGTCCGCACCTTTGCTCAAAATTCTGTGTCTCCTCTGCGTCCTGTGATAGCAGCTTCGCTGGTTGTTCACCTTCACAGAGCGGAATAAGGTCATAATTTTTCCTTCAAACATCTGCGTGAGAGCCAGTGTTTATGAAGACGAAGTTTATAAAAGGGAACGCAAATCATCAAGGAGCGTTCTTTGCAGATGACCTTTGAATATGTCATTGATAACGACCTGAAATTTATGCGAACGCCACTACCATTTATTCAACGCACGTGATCAGGTCTGTACTACAGTGAAGTAAAATAGGTGAAATAGAATGAAATATCGAGTGCACAGGCCTTTTTAACTCATTACATTCCCTTTAATGCTTTTGACGTCTAAGATAAATTAACAAAATGTCTTTTTTTTAATGTCACTCTCTCCTACAGCATATTTAGGCCCCCCGGCAGACATCTCACTACAGATTGCCTTGCAGGTTGTATATTCTACAAACATGCAGAAATTCATTCTGTTAGCATGTATCCCTCTCATCTTCGCCATAATGTTAACCGCAAATGAAGCCAAGCAGCAATATGGTTCTGAGGAGGAGCTAAGTATGACTTCTATTACTTTACTATTGTTAATGGCAATATTTTCGGGAGGCTCACGCTAACATTCCTTAGGTTTTCTCATGCACAGAGCAAGCCTACTATAACATACACCAGTGTTCCTAGCATTGTGCTGAACAAACGCTTTCTCACGTTCTGCAATGTATTTGTGAAACAGATGAATTATTCGGTACATTATAGGAACGCTTCGTATTGTGCGAATAACATTTCCTTTCTTTTGTAATAAGGCTCAATGGCAACTATTTTTTTCCTTTTAAGAACCATTGGAAATAGAGGTTAACCTTGACAAATATGCTTATGCTTATGCTATGCTTTATTTCACTCGTTAATGCACATCCCTACATTTTTTGTCTTCTCTCTCCTGCGCTGTTGCATTATAGAATATCGTAAGGACATTTCCACTACAACCTTTAAGCTACAAATTTTTAGCACTTCCGAGTACAGAACTGATGTTCACGCGTGTTGTGGCACCTTCTCCTACCGTACACCAAGAAATACCACATGTCCAACAATGAGGAATTAAATGGTAACACCATATAAAACACGCATTTTAGATTTGTTCATCCTGCGTCACTCGCTTCAGTCGGCTCTGATCCCATCCTGGCTTATGTATTGTAAGTGCTGTCTGCGAATAATCAACCCTACCACGGTGCTTGGTTAGCCATTAAGGCGTTGTAATGCCCCCGGTCTAATTTCGCTTGACGTGTATTGTAATTAGTGGAGTCGTTTGGGACAAGACCTAAAATACTTCACTTCTTTCTGATGCAACTGACACTGTGGTACTGAGCGCTAAATGCTTGCTAACACATAAATAGCCTACCCTGTCGACTATTTCTCTATTGGCAGCAATGTAAGAACTGAAAGATTTCTGAGCCCTTACTGGCGTTACTTAAGCAGCTACTGGCGCCGGCAAACGCAAATGGAATAGCGCAGCGCCTGAGGGGGTGAAGTATCTGCGTTCAGGAAGGCTCAGAAGGATCCGAAATTTTTGTATGTCAAATCCGAATAATCTCTGTTTCTTAACGTCAATGATGAGAACAAATGCGCTATTAATTTATATCAGTTCACTTTTATTGAGGAATATTTGTTCAGTAAGTTATTCAGAGATTTTAGTTGTAAGCGAAGGAGACTGGGAGAGAATACAGGGTAGAATGCCACAGAGGCAGCTGGCGAGCACGCGCTTGGACAGAGTATGTTTGCTATATTAAATTCGACACCCGTTGCCTGCTGGTGCTACTAGGCATCTCTCTTCAATTATCGCCGTCGACTGTCGCATCGGCACTCCATCGAAGGTCTGCTTACGTTGCCAGTGCTGTTTCTCTTGTTGCTCGCGTCTGCCCTGCTGTACTTTCAGCTTCTACGCACGGATTGGCTGGGAAAGGGCACCTATAGACTCACCCTTTCTCTCCATCGCGAAGCATCTTCGCAGCTGGAATATGAAAGTGATCATTAGTAGTGCCTCTCCTTTAAGGCACCATACAGCAGGCACACAAATAGGCGATAGCAAACCGGGAGTGAGTGTCTCACGTCAGCAATAAGATGCTCTATAGCTTCGGGCTTCACGTACGAACCTATCTGAGAGTAATCCACAAACTACACTCTCTACCATGTTGTAAAGCCCGAACGGTTCATATATTTCGTTCCATATGTTCGCAATGCCATAAATTGATTGGGCAGGTGCATGAATATAATTACGTTCGCATGTCTTTTCACGCTCCTGCAGGAACGTGAACTCAGTGTTTTCTCTGACCATTTTCAAAGGTGTTATCCGAAGTATTGAACGCCAAGACGTGGAAGAACCGAGGGGCCAGATTTTCGTTCGTCAAAACACAATGAAGCAAACACATAAGAAATCAAATGAAAGTTGTGGGAAAAATGTATTTGATGCTTCATTAAAAAAGTAGAAAGCAGGTAAAGGCAAGCGAAAGTGAATGAAACATTACATAGACCCCATTTACTGCTTAAATCAGCAATTCGCTTAAATGCTTAAATCCGCAAGGCGATACTGGTTGGACCAAAGTGTTTCTGTAAGTTCAGTAGTTGTGTGTATGTGTGTGTGCGTGTGTGCGTGCATGTGTGTGTGTGTGCGTGTGTGTGTGTGGGTGTGTGTGTGTGATGCGAGAGCATACGTGTCTTTGATGACAGCAGCCCGGTGACAATCCCATTGAAGACGATCGTATTGCGGAACGGCAAGATTTCTAAGCCGGTCGTTCGACGTGAGCGGCAGAGATGGCAATTGCTGGTTGCATAAGTAGTGGACGAGCTTAAGCTAGAGAAACGTGGATTGTGATCTCATTAGCCACTGCTGATCGGGTCTTCTAATAAAAAAAGAAAAACAGCGCCCAAGCGCTCTGTACAGATGCACTCCGTACCAGCGAACCTGAAAGGAGCGGCTCTCGTGTTTGTCACTGGGTTAATCCTGGGGGTTCATTATACCATGCCTTGCTAGGCTGCCGAATCCTCGGTACGCTGTTGCTGCTTGCGCTCAGCTGCATGAGCCGGCTGCAGCATCGGCACAGCGTAAACGAGTTCGTTCCCGGTTCTGCTGGCGGAGTTGCTCATCAAAAGCTGCCTGCTCCTCAGCAGCACGCATGACGCGCTGCCTACCCATTTAGGGAGCCGAAGGGAAACTGGTGCGCGCGCGCCCAACGGCGACAGAGAGCAACTACGTCTCTACCGGCGCAGCTAATGGCGCGCCTCTCTTTCTCTTTCTATTCGCGCATGCGCATGGAGTTCCTCCTGAGGAGTTTTAAGCGTACAGGCGACAGACGGACTGGCGGACAAATCGGCTAGCTATATGCAGCTTCGCTGTAATACGTAGCTATGGCAACCTAATGTGATGTACGTTAATACGACGAAGAATGAGGCGAAGAATGTTTCGAATTAATGAAGTACATCTCGCTGCTGGTTGAAGGCAAGTCATTACTCTTGCGATTCTCCACTTTGAAGCTACGGGGACATCTGTTCTTAAGGCCCTAGGCGGAATAGACAAAACGAGCTTGCAAACAAATTTTGTTGTATAACAACCCTTAAAAAAAGCACATTCCCAAAGCAAAAGCCGTTCGCAATGTCAGAACATTTACGGTGCCCGCCAGTGCAAAGACGAGCTGTGTAGTCGCCAAAAGGCGTAGGTGTGATGGTAGCGGTGATACGAGATTCAGTATTTGTGGCAACCGCAAGCGTAAGTCGATGCACTCAACATACACATCCATCGCAGCTACCTATGTAAGGAATATATTGCCACATTATGGTAGTAGCAGTCTTACAAACCTAACTACTATTTGGTGTGGGTAAGCATTAGAACGTGTAGTTCATGCAATAGCATGAGTTTTCACACTCGCCATGACACTTCATGACACTTGGGTGGCAATGACGGCACAGCAAGCACTGCCTCACGTATTTTTCTCTTAATGTGCAGTTATCTTGGCCAGCTTCCTATCAACCTTCGCAACGCACGTGGAAATCAAGCTATCGGATCCGTGGAGGACAGCTTCCTGCAAGCCCAACAGGTGTCGTCGGCTTCGTTGAGCACCGCTCATAAGAAGCAGGACTATCACTGAGGCTTCACTGGTGGCAGCGAAGGCGCAGCAAGCACTGCCTCACGTATTTTCCTCTGAATGTGCAGTTATCTTGGCCAGCTTCCTATCAACCTTCGCACCGCACGTGGAAATCAGGCACTCGGATCCGTGGAGGACAGCTTCCTGCATGCCCAACACGTGTCGTCGGCTTCGTTGAGCACCGCTCATAAGAAGCAGGACTATCATTGAGGCTTCACTGGTGGCAGCGAAGGCGCAGCAAGCACTGCCTCACGTATTTTCCTCTGAATGTGCAGTTATCTTGGCCAGCTTCCTATCAACCTTCGCACCGCACGTGGAAATCAGGCACTCGGATCCGTGGAGGACAGCTTCCTGCATGCCCAACACGTGTCGTCGGCTTCGTTGAGCACCGCTCATAAGAAGCAGGACTATCACTGAGGCTTCACTGGTGGCAGCGAAGGCGCAGCAAGCACTGCCTCACGTATTTTCCTCTGAATGTGCAGTTATCTTGGCCAGCTTCCTATCAACCTTCGCACCGCACGTGGAAATCAGGCACTCGGATCCGTGGAGGACAGCTTCCTGCATGCCCAACACGTGTCGTCGGCTTCGTTGAGCACCGCTCATAAGAAGCAGGACTATCACTGAGGCTTCACTGGTGGCAGCGAAGGCGCAGCAAGCACTGCCTCACGTATTTTCCTCTGAATGTGCAGTTATCTTGGCCAGCTTCCTATCAACCTTCGCACCGCACGTGGAAATCAGGCACTCGGATCCGTGGAGGACAGCTTCCTGCATGCCCAACACGTGTCGTCGGCTTCGTTGAGCACCGCTCATAAGAAGCAGGACTATCACTGAGGCTTCACTGGTGGCAGCGAAGGCGCAGCAAGCACTGCCTCACGTATTTTCCTCTGAATGTGCAGTTATCTTGGCCAGCTTCCTATCAACCTTCGCACCGCACATGTAAATCAGGCACTCGGATCCGTGGAGGACAGCTTCCTGCATGCCCAACACGTGTCGTCGGCTTCGTTGAGCACCGCTCATAAGAAGCAGGACTATCACTGAGGCTTCACTGGTGGCAGCGAAGGCGCAGCAAGCACTGCCTCACGTATTTTCCTCTGAATGTGCAGTTATCTTGGCCAGCTTCCTATCAACCTTCGCACCGCACGTGGAAATCAGGCACTCGGATCCGTGGAGGACAGCTTCCTGCATGCCCAACACGTGTCGTCGGCTTCGTTGAGCACCGCTCATAAGAAGCAGGACTATCACTGAGGCTTCACTGGTGGCAGCGAAGGCGCAGCAAGCACTGCCTCACGTATTTTCCTCTGAATGTGCAGTTATCTTGGCCAGCTTCCTATCAACCTTCGCACCGCACGTGGAAATCAGGCACTCGGATCCGTGGAGGACAGCTTCCTGCATGCCCAACACGTGTCGTCGGCTTCGTTGAGCACCGCTCATAAGAAGCAGGACTATCACTGAGGCTTCACTGGTGGCAGCGAAGGCGCAGCAAGCACTGCCTCACGTATTTTCCTCTGAATGTGCAGTTATCTTGGCCAGCTTCCTATCAACCTTCGCACCGCACGTGGAAATCAGGCACTCGGATCCGTGGAGGACAGCTTCCTGCATGCCCAACACGTGTCGTCGGCTTCGTTGAGCACCGCTCATAAGAAGCAGGACCATCACCGAGGCTTCACTGGTGGCAGCGAAGGCGCAGCAAGCACTGCCTCACGTATTTTCCTCTGAATGTGCAGTTATCTTGGCCAGCTTCCTATCAACCTTCGCACCGCACGTGGAAATCAGGCACTCGGATCCGTAGAGGACAGCTTCCTGTATGCCCAACACGTGTCGTCGGCTTCGTTGAGCACCGCTCATAAGAAGCAGGACCATCACCGAGGCTTCACTGGTGGCAGCGACGGCGCAGCAAGCACTGCCTCACGTATTTTCCTCTGAATGTGCAGGTTAGTTGCGTTAAATCTTGCCTAATTTTTGTGTGTGACCTGTTCACTGTCGCCGCTGCCACAGTTACTTTTTTTCCTTTAGTGCTCTGGTGTGTGAAGCTGCTTGGTTAGTGCTTTGTTGCGAAACCAAAATGCCGACAAATTCAGAGCTTGCCAAGAGGATTGAAGCAATTGAGAATAAACTGGAAACTGAATGTACCCAATTCGCTGACGACATTCTCGGTAAATTTTTGTTAAAGTTGCAGTCCACTGGGCTTGATGCTGTTGAACTAAAGGAGCGGGTTGAAAGCCTGGAAGGAAGTATCGGTGTCTTAAATAACATCATTTAAAAAATGCGGGACGAAAAACTCAAGCTTACAGCTGACAACAAAAAGCTCATCTCAGAGAACAAAGCACTGTCTGAAAGGGTGGCTGAGATGGAACAGTACTCTAGAATGAACAATGTTGAGGTCAGGGGCGTCCCCTGCACCCAAGGGAAGGACTACATCGCAGTCATGCAAAGCATTGGCGCTAAAATTGGGTGCCCGGTAATGGCTGCTGGCATCGGTGTCGCTCATCGGGTCCCTACAAAAGTGGAAGACAAGAAAAACATCGTGGCTAGATTCTGTTCCCGCACAAAGAAGGATGAATTTGTCAGCAAGGCACATAAGCCTCAGCTTCATCTATGTGACATCGGGGTGAAAGCTTCTGTTGACAGTGCGGTCTACGTCAATGAGCACTTGACAGCACGAAATAAAGCGCTCTTTTCAAAGGCGCTGGCTTCGAAAAAACAATACAAATGGCAATTTCTCTGGACCAGCAACTGCCAAATCAAGGCTAGAAAAGCAGAGAAAACCAGAGTGTACCGCATTGCTGTTGATTCAGACCTAGCGGTCATTAACTAATCGGCATAAAGTTTGTGCCTCCCTTAACCCCTTATCTTCCATCATGGCGTCATATTACCCAACGAGCGAGTTAAATCACTTCCTTCATAATAGCAATCGCTCTCTTATTCATTTCAGTGCGCGCAGCCTCCGTAAACATCTCGATGACTTCCAGAATCTGCTTTCAACACTTTCTTTCACGTTTTCAATCATTGCAGTCTCGGAGACCTGGCTTAGCGTAGATGATAAAAACTTGTACTGTTTCCCTTCTTATAAATTACAGTATACACACAGACAGTCCAGCAACTACGGTGGTGCGGCTGTCTATATCTCGTCCGGAATCCCGTACAAAAGAAGACTCGACCTCACGAAATATTCAAAACTGCGAATCAGTATGGTTGAAATTCGATCCTAAGTTTCTTAACACCGATGATCGAAACTTCATCTTTGATTGCGTTTACCGTTCACCTTCCTCTTCAATTCAAGACTTTTGTATTTCTCTAAAAAAAATAATGGCAATGTTATCCGCTGAGACAAAAAATGTCATAATTATGGGTGATATGAACTTAAATTTAATGGAGTCATCCCCGAGCTCTGTCAATAAGTCGTCTTGTTTCCAAAGTTTTGGTTACGAATGTCTTATTAATATCCCTACTCTTTCAGTTCTTGGGGGTTCTAATCGATCATGCATTGTGTAATCTTTTGAATCCACCTGATGCAGGAGTACTTGAAAGTGACATTACTGACCATTTCCCCCTTTTTCTGCGCACTACATCTGCACACTGTTCCCATTCCAATTGTTACACCAAACTTGTTTTTGATAAAAAAATTATTCTCAGCAGCAGTATCTCACACTGACTGGTCTTTCGCTCTTGACACAAATGGTCCGCAAGTAGCCTTCTCGCAATTTATAACAAAGTTGATATCATACTATCATACCTACTCTCAGATAATTAAATGCAGAAAGAAAGTGGCTTCACCTCAAAATCCGTGGGTCACCGATAGTTGCTGAAGGCCATGCGCACACGAGGAAACCTATATAAAAAAACTAAAAGGCAACCATTTAATTTAAACCTACAAGCGCGGCACAAGAAATTTTGCAACACACTTTCTTCACGGCTTAAAAAAGCTAAAGCCTAATATTACGAAGAAAAAATTCTTAGATGTGGCTCGGACGTAAAGAAAAATGGCAAATAGGGAATTCCTTTTGAATAGGAAGCAAAAATATCCCACGATGGTAATACTTATTTCGAACCTCTTAAGATTGCAGAAGCTTTCAGTAATTTGTTTTTTGCTAATAACTCCACTCAAACTCAACACAACTTGTACGCATCAAAGCGCCTTCCACATTCATTTTATATGTTTACAACCACTCTTGATGAGGTGGTATCAGCAATCAACAATTTAAGAATAACCAGTGCTGGACTGGACGACATTCATCCTGGTCACGTTACAATGATTTCTAAATCTATATCATTTGTACTGTCTGAAATTATTAACCTCATATTTAAAACAAGCACATTTCCTCGCGAGCTTAAACGTGGTAGGGTTATTCCAGTTTTTAAGAAAGACGATCGCTCATCACTATCTAACTACAGACCAATCTGTGTTTGACACTTTTCATCGAGAAAATAATCGAAAAACGATTGATCAAATACATAACCAAATTTAATATTTTTTCACCTGACCAATTTGGATTAAGATCCGCTTACTCTACTGACTTGCATCTCTTACTGATCAATTAAAGAAAGCCATTGACAGCGGTAAATTCGCAGCATCCTTATTTGTAGACTTTTCAAAGGCATTTGACAGCATTGACCACGAAGTTCTTTATCTTAAACTAGATTCAATTGGTATCACAAGTCCTCTTTACTATTATTACGCAGCTACTTACGAGACAGATACCAGGTTGTTAGTGTTTCCGATGCTCATTCTAAACCTAAAATGACTAATTTAGGTGTACCACAAGGAACCATATTGGGCCCGTTACCCTTTTTACTTTATATTAATGATCTACCTAACTGCTTCAGATCTTCTAAATGTATACTACATGCCGATGATACAACAATTACTAATTCTGGCGAATGTCTATGAACGGTAATAGCCAAGCTTAATAGTGATCTTTATAACTTGTTAGAATGGTGCAAAATGAATAGACTTACCATTAATCCTACTAGAACTAAATTTATTTTATTCTCATCACAGAATAAATCATTACTATGCATTCCGCCCATTTCCATTGGTGACCATTTATTACAAGCAAGTGAAGAATGCACGTACTTAGGTGTTATTACTGACTGCAGCCTAAAATTTCATCGCCATATAACGCATATTAAAAAGAAGTTATCACATGGAATACGCATTCTCATCAGGGCGCGTCAATTTTTTCACGACTTGTGTTACTCTCACTCTATTTCGCGTTTGTACACTCTCACATTAACAACTGCATAACCTCCTGGGGTAACACAATCATATACAATCATATGGCTGTATATGATTTTTTATGCAGACGGAGACGCTTTTGTGGCTATAATTTTCCATGGGTGATGAAAAAGAAACCGAAAGAAAACGCCTAACTGTTTCTAAGTATAAGAACTTGTGCATCCATTCACTCTCGCATACTGTACTGTTAACCTCAGCCTTGTACTATATAGCATGTAATTTCAATTCAGCTGTAAGTCGAAGCAACGTATTTCTTGTGCCCACGTTTGCTCACGCTAAATTTTTTGTCTGAGTGAAAGTCTGCTTACGACGAAAGGTAACCCTGTCTATATACGAAGCGTATGTGAATACAAAAGCAATCACGAACCACCATCGATAAAAAACCATGTTAATTGCTCGAACGAGCTTGCTGCTGTGAAATAAAGCACACCTAATAAGCGCACCAAAAATCGTCGCGTGAGTCCTCTTGTAGCCAATCGTGTTCAAGGCAAGTGTACGAGTTCTCTTTAGTGGCGATAACAACTACTGATAGCCCAACGCATGTCGGATTGGTCTGCACTTCTCGACTGTAATGAACCATGTGGACTCCCACCAAAAGTCGAAGGTTCGCCTCCCAATAAATTTTGGTGCTATGAATTTTGACGGTGTTACGCCATCCGCCGTTAGGCTGAACATGAATACATTTTCTACAAGGCATCGTTGATATTGTCCATGATGTATTGTCATGTTTTTGTTTGCCATACCTAAGTACCTTTTCACTGATTAGCTATTTCCCAGGACACTCCTAAGTAGACGGAACGATCCGCTGCAGGTTCAGGAAGGGACATCTTTGAAAACTGCATACTGTCTTTATATATTGACTCCACGTACAAGTGAAAGCTGTTGTCAGGTGCACTCCAGGTTGCAGTCTTTCTTGAGTCTTCGTATACGGGAGCCAACGCGCAGTGGACGCAGGGCACGCGTGTACCACCATAGGTTAGCAGTTCGGGTAGTGAGTACAGAGCCCACGTCCACGAAAAGGGAAGTGAAGGAGTTCAGGTGGCGCGAACGAGTAAGCACTGCTGTGCGCAAGGTCAATGTTCTCGTCGTGAACAAGTCCTTGCATCGAGTGAACAGGGATGTTTGCACGTGAAGTCGTGTTAACAGTACGAATCTACTGCAGATGCGGTGTATTTTTGTGATTTTTGAAATGTGCATGGTCAATCCACCTACTTTCTTAGAAAAACACCGTTTATGCATTGGAGAACAAAAGTAAATGGAATGCCAGTGCATTTCTCTGCAAAGTTCAAGAAATATCTTGATCTTGGTGTCATCCAGAGAATTCGTTCTAGCTGGACTGTGCTGGTCTTGCAGGTTTTAGGCATAGATACTATGTTAAACATAAAGAAATCCACTCATGATTGATACGATTCCTTTATCAGCATTTTTAGCCATAAACAGCCTCTTCGTCGATGCAGAGGTGGATGAACTCTGCCTTTTCTAGTTTGTGGCCAGAGTACACTACATAGCGTGAGCGGAACCCTCTTCTCCTACAATGACAACAAAGAAAGCCCACTGACCATGAAGCGTGTTCATGCGTTTTTGGTTGCACAATATCAAGTAGTTGCTATGCTTAAGCAAGGAAGTAGAATGCAGTGATAGAGCGTTAACTGCAAAGATTTTGGACTGTAGATTAGCTTACCACAGTCCTGCATTATTCTAATAACTTTTATAACTTAAGCAAGGTTGCTTCCTGGCATAGAGAAGAAATCGCACCTTATAATTAGTTCAGAACAGTGCATGGAAAATAACTACGGAAACTAAGTAGGACATCAGTTCACGTACAGAAAAAAGCAATGATTTTTTAAATCGCTGCAAAAGCCGTTTCGAAAATTTAAGTCATTTGATGAATTCTAGTGTTGTTTAGAACAGATTACATTCATAAAACGTGGAGTGACCTTACGTGCTCATAGAAAAATAGCGGCGACACAGGCGTTTGTTCGTCCAAGTTAAAAAAAATGTTCCGAAGCGCACCAGAAGACAAGTCCGTAAAAACGCCAATTAGTGTTAGCTTGAATGATCAGAGATGACCAAAACATTGCACACAATTCTTATTTTCTTCCTTGCTAGCAAAAACCCTGAAAACGTGCTACAGCCAAATACTTCTATTTTTGCCTTTGATTCAACTTTATATCTATGTTTATTTCATGAACTCCACGTAGCCCAACATATATTTTTTAGATGCATTCAATGGGACAGAATCAAATATTTAGGCACGGGAACGTTTTTATAAATGCAATATCATTTTTATACACTGCAGCAACTTTTTAGTTTTGCACCGTTACCGAAATAAATTACAAAAAGCATTCAGTATATAACTTAGTCTGAAACGCTGATATTTAAATAAGTGACTCTAGGACTTGAAATGAATGTTCCAAATTTTATTTATGTAGAATGGAAATTGGCCTCTGGGGGGGGGGGGGGGGGGTCAGGAATTGCGAATGAGATCTAGGTGGCACCAAAAAGTGGGGCTGTCACAAAGGAATCGCGATTGGAATTACAATCATAGCTTAGTAAAATACATTATTGAGCTTGTCGTTGCCTACTCTAGGAGATAACACAAAACTATTTCTAGGGGCACCAATACATTGCAAGTAAAATTGGGACAAAGGTACTTCAAATGGGACATTCTGCCAATCTTTCAAGGGATACTAAATCGAAACAATAAATTTGTTTAGAAAGTCAACACTGTTTATTTGGAAAAACATAGAAGAAGGATGAAATGTCTGCATGTGCATCAGGTTCCATCCTTTATTGTCCCTCACATGACTTTCTTCTTCTTCATCTTCTTCCATATACAACATTTATTCGACTGATAAAGAAACTATCGATTGCTAGCACGTAATCCCTCGCATTTAAGGGCGCTTTCTTAGCTCGAACGCTCTTTTGTGGTGATGGGCAGGTCTATTTTTCCTGAAGTGAAGATGGATCTCGACTTGCTTCACTGTTTTGCACTTGTGCTGCTATCCCTTGCCATGACGTAGGCGGATAGTCAGCAGGCTGCTCAGCCGCAGGCAACAAGCTAATTGACGAGGTTGGTCGGGTAGTAGTAAAGTCCACTCTGAAAAACCAGGACAATCGGTTGCGAACTTCTTCGCAACTTCCGCGTGTGTTGCTTGAGTCCTGGAAGCGTTCTATGTTGGACCCTCTTCCAAAAAAAGTACGCTGGTCCCCGCCACTCGATAATCTTCTTTCGGTCCGAAAAGCTTGAAGAAATCTTGCCGCGAACTGTAGGTTCTATTACGCGGGCCTAGTCCCCGACGCCAAATTGTCTGGCTCGAGCTCCGCGACGTCATACTGTGTAAAGCTTTGAAGAAGCACGTTTTCGTCTAGCACGCTGAGGCAGCATGTTCAGTACCTGTGCTATATTTTCATGAAGATAGCTATCCAGCGGGCCAAGGATGTTTAATCGCGTTTGGGGCAGTCGTCCATGCAACAAAACGGCGGGTGCAACTCCTGTTGTGGCCTGAGGTTTGCAGCGGTAGACGCCCAAAGGAATATGTGACGGCAACGCGAAGATCCCGCTGCTCAAATGCTGCCATCTGCACAACAGACTTCAGAACTCTGCTGAGCCTTTGGACAACAACGTTTGCTTGGGGGGGGGGCAGTAGACAAACAAGGAACAATGGCGTTCCTGAACGGGCTCTTTGAATTCAGCCTAGCAGAACTGCGGTCTATGGTCGGACACTTTCCCATCGGGTCAGCTTTGACGGACAAACACTTGCACCAGAAAATTATTAACCAGAAAAAACTTGTATGAAAAATTACCTTTGGCTCATTTGTTGTGATAATAAGTGGGACTGCATAACCACAATGAATGAAAGCTTGCGAAAGGGTTCAATAATATCGGTATGAATGTTCTCCCAAGGTTTTCGGGGAACGCTACTGGCTGCATAGGTGCTGCAGCTGGCCGCGCGAGCTAATCGCATGACTGACAGAAAAACTGTCACAGGACTGACAGTAAACTCCCCGCCAGTACAAGCAGAGAACGAAGTTCATTTACTAATATAGGCGCAGGAGCTTGTTTTATCGCTTGAATAGATGATGCTAGTGGATAAAGTATTTGCACTTCACAACATGCGCCAGTAACGTGAGTTTTGTGACGTCAAAACGTTCGTTTGGTTGAGTTTGAGTCCTGCTTGAGAAAGCCCTTGCAAGACGGTGCGAAGATTTGAGAAATTATCTTTTCACGAACGGCTCTATACAGTAATGTCGTCTATGTAGAATAGTACACCTTTGCATCTTTTAAGCAGAAAATGCATAGTCTAACATGCTAATGGAGCTGAATCCAAGCCGAAGCACACTCACTTAATACTGAAGAGCCCGTCATGCATAATAAACGTTTGAGATCACGACTGTAAGAGTCGACTTCCACTTAGTCGTATGCAGACGCTAAATCAAGCTTCGAAAATTGCTGGGGGCCAGCTAAGCAATGCAGCAGCTCTTCTGAATGTGGAAGTGGAAAGCTATCAACAATTATAGCTTTATTGGGTTCTCACAGCCCAATGCACGTTCGTATTGATACATCCTTTTTTCGGATCACCACCATTGGAGAAACCCGTTGAGAGGTGTCAACGCGCTCAATAATGTATTGTGCTTCAAGTTTCTGTAGTTCAGCTGACACTTGCTTGCGAACACTGAAGGGCAACCTTCGGAGCTTGATGGCAACGAGTGAAACGAACTCGCCAACTTTAACTCTATGTTTGAATCTATTGACAAGTCCAGGCTGTTTGTGAAGCAGATGTTCGTACTCTGAACGTAGCTCAGGTGAAAATACAGGAGTGCGAAGCGTCCATGAAAGACGCTGAAGCTGTGTAACTTCAGTAGGGCTGCAATAGCATCTAGGCCTAGAACAGTGGTGTCCACTGACCGAACATAAAGAATGATAGCACTTCTGTCGTGGAATGAAATGTAGCAGACGCAATAAAACATCCGTGAACTCCTATTTTTGACTTCGAGTAGTTGAAAAGTTGTGCTGAGGTAGGCTTCAAAGACCAAGTACTTGCGAAAAAATGGTGATAAAGTTGTTGTGCTAGAATAGCGACGGACGATGCCATATTAACCAGAAACGGTATGGCCGGATCTTTCACGAAGATAGATGCGAAAATTCCGCGTTTGTGTCTCTTGACAACACAATGAGTTTTTTTTTTCGCTGCCGTGTGAGCTAGAGTCATCGTTGTTGGCTTGTTGAAGTTTCGCTAAGTGGCCAGATGACTTACACATAAAATCTAGATGCCCAATCTTCCCGTAGTGCCCATATTTACTCTTGGGCATCCTACCTACAAGACTAGTTGCAAGATTGTCAGTCGCTCCAAAACAATAGCGCGATCGAATGTTCATGATACCGTATATCGGAAGGCCGATTACTTTGGCTTTGCACTTGTCGCAACCGACATGGTCACGCGTGTCTTTTGATGGTTTAGGAAAGCTTTGGGCTTTATTTAACGCCTTGAACTGAGGCATCATCGTAAAATTCCTGAGCTTGACTCACCGCCTGTATGTACTGATTTGCGATCGTTAGAACTTGTGAGAGCGTCAGTACGGAGCCTTTAAAAAGTAACCGCTCACTGTAGACGATGATTCGTAGTTTTTGAGACTAGCTAATCACATAGCAGCTCATCAGTATGGCTTCCAAAATACAGTCGGCAATGAGGATTTGCAAAGCAGCGATGTATTCGTGCCCTGCCTTACCTGCATGTTGACCTCAACGACCGGACCACTCTCAAGCAACAATGACGTTGACTGAACGCTTCAATTGGTCGGAAGAGAAGGAGATTGTAGTCATATGCGTCCTTCGTCGACACGCTGTCACCTGCACTCGAAGGGCCAGCAGCAGAGTCGGACGAGTGCGCCGACTTTAGTGTTCAGAAAATCCGCTCCCTCTCCATGCCAAGACAGGTGAACAGAATCGCTCTTCAGCGTTGGCTGGAAGCTCGGTAGCTGCGGAAGCCACCATATACGTCTGCAAGGCCTGCTTCCACTGCTCTCATGGAACAGCCGAGTGACCAGTTAAAGGGAGAAATTGCAGTGGCAGTTGTAACCATCGAACGCTCATTGTGATGATCTAGCAGGAGAAATCACGAGTAAACTTGCCCTTGCATGGTTTCAATCTTCGTCGCTAATATGATGTATCTAGAAGACCATAGAATGGCGAGGTAATTGATGCATGCACATAATCTTCCTTCCTTTATTGTCTTCCACGCGACTTCCTCCTCCTTGTTGCATATAGGACAGAAATATTGTTGCAAAACTTCGTTATCGGTTTTTTTGCAAATATGGTTTCAAGATTAGATGAAAAAATGGAAGTCGACGTTTTATTTTCGAATGTTGCACAGCGAAGCACCCACCAGTATATCAGTGTGACGTCACAGGTTTAACAGTAATTTATCGCATTTTGGCGCTGCTCGAGCGTTACGAATTCCCCGAACTTACCACATCATGTCTTTGGCCTCTCTACTACACAATAAAGCCAATCTTTACCGCTAAATAGTTTCCTGGGCTCTACAGATGTAGTCGAAATCTATTAGGTCAAGGCGGGCTGCTGCGGGACCTTCAATGCTGCGGCGCCTCCCATCTTTCGCTGTTACCCCTTTTTTGGCCTACCAAGTATTTCCTAGCGGAAAAATTACTGTTTTGGGGATTGTGGTAGCGTGATTTACTAATGCAGAAGAAACCATTTTTCTATTTTGTGTCCCTGTAAAGGCACCTTCCTCCGCAGGCCCTTTAGTTATAGCACAGCCAAGTTGCAAAACAATTTCAAGCCTAGGTTTCTGCAACTTCCATTCTTGTAAGCATTCCCATAACACGGAGAAGAAGTTTTGTGATCAGTAAAATTATGAAAACACTCCGACAGCACTCAATAAAGGCTCACGCACTTCAGTGTTGAAATAGAGCGTCAGTAGCTGTGACGTAAAAGTGAGCAGAAATTCCCCGATCTTTGAAGGTAATTTAGAGTTTCTCAGCGCAGCTAAATATTGCATAACTCTTGTGAGCAAAATAAGGCGCTATTCTTGGCACTTGTTTCTTGCCTTGTTCAAATGCATAAGCCTAACGATAATCCTGTTCTCCAAAGGGTTATGCAAAGTGCAGCACTTATATTATGTATATGTGAAAACTGTCCTTCAACCTTTGCGCGCCTCTCCTGAGACCGCAACTTCCCCAGATAGAGTAGAAGCCAAAAAACAGGTAGGATCAAAGTCCACAGAAACCATAGCTCCCAGCAAAACTACTTATGTTGAACATGCAGTATAGCCTATCACCCTTGCAGATGATGACTTAGCTTCCAACGGTAGGCAGTCTACCGACAGCACCGTTACTCTGGCTAAATCCGGAATGTCATCAACAGGCGTGAGATCATTCTGTTCGCTAAAGTGGGGTTCCAGGACTTGTAAATGATACACGCAATTATGGAGGAGTCAACAGTTTCATTTCTATGGCTGTGTATATATACTCGGATACTAAATCTGGGACCAATATTCGTATTAGAGTTATCCTGGCCTATACAAGCAAAAAGCAGTTAGCGTTCAACATAATCACGGCACTAGCCAGCGAACTTCAACTGCTGATTGGTGGGCTGACCTGCAGAGCTCAAAACGACAACATTGCGTCATTTTGCCACAATGAATTATTGAGGCATGTAGGGTATGAAAGACCTTTTCACCTAACACAAAGCATTGTTCCTATGCTTCAAACAATGGTACTATGCTCAGAGGCTGACAATATAATGAAACATCTACACTCAAGCTTTCATGACGCTAGGAATAATTTCTTCTCAGTAAAATGTTCAAAATCCAACTCAAGTAAGTTTGGCACAACAACGAACTGTAATGTTACATGAATTTACATAGCGATGTCGTAAGGCAATAGCAACGAAAAGATACACCTTACCATCGCAAGCGAAAAAAGCGAGAGTTTCGGAAACTGGTTCAGTTGACTATATTGTCATGTTTGGTGCAGTGCTCAGCGATTAAAATATAATACCCGGAGCGTATGGCGGCCGGTGATCATTGCACCACCGCTGAGAGGACATTGAGATGGTGCACTGTGGTATAAGATCAAATTTGACAGTCGTTTATGTACCCTTAGGTGATTTAAATGCGAAAGCTTCTTTAATCCAGCCTAGCCTACCTTAATCCAGCTCAGTTTATCGTAATCCACATTAATCCACATTAAATCATTGCAATCTACCTTAATCTACGTTATTACAATTTCTGCAACCATAATACACCCTAATCTACCTTATTGCATGTTATTCCATCTTAATCTACATCAATGCACCTTAATCCACTTTAGCCTACATTATTCTACTTCATTCCACACTATTATACTTCCATTCACTTTTCTCCACCTTAATCCGCGTTAATTCTCCTTCATTCCCTTCATCTCCGTTCACTTTGCTCCACCTCGTCGCCTTACTCTAATTTGTTCTAACTTTATTCAAGGCATACAAATGTACTAGACGCTGATGATCTTTCGTGCCGCTCGTTGCGGACAACGCCGGCTTTTCTGCCCCATGAGTCATCTAACGCGTTTCCATTGAATGCGAGCTTTTGTCATGAATTGAAGCTTAATGTGGTGCCCAAGCTAAGGGGATTAGCTCAAGCAAACACCCAGCGCTCTCCGATGGCGCATTGCGTTTCAGTTGTAGAGCACTCTACACGCCGCGAACAATGTGACAGCGGTAACACTACGCTAAACGTAGTGTTAACACTGCGCTAAACGTAGTGTTAAAAAATAAAGAGAGAATGCGTCGGGCTTTAGCTGTGGCCAAACTCGGATGCCACCTATTCAAATACATGTAAAAGACCGAAACAGTTGTAAAGCGAAAGCTTTACTTTCGCCAGCCAGCGAGCCATTTCGGCTCGTCGCGCCGTGGGCCGTATGTCATATGCCGTGGCCGACGAACAACCTTGAGCCGCCGTTGTCTAGAAATGCCACTGCCGCCCTCCAACAGCTGCCGCTGCCGTTGCCGCTCGCTCAACCAGATTTGCTCCGCTGGGGTAGAGGGAGAGGAGATCTCGCCTCGCGGGATATATATATATATATATATATATATATATATATATATATATATGCGCTTTGCTTCGGTGGATGGATGTATGGATAAAACTCTTGGATCTAGTTAAATGTGGTTGGGCCCATAGACGTCCGGGAGCCCCATGGCCGACATCTCTAGGCAAGCATGGTCCACCAGCCAGAGCTGGTCACCCAAGCAAGTGGCCCGAAGAGCGGCCTACCTCGAGGAAAAGGAAATGTTGGGAATAGGCCCTACCGCCACATGCTTGGGGCAGCTCCGCAAACAGTGGAAAAGATCTGCCCGGGGCACTCGGCAGTTGGTACATCGTGGATTATGGAGACCAGGTTAAAATAAATGTGCCAGATAGGGAGAAATAAATGCTTTGGTCTGGATCTGGCGCCAGATTGAACTCTGATGGGCGGTAAGGGAATGGTGAGGGGGAATTAAATCTCGTCTACCATCCCTGTAATACGTGGTAACCTGGCGGTAGGTGCCGATCCCCTCTCCTGGTTTTTCCATAGGGTTGGGTGAGTGGTCGTCCAGGGTCCGGAGGGAAGGACCTCGGACATGCGCATTAACGTGCTCGTTCCCGGGGACACACTCATGCCAAGGATCCCACGTGACAGTCACCTGGTGGGGAAGCGAGGAATGCTTTGCAAAATGTGCGTTACCGTCTTAGGTGCTACACCTTGAAGGAAGTAACGGTATTCACTTTGGGAATTGGTGCAGATCTCTGTAATGGTAGAATCCGCAGCCGCATGCGCCACTGCTCGGGCTAATGCGACCGCCTCAGCAAATTGGTGCGCGCTGTTTTAATTGAGGCAGAGATGTTAATGCGTCCGTCCTCCGTAATGGCAGCGGCCGTGACCGTTCCTTTGAGCGGACCGACCTCGGCGTCGACATGAAGGACGTCTTCGCGATTTTGGTAACATCGGGCGTAGCAATCAGCCCGCGCCTTACGTCGACCCGGATAGCGGTGCGAATTCATGTTTCGTAGCAACGGTTTGAGTTGCATCTTAGCTGCGAGTCTTACAGGAATGGGGAACCACGGCTCTTCTATCGGGATCGTGCCGCTTGGCTCACCCTAGAGTTCGGAGTAGGTTTCGCCCAGTGGGTGTTCAGGTGAGGTGCAGAAGCTGATTACTGCTGTGTGTCTCTATGATTTCCTTTACGGTATTATAGAGACTAGTCTGTAGGAGGCGGGTAGTGCTAGCGCGCTTCGGCAGCCTTCGCCTCAGTGTATTTAGTCGTTATGGAGAGCGCGAAAGAGACGCAACAACGACAGAACGAAGCAAGGAAGAGACAGCGCGACCAAGAGACGCCAGAAGAACGCGCCGCACGACTCTAGAAGCGTCGCAACGAAGATGCGGCTACAAGAAGTCGTGCCACGTCCAGAAATGACTCTCCAACTGCGGAAGAGACCGCTTTGAGTTCTCGAGAGCGTCGGAATGAGACGCTGCGTAGACATTACCTAGTTGTTACCTAGCCTAGTCGTTACCTGAACAATGTGTCTTGTCGTGTCTATACAATATAGCTAAAACAAACAATTAACAAGCTAACACCACAAGCGTAACCATGCAGCTCTTGCTTTCGCAATTCAACTAGGGTTAACCAGATCTAAACTACAGGCAATTTTTATGAAACAACCGTCGGCCGGTTTTAATGAAGTTGGTTGCACTTGAGGAAAGAAGTTATATTCAGGGTACTCTTTCTAGCGAAATTTTGCTTGAGGGCTAGACGTTTTTTAAAACAAATTTTCAAAAATTGGTAAGCTTCAAAAAAAAAATACAAGCAAGAAGTTTATAAATTTGCAGTGCTGCACCTAGAACAGACATTGTTGTTTTGTGAACTTTATTCGGCAGATTACACAAAGCGGAGAAACATTAGATATTATTTTACATCTTGCGTGAATTTGTTACAATATTTACGAGGAATTCGCAAAAGTGCTACTCACGCAATAACGGTACATATGGAAGCCATCTATAGTACATAAATTTTGGGCGCTTTAGTTGTAATATTAAATGAAATTGACGTTATTGCGATATGACTTTTCATTGCTCAATTGGAGTTGTAAACTTGATAATTTTGATTGCTGAGTATTTATGATTTTCAAAAATTTTGTGATAAAAATGAAATAAATAAAAAATTCGCCACGAAGAGTCACTAGATTGTAAGTTTTTCGTTCAAATTCAACAAGCCACATCCAATTTGATGCAGTGATTGCCGAATGAAATGATTTATCCTCCCCCCCTGTATTTATATAAAAGCCTTTACTAATCACGTTTTATTGCGACATGTCACAGATAGCCTACACAGAAAGAAAAACTTCCCTTGAATTCGCAGGTCCATAGGTTCACTTTGTCACCGATCACGAGGCATGTAGAAATTGCCGACTTTAGTGCATCCAATATACTTGAATACTGTATGACCGTTTAACATGTAATGACGAACAAGGGTAGTAAACAACAAACCGACCGCAGTACTGCGCTTAGGGAGACGGCAGTCCGGCGATACCAGCAGCATACAGAGCTGAACAAAGCGGTACACCTGCTGAACCAAACGAACACGGGACATTCTTTTCACTAATGTTCCACTGTGTTGTGGTCACGTTTTGGCGCATTACGCGCAGAAGCAGGATTGGATTGGATTGAAATGAGCTTTCGCACAATCAGTGGCTGCCAGCACTGACTTCTGAGTACGCGCACAGCCTCAGCCGACGACGCCTGGACAGTCGCAAACCATGTTTTAGTCACTCCATTGCTGAAGGTGCAGTTCTGTCGTGCCCTCTGAAGCCACATATACGAGAGTTAAAAAAGGAAACACTGCTTCAAACTGCAGATCTAAGGACACTCACTGTCTCTCTCTTACCAGAACAAATGAAGTGAACGTATCAACAGTGCGGCCTTAGCGGGGCACGGATGGTGGGGCGGAGTGCAGTGGTTGGCAGCCTTGAGTTTCGTGTGTTTACTGTTCTGCTATGAAACTTGCTTTGTGCTTTAGCTTTCCATGAAACAAACTCACAGGTTCTCATGCTACTTTTGAGTGGCGTGTGCTCCAAGCGGATTGTGACCTATTCATACAGGGAGGGGCATGTGTTTTGTTTTGGATTAACAGAAAAAATAATTTTGTTGTTACTGCTGCTCGTCGTTTAGTGAAACTTCCTAGAACAATTGAATCTGTTTTTCCGGGTTGTTCATCATGAACGTTATTTTCCTAGCTCTTCAGCAAGAAAATTGCGAATAAAGCTGCTGCTAAGCCAGTGGTAGATTAAACTTGTTTCGCCACCTATCGGTAGCTGCGGAAGCAGCTGTTTCAGAAGGGTGAATAAATTTTTACTGTGCAGTACAAATTGTTTTGGATAATGTTCTAAAAAGCATCCCGTATGAGGTTTCCTTTTATGATCTCTAGAAACAGTGGCATCGGTGCGTACATAGTATAGGAGATACACGACATTGACACGTTACTCTCTGAGATCAATAAATAAATTTTTGAGGACGTCTGTCGTGGAACAGTTCTGATCAAGCTTGTAGCACAAATATCCAACACGAACTTCAGGTGAATCCTGTAGAAATGCCACCGAAAGGAACAACAAAATACCGCTGTTTCACGAATACGGCCAATAAAGCACAATATGCAGCTGGATTACCCCATTAACGAAACCATAAATTAAAGAAGAGAATGTGTGACAGCCTCCCCATTTTTTTTTCATTTACTAACACATCCAAAAATACTGGGCAGTGTGCGAAAACGAGAATATGATAAATTTCCTTTCAATTTTGTTCCAGATTGTGACATAAAAACGTGGCCCGGGTGTAGTTACCCCCAGTGTAAGTTTGATGCATGTTTATTATTTTGGCTATAGAGGAGAAATAATCGCGCTCGGTGAGAAAAGCTCAAGCACACGTCAGTATTGATTTCAATTTTACTAGCCGCAGTGCATCATTTGAAACCAATGAACTAGGAGAGCCTACTGGTACAAATGTAGGTTTCGTGAGGCGTGTAGCACGTATAAATAAATCAGGCTTTTTTATTACTGCCGGCAGACTTGTGGTTTTCTGAGGCCACTTGGTTTAGTTTTAGTGATTCACAAAGCTCAAGCGTGCCCCTACACGAACTGAAAGATGAAGCTGTTCTTTCCTAAATCACCGCTAATAAAGACAACAAAATCACCACCTGCTGCGTCGTAAGACTGGTAGTATATGGGTGTTTAAAAAATTGTTGATCATGTTATTGACACGCAATTAGTGTTTCTTCTTTTTGCCAGTGACTGAATCACTGGTTTGTGCCTATTATAGATGGGTCACTCGGCGTAAGACCTGCTCGCCACCATCATTGGGATTCTATGCTGCTCGATTTTGTCAAAACAAGCATGCCGAAATCAATTATTAACTGACCTAATTTTC
Source organism: Dermacentor andersoni (assembly GCF_023375885.2). Taxonomy (NCBI): domain Eukaryota; kingdom Metazoa; phylum Arthropoda; class Arachnida; order Ixodida; family Ixodidae; genus Dermacentor; species Dermacentor andersoni. The sequence goes on along the minus strand of NC_092823.1, from coordinate 95,054,706 downwards.
AATATTTTTCTTTCTTCGATTTCACTAGAACACAGTGTCATCGTTTTAGAAATGTTGTCGCTAAATTTACCAGGTTTTGTATCTGTTTAGCGGCCATTTTTATCAATTAGGTACTGATGATTTCTTGAGTGACGGGACAGAACAATTGGCGACATTTTATTGTCATCGAAGCTAGGGAAGTTGATTCAAAAATGACATTCAAGAACGCACCTTATTATTGAAAAACTCATGTAAGCGGTCAGAAATGGCTACACGTCGTGTGAGCTCTGTGATCATGATGAAGGAAGGGTTTTTTGTCATTGGTGCTTTTCACACTGTGCTACAATGCATGGTGGATTTTGCAGGATTCACAGTCTGCTAATAAAGAGTCTGGTTTTTAATCCTTTACGAAAGCAATTTGAATGACTGTTAACCATCCAGGTACAGCATTTCACTAAAAATGTTTTATTGATGAAAATTTCTAAGTGTTCCAGTGAGAGAATTTACCAACACCTATGGAATTAAATTTATGCCGAGATTTAGAACGCAACAGGACAATATTAGGATAGATCGACTGTAGAAAGCCATAGATAATAGAGCAGCTTGGCTCCTTCACTGGAATCTCATGCCTTTTAAACATATCAACAGAGCAGTCAGCTTTCAGGAAGAGCAAAGGCTGGAGCATGACATTAGACCTGCATAAAGCTCACATAATTCTCATCACCGCTTTCACACATTACCAAGTGAGGGTCGCAAAATTTCATTATCTTGCAATAGCGCGGAGAAATAGGAAATAATCGGAACCATGTGTATTCGGGTAATACGAAGACCAGATAACTCGTGCTTTTTAGAATCATGCTGCATTTCTAAGCTGTCAATGCGAATATAGCACGTCAGGGCTAAGCCGGTAAAACGGCGGGTATACTACACTCTGAGCGATCCTCAATATCCGAAGGTCGCCACGCTGGTGAGCAAGTCGATAAACGCTCAATCATTAACACTTCCGCAAACTGAGGCAGAGTCTAATTCCATAGTTATCAGGGTGATGCCCAAGAAACGAAGTAAGGCACACAAACACTAATCACATATCTGTACAGTCCTCCCAAAAGTAAAGGGAACGACCTACCCCACATTCTCTCAGCAACAAAAGATTTAGCGGGCAACAGGGATAAGGCGATGATAGTGGGTGACTTTAATGCAAACCACAAACTATTTCGATGCGCGAAAACGTCGCCCAAAGGATTCCTACTCGAGCGCACCGCAACGGCCTTGGTTGGTTGGTTGAAAGCTTTTATTCAAAACAGGAAGAGAGCTAGAGCCCTTATGGGGCTCCGCAATGGGTGGAGTCTCTATTCCGGGACCCCATTGGTACGAGCCGCCAGCTTAGCCCTCTGGACCAAGGCCTTTTGGGCCTGAAGGTCCGAGCAACCGAGCAGCGTCGCCTCCCACTCCTCTCGGGTTGGCCTTGGGCTTACGGGCAATCAATCAGATCGGCAAACCGACGCGCACGGGTAACAGCGTCAGCAGAGACACGGCGCCCGACCATGGCTTTACAGTTAACATCAGAGATGCACAATGGGTTTCCTTTGACGAAAACCTGGGAAGCGATCACGACACAATCCGAGTAGCGCTGTCCACGCCCAACATGCGGAGAACAATAGGAATGACTAAATAAACTGACTGGCCTCGTTAAAGAGAACTCCGGAGAGCGCGGCAGGAGTTGGATACAGGCCCGACCAACATGCAAGAATGGACTGAAATCCGTCGACGAGCACACGGAGACAACACTAAAGCCATTGAGCGTACAGCGGAGGTGCCGTTGATATACTCTCACCTGGTCAGCCTATGAGAAGAGAGGCGGAAACTGGCCAAGAGGTCGAAAAGACAACGTTTAAACAAACATCTGAGACAACGCACCGCTCTCTTAGCAGGGCAAGCCCAAGGCCACCCCAACGAGCTCGCTAAAACGAGTGGGCGACGTTCTGTGGAACCCTATCAGGAACTCTGGGAACGACCAGTACGTGGCGAATACTACGAAGCATGCTAGACCCGTTGAGCACGCGTACTGAGAATAACAAGAAGCTCCAAATTATAGCAGACAACTTCGAGGGTACAGACCAAGATCTAGTCCATGCTCTTCAGAAAAAGTACATAGGACCCTCACCTGCCATGGGATCGTCGTACGCGAGGAGACAATAAGCGGGGAAAGAGAACCCTAAATTAAACGAAGAAATAACGTACGCGGAAGTCTATGAGGCGGCCCAATCCGCAGTTAAAAACTCGGCACCGGGCTCAGACTCGATCACAAATGCAATGATTCGAAACATGGATTTCGTAGCCCTAGCGAAAATAACAAAGATTTTCAATAGCGAGTGCTGGGCAAAGGGAGATTTACTCCAAGAGTGGAAATTGGCTAAAATAATCATGATCCCCAAACCAAAACAGAATCTCTCGATTGATGCACTACGGCCGGTGTCGCTCACGTCCTGCCTAGGTAAGCTCTATGAAAGGGTTATCCACAGCATATTACAGCGATACCTGGAAGAGCAGAGCTGGTTCCCGGACTCTATGATAGGATTTCGCACGGGTTTATCTTGCCAGGACGCGTTCCTCCTACTTGGAGACGAAATTCAAACTAATATACCGTGCGGCGACGAGAGACTAGTCCTAGCACTAGACCTCAAAGGAGCCTTTGACAACGGCTCACACGACACAATATTCGAGGAACTCGAACTCGCGGGTTGTAGTGAGCTCACATGCGATTACTTAAGGGCGTTTCTTTCCAACCGCGAGGGCAGCATCAGTATTGGCCAAACCACTTTGGATTCATTTAAAATGCCTGACAAAGGAACACCTCAAGGAGCTATATAAACTCCTCTTCTCTTCAACATGGCAATGTGTCGCCTCGTGCGCGATCTGGATCAGAAACCCGACCTAGCTTACACGCTCTACGCGGACGACATCACGCTGTGGACGAGCATTGATTCATTAGGGGATAAGGAATATACGCTCCAAAGCACAGTATTAGCGGTGGAGAAATTTTCTACATGGGGTGGCCTGAAGTGCGCAACCGAAAAATCTTAGGTGATCCGGGTACGCGCGAAAGGCTACAAATCCAGAGGATCGATTGACATATCGTGGTTGAGGGCCGATCAGTCCGAGGGGTACCCACGATGCGAGTCCTGGGTTTGTGGCTTCATAGCGACGGGAGAGCAGTACAGACACTCAAGACCCTCAAATCCACAGCCCACAACATAGCCCAAATGATACGTTGGGTGACGCATCGAAAAGTGGGAATAAGAGAAGACGATACCCTAAGGCTCGTGCAGGTCTTAGTGGTTAGTCGAATCACGTATGGCTTACCCTACCAAATCTTGAGCAGGGAGGAGGAAAAAAGGCTAACAGAATAATCCGAACCGCTTTCAAGGCTGCTCTGGGCCTGCCTAAATGTACTTCAATGGAGCGCATGTTAGCTTTGGGAGTGCACAATACTTTCGACGAACTGAAGCAGGCCGCCCTGATGCGACAGAGGGAGCGCCTCAGCTTCACAAAAACTGGTATGGCAATATTGGCCGGACTCAATATCCCAGCATACCCCATTTAGCTCACAGAGCAGGCCGTACCTCTCCCTCTTTCGATGAGATCCAAAATTACAGTAGCCCCCATTCCAAAGAATGTGCATCCCGGGTACAACAAAGAAAGGCGCAAAGCATGCGCACAACACATTCAATCAGTGTACTCTAACAACCATAGGTATAACACGTACTACACGGACGTAGTTGTGTATGCAGAGGCGACCGAGCAGCGCTACCAAAGGAGGTACGCCCTGGCAGTCGTGAACGCGATTAGCCAACAGCAAATTACCGCGTCGGCCACGGCGGGATCCCCCACCTCGGCTGAAACATTAGCAGTGGCGATCGCACTTACTCACGCGGAGCGTTCGCAAAGGGACTCGGTCGTGGTCGCGGACTCCCAGGAGACATGTCGCATGTTTCTCAAGGGGCGCGTGACTACCGCTAGCCTCGCGATAATGCCCAAATCCTTCAACCACCATCATCGCCTACTCTGGTGCCCGGGCCACGTGGCTGCACAGGGGAACGAAAAGGCTAATGCGTTAGCTTGAAGGTTCACTAACCGAGCGGCGGCGTCCTCTTCTAACCCCAACCACCCGCACTATCCCTCACAAAATTCCACAAATTTAAATGCCAAGGACATCCTTGCTCATCAGCGCAGAGTCCGCAGAAGATACCCGCCGCCTCACCCACAACTTAACGAGAAAGAGGCCGCCAATTGGCGCAAAATACAGACCGGGGTATTCCCCCATTTAAAATTGTTAATCGCCATGTACCCCACTTGTTATAGGGCCAACTGTCCTTGGTGCGGTGGCATACCTACCCTAATACATATAACCTGGAAGTGCACTAAGCACCCTCATAGGCCAAATATGAGTAATACAATGGAGCAGTGGGAGGCACAGCTCGCCCGCTCCGACCTGGCAGGGCAAAAGGCCTTGATTAGCCAGGTCAGGCAGGCGGGGCCCTGGACTGAGAGGCTCCGACCACCCCTCCTTCAAATTTTTTCCATTGCAATAAAGGTCCTACCTATCTGAATCGGTGCCCCTTATTTCATCCTGTAGCCGTTCACGTGGCAACAACCGCCATCGACTCCTAGCCCAGTACATTGCACCAGCTTCTGTGTCTTGCGCAATACTTAGGTGCGAACATTCGCCTACTAATTCTAATGCTAAAGATTTCCGTAGGAAACAAGCTATATGTATATATATATATATATAGCTTACTGCATTGTCCGCATGTCCGTACCGGCGGGAAGAAGTAAAGATCTTAGGCGACATCACTAAATCAATATTTTCACCAACGTTTGTTCAACGTTCAGCACGTTTGTTTTATTGCAGCCTGCCAAGGCTGTCCACCAGGTGCTGGGAATGGGACATCGTTTGCCTTCTTCGATCAGGCACAAAATAAGTGCGTAGAAGTAAACAACCAGAGTTGCAACTTCTTCAGATCGATGGACGAGTGTGAACATTACTGCTCTATTGATTTAAGTTCCTTCTATCCGTCATATGAACGATAACAAGCGGTGAGTGAATACTTTTTTGTCATGTGTCAGAATTTTCTAAAGAACAGGTGTTATTACCGCTCAGGTCTTTTCTCTAAATGTTTACTGCGTCGAAATTCTCCCCAAAGCTTCCCACCTTTGAGTCCGCATATCTCAGAAAATAAATATATGCCGCCATAGCATAACGACGGTGAAGCGGTAGCTTAAGACACCTAGACAATCCTCCGAACTCACAACCGCATCGGCAACGTTAATTTCGATAACCAGGAAAGATTACCTCAGCATTTCGATTATTTTCGTCCATACCTGTACCATAAATAATTATGCCTATTCAAAGCATGTCTCGGAATTTATGGGAAGTGAAGCTGTCTTGAAGCGGTTAAACAGCAACTATGAACTTGATAATTTTGCTGGTGCGTCTTAGGCATGAAGAAAACAGGCTGGTGCCCTTGCCACATAGTGTGACCCAAGCGGTGACCATCTCAAAGAGTAAGCTGGCGTTGGCACATGGGCGATTGCGGCCGAGGCAATGAAGATAATAAATTTTGGCGGAGTGGTTAGAGGATCGGCATACTGTGCTGGGAGCTTAGGCTCGATGCCGCTATTGGACACGAAATCAATGTTTTTTAAAGCATGCACTATTCAGGAAGATCTATTGAGTTGATATCTTCCCGAATCTAAAGGGATCATATTCAATTCGCGGAACTGTCAAAACTGATCAACAAGGCGAAAAAAGGAATCTACGAAATTATTACGCGAGAAAGACTGAAGAAAGTGTAAAAAATGGCCGCAGCCTGGAATCAGTGAGAAGGAAACTTGGAATAGGAAAAACCAAGATGTACGCACTGAAAGATAAGGAGGGTAATATCATCAGGAATCTCGAAGGTATTGTAAGAGCAGCCGAAGAATTCTATACTGACCTGTACAGTACCCAGAGGAGTGACAATGCCTCCATTCGAAGCGGTAATGAACAGGATACAGATATTTTCCTTTAACTAGCGATGAGGACAAAAAAGCCTTGCAATACGTAAAAGGGGAACAGCGGCAGGAAAAGATGGAATAATAATCAATTTATTCATAGATGGAGGAGATAAGCACTGGCGGCTCTGTATACGAAGTGCCTATTGACTGCAAGGGTCCCAGAAAACTGGAAGAACAGAATAATTATAGTAACCCAAAATGAGGGAGATGTTAAAAAATTAAAGAAAGTATAGGCCTCTTATCTTACTCTCTGTGTTACATAAAAAATTCACCAAGATAATTTGCAATGGAATAAAGGCAACACTGGACTTTCCCCCACAGGGGCGTTTGCGTTAGCAGGCGTTTGGTGTGTTGCGACACCACGGACCCGAGCACACGAGGGTTGGACCCTCCCGCGTGTAGCCGTGCGCGGCTTAGCCGTATCCGGGGAAAGGGGGATCCTGGGGGTTGAGCCGATGCCGGGTGTTCGGACCTTTAAGGCCCCCCGGCGGAGGCAACACGCCTCTTTGGCCTCGGCTTCACGTAGACGGCACCCCCGGGCTGACCCACCCGGGGGAAATCGGCAGTCGCCTTTTCCTGTCTCTCTCTACCCTCATCTTCGTCTTTCTCTTCTACTTTTAATCTTTCCTGTCCTCTCATCTTTTCCATTCAATTCAAATTTTTCCTGGCGGCAAGGGTTAACCTGGTGTGGCTGTCCTACCTTGGGTATACCATATTGTCTTATAGTAACGGCATACTGCTGGCGCTGTGCAGACTTGTTTACATGTTCTGCCACGTCCCCTTGTTGGGCTCCGTGTTGGGTGGCAGACGCCGTTGCCGAACAAATCACTTTTTCTATGGGATCCTCGAACCCGTTTTCACCCGATCGTGCCTCGAAAAGCGTACGCACCGATGCAACCTCTCTATTCATTCCAAAAAGCAAAGAAACTTTCCCGAAATTCCCCGTACTTCACTGCGAACAATTATCTACAAAAGCAAGAACAATTTCACCATTCCTTGTGGCCAAGTGCCTAAAAGAGACCATTGGAGCTGGCTATAAGGTAACAAAGATGGCAAGTGGGGATTTGCTCCTCGAGCTAAAAGACAAGGAACAGTACAACAAACTCGCACACCTCGTAGCCTTTGGTAACATCCCTGTTTCTGTGAGCGCACATCGAACCATGAATACAGTAAAAGGCGTAGTATCAGATGAAGACCTAATGACATTGAATGAAGAAGAACTCCTGGATGGATGGAAGGACCAAGGCGTAATCCATGTGCAGCGCATCAAAATCAGACGAAATGACAATGAAATTCCAACAAAGCATTTAATACTCCCTTTCAGCTCAACTACTCTACCCGAAACACTTGAAACCGGCTATGTAAAACTTCATGTTCGACCCTACATTCCGAACCCGCGACGTTGCTTCCAATGTCAGAGATTTGGTCACGCATCCCAGAGCTGCTGAGGACAACTTATGTGTGCAAAGTGCGCCACAACCGGTCACTCTGCTGACGACTGGAATAACGAGGTACATTGTGCGAACTGCGACGGCAGTCACCCTGCATACTCCAGAGCTTGTCCAGCCTGGAAGAAAGAAAAGGAAATAATTACTGTAAAATTTAAGGAGAACATAACATTCCGTGAAGCATGACAAAGGGTTTCCTCATTATTTTCACTAAAAACAACTTTCGCTGAAGTGGTGCAACGGGGGGCGGCACCACAACAGCCTCTGGCGGCAGCCTGGACCACGCCTAGCGTGCCGAGGCTAGCGCCACCCGCCCCTATGGTGGGAGCAGCCAGCGCTGCCCTGCCAGCTCTCAAACTGTCCACACCAGTGGCCTCTTCAAGCTCCGGCAGAAGCCAGGGCACCGCAGAGGCCACAGGGGTCTTGTCGACCTCTGCCCCGGTAGGGACGAAGACTTCATCGCTTGAGATGAAGTCTACGCGACGCACACATCGCTCTCTGGAGCGGGTGTCCAGTGCCTCGCAAGAGGCTATGGACACCGGTCCAAGCCAAACGGCGCAAGTAGCGCCGCAGGAGCGGCGAGGTTCTCTTGACCGCTCCAAAAAAGACAAAACACCAATTACAGGGCCTAACAAAGGCTCTGTAAAGTAATGTCACTTTTGAGACACGCAGCACAATTTCTTTTTAAACATGGATGACGTCATACAGTGGAATGTTAGAGGACTATTAAGAAACCTAGATGATGTCCAAGAAATGCTCTGTAAGTTTAAACCTAAAGTGCTGTGTGTTCAAGAAACCCACCTAACTTCCAAACACACTAACTTCCTCCGGCAATACATGACTTTCAGGAAAGACCGCGAGGATGCTGTCGCATCATCTGGCGGTGTAGCCATCATTGCTGATAGAAGTGTAGCGTGTCAGCATCTGAAGCTCCAAACGGCCCTTGAGGCCGTGGCCGTTCGAGCCGTACTTTTAAATAAACTCATTACCATCTGCTCTTTGTACATACCACCACATTATCAGCTTCACAGACGCGACTTAGAATCATTAATAGATGAGCTCCCAGAGCCCTATATGATTCTCGGTGATTTTAATGCACACAGTAGTTTGTGGGGTGATTCACGCTGTGATGCGCGAGGTCGCGTCATTGAACAGGTGCGTTTTTCCTCTGGAACATGTCTCTTATACACGAAGGAGCCCACATATTTTAACCTGGCCAACAAGTCATACTCTGCCATAGATCTTAGCATTTTATCGCCGACGTTTTTACCGTATTTTAAGTGGAATGTGCTTAACAACCCGTATGGGAGTGACCACTTCCCAATAATCCCAACTACGCCGATACAAAATCAACTTCCCCCGCAGGTCCCTCGGTTGAAGGTTGACTCAGCCGATTGGGAACAGTACCGAACTCTTACACACATGACCTGGTCTGAGATGTCCGGTATAACCATAGATGATGCTGTTGCATATTTTACAGCTTTTATACTTGATGCCGCATGTAAATGTATTACTCAAGCGAGGGGCATTGGTTCCAAACGGCGTGTTCCCTGGTGGAACGATGCATGTAGGCAAGCACGCAGGAACCAGAACAAAGCGTGGGCGATGCTTCGCGTTTCTCCAACAGCAGAAAACCTGGAAAACTTTAAACACGTCAAATCCCAGGCGAGGAGAACGCGCCGACAAGCAAGACGAGAGAGTTGGGCGAAGTATATATATCAAGCATCAACTCGTACACAGATGAGAGGAAAGTATGGAATATAGTGAAAAAAGTCAATGGGCAACAAACATATTCCTTGCCTTTAGTAAATAGCCACGGAGAAAGCCTGGAAGGTCAAGCGAACTTTCTTGGTACACACTTTGAACACATATCCAGCTCGTCGCACTACTCCGAAACATTCCTAAATTACAAAACACGAATAGAGAAGCAAAAATTAGAAAGAAAATGGGCAGAAAGTGCGGCGTACAACGAACCATTCTGCATAGCAGAACTGCAGGCAGCTTTGAACTGTTGTAATACATCCGTCCCAGGTTCAGACCGCGTAATATATGAGATGTTAAAACAACTACCATCCGAAACACAGAAAACCCTCCTTTCCCTTTACAATGTTATATGGTTTTCCGGCGAGATCCCCTCTGCTTGGAAGGAGGCTATAATAATTCCCATTCTGAAGCACGGAAAGGATCCTTCCTCTGTAACAAGTTACAGACCTATAGCACTAACAAGTTGTCTCTGCAAAGTATTCGAAAAAATGATTAACTGTCGCCTACTACACTCCCTCGAGTCAAACAAATTGCTCGACCCATACCAGTGCGGGTTTCGGGAGGGTCGATCCACCAATGACCATCTCATACGTATCGAAGCACGTATCCGTGAAGCTTTTGTTCATAAGCAGTTTTTCGTATCAATATTCCTAGATATGAAGAAAGCATATGATACTACGTGGCGGTTTGGGTATTGAGAGACCTCTCACATTTAGGTATACAGGCTAATATGTTAAATGTTATCGAAAGTTATTTGTCTAATCGCACATTCCGTGTTCGAGTGGGCAACGTTCTGTCACGAAATTTTGTACAGGAAACTGGAGTGGCGCAGGGCGGGGTGCTCAGCTGCACGCTCTTTATAGTAAAAATGAATTCTCTTCCTCTACACATACCACGTAACATCTTCTATTCAACATATGTTGACGATGTGCAGATGGGATTTCGATCAAGTTCTCGCAATCTGTGAACGACAGGTCCAGCTTGCTCTTAACAATGTCTCCAAATGGGCGGATGAGAACGGGTTCAGACTGAACCCACAAAAGAGCACATGTGTCGTTTTCTCTAGAAAAAGAGGCCTGCACCCTGATCCTGAAATTGTGTTGCATGGTGAGCATCTGCCTGTAAATGGGGAACATAAATTTTTAGGCATAATCTTAGACGCGAAATTAACCTTTATACAGCACATAAAGTATCTTAAAAACAAATGTATGAAACCAATGAATATCTTAAAGGTGCTGTCCCGCACAACATGGGGCAGTGATAGAAAATGTCTTATGAACTTATATAAAAGCCTCATACGCACACGGCTAGACTATGGAGCCATAGTTTACCAGCCGGCTACTCCAACTGCTCTGAAGATGCTAGATCCTGTCCATCACCTAGGAATTCGCCTGTCCACAGGTGCCTTCAGAACGAGCCCAGTGGAAAGTCTGTACGTTGAATCGGATGAATGGTCACTTCAACTGCAGAGAACATATTCGTCTTTTATGTATTTTCTGAGAGTGAACGCAAACAGTGAGCACCCCGCGTATTCCACTATAAATGATTTGTTCAGTTCTCAACTTTTCCGCAACCGGCCCACAGTGGCAAAGCCTTTCTCACTACGTGTTAGAGACATAGCTGAAGACACAAGGGTTCCACTGCTTGAATACCACCTTATGCCCCCGGTTATACGGCCCCCGCCCTGGCAGTGGCAACCTATACACTGTGATACATCTTTCGTAGATGTTACAAAGCGCGCGCCTGTCGCGCATATCCGAATGCACTTCCTCGAATTACAGCACAAATACTCATCTCCTGAATTTTTTACAGACGCATCGAAGTGTTATTCTGGCGTGTCTTACGCAGCGGTCGGTCCATCTTTTTCGGATTCCGGTGTATTGAATCCTAGCACAAGCATTTTCACAGCAGAGGCCTACGCGATATTGGCCGCCGTTAAACACATTAAAGAATTTATTATCCAAAAGGCAGTTATATACACAGATTCTTTGAGCGTCGTAAACGCTTTGAAAAGTGTCAAGAAATATCAAAACCCTGTCATTGTATCTCTTTACTCAGCATTACTAACCACCTATGCGTCCAAGCAGCATATCGTCCTATGCTGGGTGCCGGGGCACCGAGAGATAGAGGGAAACGTGTTGGCTGACCAGCTAGCCACATCCGCTCACACGAACGCTTCCAACACTTCCACGACTGTCTCTGTAATGGACCTCAAGCCCTCAATAAGAAAAAAGCTAGGAGCTTTCTGGCAGCGCTTGTGGGACAAGGAAACAGAAAATAAACTACATGTTATCAAGCCGTATCTTGGCCACTGGCCCCCGGTATCAAAGAACCGCCATACAGAAGTAACACTTTGCAGACTGAGGATAGGACACACATACAGCACACACGCATACCTCTTGTCCGGCGGCGATCCACCCACGTGTGATAAATGTGGTGAGCCACTAACCGTGCTTCACATCCTGATGCAATGCAGGGAATTAGACACAAATAGGAAAAAGCATTTTCCACTACCACATCGGCCGCGAATTCCACTCCATCCTCAAATGTTCATAGGTATAGAACCTCTCTTTAAATATCAATCGTTGTTCGAATTTTTAAAAGATCTACGTAGTTTTCATGTTATATCACCACGAAATTCGTAGCACAGCCTCTTAACTGAGGTTTCTGCTGCGGTAACTGCATTAACAGAAAGCACCTGCCTCCCAGCCTTTGGGCTCAAAGGCCTTCCGGAGGCATAGGAGCTATTTCCATATTCTTGCATTTTAGGGTCATGATCACTTATCAAGCGTACTATATCCATAGACAACTACATATATCACTATCATAATTTATACTATATATAATTTTACGCTTCTATGATACGCATTGATTTTAGGCCACTTTACAGCCATGTTACATCCCTCCATCGAAACTCACAAATCAGCGCTTAACAAAACATTATCAGTCATGGCGCTCTTTGGCCATCCCTGGCCCTTGCGCCACTAAACAATACACATTCATTCATTCATTCATTCAACACTGGACTTTAGCAAACCAAGGGAACAGGCTGGATTCAGGAAGGGATACTCAGCAATCGATCACATCCATGTCATTATTCAGGTAATCGAGAGATTCGCAGAGAACAATCAGCCTCTTTCACAGATTATGAAAAGGCATTTCATTCGGAGAGACACCACCACACATTGAGGCATTACGTAATGAAGGAGTACAGACCGCCTGCGTAAATATCTTGGAAAAAAAACTACAGGTATTCTACAGCTACCTCAATTTTGCACTAGAAAAGTAGGAAGATACCTATAAAGAAAGGAGTCAGACAAGCAGACACAATCTCTCCAATGCGATTCCCTGCATGCTTGGAAGAAGTATTCAAGCCATTAAACGCGGCCACAGCGGCGGCATTTCGATGGGGGCGAAATGTGAAAACACCCGAATTCTTAGATTTAGGTGCACGCTAAAGAACCCAAGGTGGTAGAATTTACGGCGTCCTCCACTACGGCGTGCCGCATAATCAGAAAGTGGTTTTGGCACGTAAACTCCTATAATCTAATTTCTAATTTAAGCTAATAAACTGGAAAGGCTTAGGAGTAAGGATCGACAGCGAATCTCAATGGAACCGAAGGTTCCTGAGACATTGTTCGGTTCCTGACATTGTTCTATTCAGTAATACTGCAGACAAGTTACAACAAATGATTGAGGACCTTAACAGAGAGAGGGCAAGAGTTGGGTTGAAAATTAATATGCACAAACAAAGATAATTATAAATAGCCGCGTAAGGCAACAAGAGTTCAGGACCACCAGTCAGCCTCTAGAGTCTGTAAAGAAGTACATTTAGCTAGGTCAATCATTGACAGGGAACTCTGGTCATGAGAAGAACATTCATAGACGAATAAATATGGGTTGGGTAGCATACGGCAGACATTGTCAGCTCCTGACTGGAAGCTTACCATTATGAATGAAAATGTTCGTGTCCAATGAGTGAATTTTTTCGGTGCCGACATATGGGGCAGAGATTTCGAGACTAACAAGGATGCTTGAGAACAAGTTAAGGACGACGCAAAGAGCGATCGAACGAAGAATGCTAAGCATAACGTTAAGAGACATAAAGAGAGCGATTTAGATCAGAGAGCAAACAGGTATGGCCGATATTATTACTGACATTAAGAGAAAAAAAGGGAGCTGGGATAGACATGTAATGCGCAGGCTAGATAACCGTTGGATCATTAAGGTTACAGAATGGGTACCAAGAGAAGGGAAGCGCAGTCGAGGACGGCAGAAGACTAGGTGGGGCGATGAAATTAGGAAATTCACGGGCGCTAGTTGGAATCAGTTGGGGCAGGACAGGGGCAACTGGAGATCGCAGGGAGACGCCTTCGTCCTGCATTGGACATAAAATGGGTTGATAATGAAAATTATGATGATTCGGGAAAACAGCAGCAGCACCCAGCAGCACCCAGCTGTCGCGGTCCGGAAGACCCGGAGGGTTCACGAAGGAAGCTGCAAATTAAAATGAAGTGAACAATTTTTTTGCTGCAACTGAGTAGCAGTGACGGTCGAAACATTTCTGACGCAAAGAAGCAAGAGTACAACGTCCTAGTGCAGTACCACGTTAGAGGAGCGATGTTCACTTCTGTAAGCTGGCCATCCGCAATGTTATTATCACTTCACCTGCTCACTGTTGTTCGTCGCACCTTGTGTATTACTGTCTTTTGCTTGACGCGCTAAGTGCTCTTCCGAGCACTCAAACTCAGACTTAAACCTCAACTGAAACGAGTCGAAACATTGAGTGCGCATTATAGTCGAACGCGTTTATAGTGAAGTACTTGGGATCTTCAAATTCTTGCATTATAAGGGCCAGTTCATTGTAGACATCGCGCTACGTTCAGAAAAGTGAGAAACTTTGTTTAATAGGAATTTGGAGAACTTTAATCAAATAGGTCGCTTTGTGTTGTGCACACATTTTCTGGCGGATTGTGCGCCTTCAGCCGACCTAAGTGCCCCGATCTTGACGACGTCCTTTATCACCATACGCGAGAGTCGTGGCACCTAAAGTTGCAGATCTTGGAATGCTGCTGCGCCTTCCCCACATTAGAAAAATCCTTCGACCGGTTACAGGCTCTTTTTCAGTGTTGGCTTCGTAGGTATTTACGTCCTTTGCACCATAAAGAGCCTTGGCGACGTTGTCGGTCGGTAGTTAGGGTAAGTTTATCACATTGCCAATAACTGCAAAGCAGTTGTCAGGCGCTGGATTCACTGTTGCGTTACAGCAAGCAGCGTACGCGTCGATGGATATTTTTTGACATCGGCACGCTCGGAGGGCGTCGCTAGCGCTGCCGTTAGCGCTGGCTGATGGCGCAGCTATGTGGCTTCGGCGGGGGGTTGGGAACGTGGCGTTGCTCGTAAAGCAACAAATTTGCCGTATGGACGTCTGAATCTCTTCGTTGTAGAGGGAAATTTGTTGAAGAAGTCTTTGTTGCAGAGGCGTCCACAGTACACCTAAAGGAGAGGAAATCGGCCGGCATATAATCGATCCTTCGTTAACCAATAATTTAATTGTAGATGCGTCCATTGTACATGGTTTCGTTTGTAATAATAATCATTTCGATGAAAGCACAGTATAATTCAAGGTCCGCCCCATCAAGTGGGGAAGTAGGTATAAACCACGCTGAAACCGCTGAATTTTAGCGCGATTTGTGAAATTCTTCGCCTATTCACGCAATGCTAACACAAGATTTCCTGTCTATTAACTACGATACTGTAGACTGCAATGTTATAGGAAACACTCGACGGCTCCGTTATTCTGGTCAAGAATCTTGGCGTCTCACCCAATGTTTGACACGACTAAAAGCCCTAACGTAGGATGGGGGCATTGCTACAGCGATGCGAAAGCATTCGGGCATATATCGATTAGTATATGTCAGCCGGACTAAATGCAAATAGCGTCATAATTATTGAAGAGTTCATGATTGACTGCCGGCCAATTCGGATGACACTCCATTCGATGTCAGTAGACTAGTATAGAAGATCGTGTCATGTGGTACACTTTTAGCCAAAGGCGGCTTATAATCACCAGTTGACAGCAACGAGGAGCAATGTATTGACAATTTGATTCGACGCTCCGCGCCCACATCCGTGTTTTGTTTAGGTAATTAGGACTCTTTTTCGCTCCCGTATATTAGTGCTACGGAATGTGGGCCTGAGTAAAGGACTAATTCTTTTCACAGTTCTTTTTCTTCATGTTTCGTGAATAACCCGAGCGGAACATAGCCAGTGCAATAACAAGCGTCAGGCAGATCGTTAGCAGCTCATTATAGAAAAGGAATAGTATCGAGCAAAAAAACGCGTTGTGTAATACGGGCCGTGCGGTGATTTTACATATTGGTTTGAAAATGAACGCGTTATAGATTAAGTGTTGTAGTGCATGTCTTTGGGGTTTCCTGCGATGTACGCGACTACTGTGAAATTTGATGGGAATAAATACACGAATGAGAGAACAAACATGAAAGAACACTTCTTGTGTACATTTTTTAGAACAGCTTTCTTCAAATTACCCCACTGTTCAAAAATCCACTCGTGTGTACTGAATCTCTAGGCGTACTGGTGAGTCGTCTTCAGAGAACGCGCGATGCCGCTATTCCGATGCACAAGACACATTATAGTATAGTTTTTTCTGTTAGCGAACACTCGTATTTACTTGCTGGACACTTATGTTCGGCGATGTCTACACGGTGACTCTGTATAAAAATAGATTTCGGTATCAATACTGATTGACTGATCAATTAAAAATTGACGCAAATATAAGAGAGCGAAGCTGCAAAACGTGTTAATGATACAATAAGCTATATTTGTTTTACTGTACACCGTGCAATGAAACACGTAGAAAGAAATCTAGTGCACTTGTACTGTGTTTAATGAGGCTAACGAACATCCTTGTTTTCTTACAGGAAAATCTTCGCCCTTGATATGACGTATGCGCTGTTAACACAGGAATTTTCGCAGAAGAACGCTCTCCATTGAATTGCACTAGCGGTGATTGGCATTTAGAAAAAAACAAAAGACAACAACATTTTGCAACTGGATTTTCATAGTTTTGTTCACTCTACGACTATTTTACCCAAATTAAACAGTGTGTACTGCACATGAAGTTTCAAGATTGATGGGTGACACCCTGTAGAACGGTACCCGCAAGATGCATTGTAGAAGTACAGCATCCCTGGCCATGCGTAACAGCATTTACATTAACGACGGCGTAGCTTACTAGGCGACGAAAGTCACAGCCCCTGACATGTTGGGTGCAATGCCTTGTGTTTCACATCTTTTCTTTTTCCTTTGCTACACCCAATCAATTTTTTTATTTAGCGATTGGGCACGAAATTGCTAAGTGTGATCAGGTCAACTGGGTAGCTTTCTTTTTGTTACTTTATATATCTACAGAGCAATGGGCGACAAAAACATGTGTGGCTATTTCAAGTATATTGCAACGCAATGGAAGTAACGAAGTAATTAGGTGAGCAGGTGAATCTAAAATCTATTTACAAGCGCCGCAAGCATACAAAAAGAGGTCTGTAAAAACTTGATGAGTCTTACTTCGCAAATGTGGTCTCTGATGATCATCGCTACTTCACCGCAGCAAAGCTAGAAATCTTTTTTTCCTTAAAATTTGCCTGCTCTGAAAATTTCAGATTTTTCCAACGCATAGCTACTTACTGACCAATGCTAGATGGATCGTTTACGTGGTTACATAGTGCTTCTCAAAAGCAGTACATACATGCTCTACGCCACCGCTGTACCAGCGGTGGCGTAGAGCATGTATGTACTGCGTAGAGCATGTATCTACGGCTAGAACACCCGCCTCGCGTGCAGGAGGTCCATGGCTCGAATCCCGGTGCCGCGTAATTTTCCACCGGATTAAAAATAATCCGCGTGTTGATAAAATTGCATAAACAGGCTTGGAGTGTGGCCTGATCCCGGTGACCAGAACCGGTAACGCACTCCCTCACCAGAGCAGGATTTGCCATATGAACACAACAATAAAACCCCGGCCCTCAGTCCCCAGCAGCTGCGAAGCAACTGACCACGGCGGCGGTCAGACCTGCGACGCAGCAGAGAGTGCTAATAATCTTTGGCTCCGGACAGGCCGCCATTGGAATATGAACCTGGCAACGTTTAACACTAGAACGTTATCTAGTGAGGCGAGTCTAGCAGTACAATTGGAGGAAGTAGAGGGCTGTAAATGGGATATAATAGGGCTCAGTGAAGTTAGAAGGCCGAAAGAAGCATATAGAGTGCTAAAAAGCGGGCACGTCCTGTGCTATGGGGGCTTAGCGGAGAGACGAGAACTAGGAGTCGGATTCCTGATTATTAAGAATATCACTGGTAACATACAGGAATTCTAAGCATTAACGGGAGGGTGGCAGGTCTTGTTGTGAAACAATAAGAGGTACAAAATGAAGGTTGTACAGGTCTACGCCCCTATATCCGTCATGATGTCCAGGAAGTCGAAATCTTGTATGAAGACGTGGAATCGGCTATGGGTAGAGTGAAAACAAACTAAACTATACTGATGGACGACATCAATGCCAAGGTGGGCAAGAAGCAGGCTGGAGACAAGGCAGTGGGGGAATATAGTATAGGCAGTAGGAATAGCAGGGGAGAGTTATTAGTAGAGTTTGCGGAACATAATAATATGCGGATAATGAATACCTTCTTCCGCAAGCGGGATAGCCGAAAGTGGACGGGGAGGAGCCCGAACGGCGAGACTAGAAACGAAATGGACCTCATACTCCGCGAACCATGGCATCATAAAAGATGTGGACGTGCTCGGCAAGGTGCGCTGCAGTGACCATAGGATGGCAAGAGCTCGAATTACCATAGACCTGGGGAGGGAACGGAAGAAATTGGTACATAAGAAGCCGATCAATGAGTTAGCGGTAAGAGGGAAAATAGAGTAATTCCAGATCAAGCTACAGAACAGGTATTCGGCTTTAACTCAGGAAGAGGACCTTAGTGTTGAAGCAATGAACGACAATCTTGTGGGCATCATTAAGGAATGTGCACTAGAAGTTGGTGGTAACTCCGTTAGACAGGATACCAGCAAGCTATCGCAGGAGACGAAAGATCTGATCAAGAAACGCCAATGTATGAAAGCCACTAACCCAGCAGCTAGAATAGAACTGGCAGAACTTTCGAAGTTATTCAACCAGCGTAAGGCAGCTTACATAAGGAAGTATAATATGGATAGAATTGAACATGCTCTCAGGAACGGAGGAAGCCTAAAAGCAAAGAAACTAGGAATTCGCAAGAATCACACGTATGCGTTAAGAGACAAAGCCGGCAATATCATTACTAATACGGATGAGATAGTTCAAGTGGTTGAGGTGCTTTATAGAGATTTACACAGTACCAGTGGCACCCACGACAATAATGGAAGAGAGAATAGTCTAGAGGAATTCGAAATCCCACAAGTAACGCCGGAAGAAGTAAAGACAGCCTTGGGAGCTATGCAAAGGGGGAAGGCAGCTGGGGAGGATCTGGTAACAGCAAATTTGTTGAAGGATGGTGGGCAGATTGTTCCAGAAAAACTGGCCACCCTGTACACGCAATGCCTCATGACCTGGAGCGTACCGGAATCTTGAAAGAACGCTAACATTATTCTAATCCATAAGAAAGGGGACGCCAAAGACTAGAAAAATTATAGACCGATCAGCGTACTGTCAGTTGCCTACAAACTATTTACTAAGGTAATCGCAAATAGAATCAGGAACACCTTAGACTTCTGTCAAACAAAGGACCAGGGCAGATTCCGGTAAGGCTACTCAACAATATACCATATTCACACTATCAATCAGGTGATAGAGAAATGTGCGGAATATAACCAACCCTTATATATAGCTTTCTTTGATTACGAGAAAGCGTTTGATTCTGTCGAAACCTCAGCAGTCTTGGAGGCATTACAGAATCAGGGTGTAGACGAGCCGTATGTAAAAATACTGAAAAATATCTATAGCGGCTCCACAGCCACCGTAGTGTTCCATAAAGAAAGCAACAAAATCCCAATAAAGGCGTCAGGCAGGGAGATACCATCTCTCCAATGCTATTCACAGCGTGTTTACAGGGGGTATTCAGAGAACTGGATTGGGAAGAATTGGGGATAAACGTTAATGGAGATTATCTTAGTAACTTGCGATTCGCTGATGATATTGCCTTGTTTAGTAATTCAGGGGACCAATTGCAATGCATACTCACTGACCTGGAGAGGCAAAGCAGAAGAGTGGGTCTAAAGATTAACCTGCAGAAAACTAAAGTAATGTTTAATAGTCTCGGAAGAGAACATCAATTTACAATAGGTAGCGAGGCACTGGAAGTGGTAAGGGAATACATCTAGTTAGGGCAGGTAGTGACGGCGGATCCGGATCATGAGACGGAAATAATCAGAAGAATAAGAATGGGCTGGGGTGCGTTTGGCAGGCATTCTCAGATCATTAACCGCAGGTTGCCATTATCCCTCAAGAGAAAAGTGTATAATAGCTGTGTCTTACCAGTACTTACCTACGGGGCAGAAACCTGGAGGCTTACGAAAAGGGTTCTACTTAAATTGAGGACGACGCAACGAGCTATGGAAAGAAGAATGATGGGTGTAACGTAAGGGATAAAAAAAAGAGCAGATTGGGTGGGGGAACAAACGCGAGTCAGTGACAGGTTAGTTGAAATCAAGAAAAAGAAATGGGGATGGGCAGGACATGTAATGAGGAGGGAAGTTAGCCGATGGTCATTAAGGGTTACGGACTGGATTAGAAGGGAAGGGAAGCGTAGCAGGGGGCGGCAGAAAGTTAGGTGGGCGGGTGAGATTAAGAAGCTTGCAGGGACTACATGGCCACAATTAGTAGATGACCGGGGTTGTTGTAGAAGTATGGGAAAGGCCTTTGCGCTGCAGTGGGCGTAACCAGGCTAATGATGATGATGATGACGATGATGATGATGACATGCTATCAGAGACACCAAAACACGAGCGCATCTTAAAATTTAATCTCCAGGTTTCGTTCCCGTCATATTACCTGGTGGTTTGGTTTCTTTATTTAGCAGGCAGCAATTTTAATAAGCCAGATTGCAATAACGCGACAAACACTGTATTCTCCTACGAGCAACCCGCCGATGGCTTATAGGTATTCAAACACGATCATCAAGCAATAGAGCTGAAACATTTGTGCTATGCCGACTCTGCTACATCCTTCACTCTTTCTGGGGCGCTTTTTTCCCCGGAAGTACAATATTTTGGTATGATACTTGAAGCTTTTCCTAATAACTGCTATCGTTGAAGGCGTTTTTGTGAAGTCGAATTCATCAAATGCTTTACTCGTGAATTACAGCACTCAAGGTGCCCACATTTAAGCTTGGGTGAACCGCGGTGAATACAAACAGCGGCGCTTGCATACTACAACACACTTGGTTACCATAATAGCAGCTAACTATGCGTTTGCTTGAGCTCTGCCCCACAGGTGGCACCACTGACCCCGCCGCTCACGTTTACACCTCTGGTAGCCCGTAATTCCGCAAGCGTTGTTTCACACAGCGGAATACCCTACAAGCACAAGCTCTTTATTTTCACATGGCGCCGACGGTACACCAGCGGGCAAGAAGGGAAAGGTTTAACCCACCCTGGTGGCATAGTGGCTTTGTCTTCGCGTTGGTGAGCCCAAGGCTTCAATTTCCGATCCCGGCTGCGGTGGCTGCATGCAACATGCAAAATGGAAATGCAAAAACGTCCATGTACCTTGCATTGTTTGCTAAAACCTCAGGTGGTCAAAATTAATCCGCAGTCTTCTTCTACGGTGAACCTCAAGATTATTTAGTAGATTTGGTACGTAAAACCCCAGAATTTATTTCTTGATAGACGGCCTAAACTACAAATGGTGTATTGGGCGAACTTACACTGCCTAAACAAAGATACATCTCGGAGGCAGGGAGATAGCAGCTTACGTCTGACAACTAAGATGCATGTTTTATCGAAACTTCCAAATGGCCGGTAAAACCCGCCGTGGTTGCTCAGTGGCTATGGTGTTGGGCTGCTGAGCACGAGGTGGCGGGATCAAATCCCGGCCACGTCTGCCGCATTTCGATGGGGGCGAAATGCGTAAACCCCTGTGTACTTAGATTTAAGTGCTCGTTAAAGAACCCCAGGTGGTCGAAATTTCCGGAGGCCTCCACTACGGCGGGCCTCATAATCAGAAAGTGGTTTTGGCACGTAAAACCTCCAGCATAATTTACCAGGTAATTTCTGAAATGTTACAAATCGCTCAGTAATGGAGCGAAATATTACATTTATTGTCGCTTCTGTTTGAAGTGCGCCAGCTTTCCTGTACTCAGGTATAGTTCCGTAAAACACTTTACATAATTGTGGTGCATAATTGTACCCTTTACAAAATTTTACATAATGACATGACATGACATAAACTTTACACTTTACAAACAATTTACATAATTGTAGCCAGCTACGAATCCGTTGCACTGTGGCGACGGCATTGAGGTCCTCAGCATCATGTCGTGGCTTCAATTAAAGGCGATGGCAGCAACATTTTCATGTTAGCGAATGAAAAACGAAGCAGTTGGGTGCACGCTCGAACGCTGAATGCTCGAAATTATTTCAGAGGTCCCGACCACGACTCTAGTGATAACCCGTGAGACGCCTTGAAAGTGGAACACAAGAATTTATTTTATTTTATTACCTACAGCACAAGCTGAACAAAGTATTCTGTACACAGACATTTTATTCTACACTATAATAAAGTGGTCAACGCACGAGAAAGAATAATTTTCAAAACGGAAAGGGAGAACGCTCGACATTCTAGGAAAACGGTGCGATATTTCCGGCATACTCTTGCCGGGTTTCAGAGTGAACACCCTACATTTCCTAGTTGATAGAATCACGTTCTTACTAAAGTACACTGCAGACGCAAATTAAGAAAAGGCTGATGGAACAGTTCCATGCGCCACTTTCAAATTTCAATGTATACGACTCATGTTGGCCACCTTCTTGGGATAAGACGGAAATGCAGGGCAAACTTAGCCACAACATCTCTAGTTGCTTTGAAAATAGGAAAATTTTATTTTTTATTTTGTGTTGTAGTAAAGAAAAGAAAAACAAAGCAACAAAGAACAACAAAGAATGCAAATACGGAGGTACAGCGAGTATAAAAAGAAAAATAAACAGGTTAAACAATGTAGCACCACCGACAGCGCAAATTTTTTACCCAGTAATGCTTTATCACAAGTTTCGTCTTACATTATCAACACAATTAAAAAAAACTAGTTTCGCTTGCGAAGCTAACCAGTGACGCGATAGCTACCTAAATAATGCTCTACAAACATTAGCTTGTTTTGTGCGGTGTTTGCAGTAGTGAACGTCTGAAACAATGACATGATAGCGAGAAATGTAATGTGCAATAAGGCTGAGCGTCGTTTCTGTCGAGTTTGACGTGCTGAAAAGTCGAAATGAAGAGATAGTTGGCAAGACATGTTACACTGTACGCTTGATACCGTTTCGTGGCGTGTTGGAAAGAACATTCTCGGGTGCGTGTGAGGAATCTATACAGCGGAACTAAAACAAGTGCGAAGTCGTATTCACTTGCGGAAATTGCGGCTCCCAGTAGTGAAGTGGAAAGATTCCGCCGTTTCTCCGCCTACCTTCGTGCAGAAGCGTGTGCTCTCTGCATGCGTTTTTCGTTTGGCGACAGCACATACCCGACCATGTGGATGCAACCATCTCGCGCCTATAGCCATGCGTGCCTTAAGCTCGTTCGGAGAAAAGGGGACCCTTGGGGTCGAGCCAACACCGAGTGTGTGGGTGTTTAGGCCCTCGCTCTTTCACCCTACCTGTAGTGCCTTCATTGCAGGTAGACGGCAGCTAAAGAATAACCCACCCGCGAGAATTTGGTAGTCGCGCATTAGTGTGATTATTAATCTCAGAGACACTTCGCACCATTTCGCCGGCGGTATATTTGTCTGACTGTCTATTGATGCGTGTCTATCTCTAACCATTTTTTCTTTATTCGGTCACTGGGTAGTCCACGGTCTGGTGGTTAGATCATCGCTAAACTGCGATGAAGGAACATGGTGAAAGCCGATTGTCAGGCCAACTAGGGTCACGGTTTTGTAAGGTCGGGTATGCGCCGCTAATTGGACAATTTTTTTCATGTCAACTTCAGGTGACACTTTTCATGCCTTAGTTATTTGGAATTCGAAGTTTCTCCACTTGAAAAAAATATAAATAAAACAAACCGAGCTTGTGCAACCTAGTCGGTAGGTATACGTTTTCAATTCCGTCGTTTCAGGAAGCCAACGTCATTGTTTGAACAGGGTTCACCACGTTTTGATGCCTGCGTGTTCCCCTGAAATGTCACAAGAAAGGCGCATCCACGGCAAATTATCGCAGGGAAGCCCCACGGGTCAGAAAAGGGTCGTACGAGATTGATATAAGGTGTTTCGCGTGCGTGAATCTAATCGTATTGTTCCATCCCACAACGCCAACATAGAACCTTTACAGCCACCTACGCAGAGAAAAGCGAGGTAAAGAAAGCAAGAAGAGGAAAGGTAGGGAGGTCAGCCAGACGAGCGTCCTGTTTGCTACAATGCAGTAGAGGTAAGGAGAAGGGGGATATAAAGAGCAAAATAGGAAGACCGGGAACACTGAATGCTCATGGGAGGATGCACAGGAGCAATGTGAGCGGGCTCTCCAATCAGTGTGCCTCGATAGCTGTACATTTGTACGAAACGCTTTTTGTGACAGTGATGGATGTAACCACGGTCAGATTATTTCTGACAAGCCAATGAAATCTCTAAAGCGGTGATGTTCTGGAGACCCCAGGGACTCACATTTGCTCAATTTACAGTTTCGCAATGCGTAATTCCTCAGTGCACTTCTGGACCATGAGCAAATCTTCACTGATGTTCAGCAGACAGTCCAGTTCAACTCACCATGGAACACAACGTGGGACACACGGCTACACACACATTCGCAGGAAGGGGTTCAAGACCGTGTTAAATTGCTGGGCACACTTGCGTATAAAATGCTGAATAACGTTTTACCGCAAAGCTGTATACCTCTACTGTCCAAGGAGATTTTCGTGTCGTTGGCGTGGAAAGCAAAAAACTCCCTCTCCATACGTGGGCCGATCCTGAAGATAGTGTAATGCAGGTCCGAGCCGCGGTGGAGATGAAGCAGGCGTTAAGCACTACCCGTGCGTGGACTGATCCCGTAGACAATGTAATGCCGGGCCGACCCACGCTGGAGTTGAAGCAGGCGTTAAGCACTGCGGATACGTCGACCGATCTCGAAGGTAGTGTAATGCTGGGCCCACCCGCGGCGGAGGTGAAGCAGGCGTTAAGCACTCCCCATTCGTCGGCCGAAACCGAAGATAGTGCAATGCTGGGCCGACCCGCGGTGGAGGTTCAGTTCGCCATTTAGCGGCCCACATACACAGCTTCGCTTGTCATCCTTCTCCACAGAATGGAAGGGCACCGAGTTTTTCTTTCATCACAGCTGCCGTGGCCAATTCTTTGTTTTTGTTCTTGTTGCTGTTGGTAGTGCTCAGTGACTTCGCTTCCATCCCATTCTCTGCGTTCCTTTTTTCGCATGAACACCTTTTGCTGCTACAATAAATCTTCCAGGACGCACCCCTGCCAGAACACTTGCTCTTCCTTTTCATTATGTCCTGCTGCTACTCCTAGTAGAATGGTATCGTACACCTTTTACAAATGCCATGCGGTGGAGAACCTTGTGCCCTTTGTTGCCGCAATTAAGAATACGATTTGCATGCAGATCATGGGACGGATAACAAACTGAAAGAGCGTTTTCACTGGCTCAAAGCATACTCGTACTTTGAACGTAGACCTAAAGGAAATTTCTTAGTTGAAACAGTGAAATTCAGCACGGAAGCTGCGGGCAATGCGTAACGTTAGGACTACGGTGTAAATGACGTCCAATCCGAACTGCAAATAAAGGTTGCATATAAAGGTTCTTTATTTGATATAGTTATTTCACCAATACTTGGCTCCAAGGACCACGTAGAGCAATACGCTCTATTTTGGCATAAATTGATCTCGCCGTGGGGGCTCATCGACTATAGCGGTCTCCATTTGATCAGGAGGTCTATGTTCAATTCCCGGGGATGATCGTTAGCGGCAATTTCATAGTGAGGGACTGCCGAATAGTAGTGTACCTTGTATAATAGGACACCGAAAGGTCAAAATAACTTAGCAACATCCTACTATGGCATCTCACAGCCAGGCCTACCCTTGGGGACGTTAACATAATAATTTAGTTCAGTATTTATTACGCAGCACCAAGCGCCTAGCAGTGTTATGCAAGCCGGTATTTTTTTATTGCGAATTTTAATAATTACATGCAAAAGAGCGCGAGAATCACATTTTCGCGAATAAAATAGGTGAAACTGTTGATATTCTTAAAATGGGTTCTCGTTTT
This sequence comes from Dermacentor andersoni, assembly GCF_023375885.2. Taxonomy (NCBI): domain Eukaryota; kingdom Metazoa; phylum Arthropoda; class Arachnida; order Ixodida; family Ixodidae; genus Dermacentor; species Dermacentor andersoni. Next base: position 95,028,981 of record NC_092823.1, on the reverse strand, counting down.
CCTGCACACTCTTAAGGAATTTGATATTGCACGCGCGCTCACAGGGAGCGCCAGTCTCAATAACTGGTTTTAGAAATGCGGACAAATTTGTTATTATCCTCGTCCGCGTCATTCACCGATAATCGCCCCGCTTAAGGTCTCTATTGCGCCCATGACATCACAGAAATTACCAATGTGATTGGTGCACGATAGCCCAGTGGCAACAGCCTCAGGCACCCATTAACACAGCAAAGCGAATCTAATAGGTGAGCAAATTAAATGCCCAGCAGCCGCTTTCTCAGAGTAACAAGAACGGACCTGGAAGGCCATGCTTTTGCGGACCGTATGCGCCCGAAGCAACTGCAGGGCTGGAAACACATCATAGCGGACACGCTTTCCATACGACTCATTTAACTGGTAGTTGTGGGCAATATTTATTTTAAGTAGTTTATTTTTTGCTACATTCAATCGATTTGCGATGTGCGTACGTGGCAATATATTTCCAGACCACAAATATAACAAAACCGTTATATGTCCCGTACTACTCTATTAGGTGGTCTCAGTTTCTAAATGACACCCATGATCATTGCTTCATATGGGCACAAAACATCCGTATTGGCGGTATACCTGGACGAGGATTGTGATTGATGTAAATTAGCAAAACTAAGCAGCTGAAATTCATAGCGCGTGTATTAGCAGCAGGGCTAATAAATATTGTGACATGCGGCTTCCGAAAAAGTGGAAGATATCTCATTTTTTTCCTTCTAAACAACCTCGAGAAAGGTCAAGACTTAGAGAACATTCCGGGAGTTTCTGTTACCATATCAAGTGAAATAATAATTAACACTGTCATTTATAATAAATTTTGTACACAGTTATCCAAATTTATCATATAACAAGGCACCTCACCAGGCTCCATTGCGTGGTTTGGTTATGCAATGGCAGTTCTGGTCTAGGGATCACTTTACAGCAGACAATTTACAACTGTTACAATATTAGCCGACATAGGAGCCACTATAAAGCTGCATTGCGATGCTGCTAGGAGGTGAGCTTCAATGCCAACGCGAACATTCTTTGCTTCCGCCTCGACTATCATCGGTTGCCGCCCACTTCTTCCCCTGCTCCTCTCATTGCTTAGTCGAGGGACCACATCACATTTCAGAATCAGAATCAGAATCAGAATTTATTGTTAGAATTTGGGTCAATTTACATGTATTTAGTATGCAGGAGGAGGTCTCATAGTCAAAGACTGTATCGGGACCTCCTTTACGTCAAGACACCCGCTTCTATTTTAATGCCATTAGCATTATTAGCCGACTTCGGCCACTTGGCTTACCGTTGCTGTCAGCTATCTAGCCTCGGAAGTGCCATTCTCGTTCGCAAAAAAATAAAAACATTCAGATGAACCCGTCTGACAACATAGACGTCAATGCGTTTTGCGTTTAAGCAATGTAGCGATGCGCGGTTAGCTGAAAGCACTTTATTTACAATATGTAGGGGTCGGCTTGACATTTACATTGATTCGGGTTCAATGACGCTACAAAAAATCTTCACTAAACGTGGCCTCCCAACTACAGCAAGTTTTACCCCGCCGGAACTCTATAAGTTGTGTTCAGCATATCGGACTTACGCTACACTACGGCGTGATTGAACATGCTTCTCTATTTAGGTGTAAAGCTTTAATTTTAACACGACAGCGTTAAGGAGCTCGTGTCGCAGAAAAGCAGGTGTCGTCGGCGTCGGTGTCGGCGTCAGCGGCGTTGGCCATGAGCGATAAATCCCAGAAGGCACTTCATAAATAAATAAACATCTTGCAAGATGGGCTGGTGGGAATCGAACCAGGGCCTCAGGAGTGTGAGACGTTACCACTCAGCCACGAGTTCATTCCTTCAAAACGGGACAAAATCGCCTCTAGTGAATGCGGTGTTGCCTTAGAAACGTGCCGTACAAAGTTATACTGCGGTGTATATCGGTAATTATGACCATGTAACTTGCAGAAGTCGCAGTTTCACGAGTAGCGAAGTACGTTTCCGCTACATTTCTTCTGCGTTCTGCGCACACGCAGAGCCATATTGCGGCAAACACAGAAGACTCCCTCCTCGAAATGTACGGCGCTGCCCCGACACGTGGCGCGCCACTCGCCCCATGATCGCGTCCACCATCATGGCGCGTCGGGGCCCGGCTATCTGTGCCGATCGCAACGTTTGGGTGGCGTAGCGCATTTGAGTAGGCGGTGCGAACGGGGTGCGATAACGCTATCGCGTTCCACTCTTGAAGGCGAAGCTTAAGCGTCCTCCAATTTTTCATTGTTTGCTTCGAATGCAAGGCTACCCAGAAAATGGCATCACCAGGTGAAAGAAGTTCACTCTACTGTAATCGTACGTTGAGATGTACTTCTCAGTAAAGGTATAAAAAGTTTATTTAAAATTTTTTTATTGTGCATGGTGTTTGCCGTTGTGGGCAAAAATTACGCGATAATGTTAAGAGTCACATGTCGCAGGAAATCTGGTGTCGGTATCAGCGTCGGCGGCATTGTCCGTGAGCGGAATTTCCGTGTATATTTGGGTATATGTATATGCCACGCCTTGCTATATGGCATGTGATATATACGGGTTATATTGCCACACCCTTCTATCGCTAAAGTTGCTCACACTTTGTCCTGCATTAATGACAAAGGTGCTCTTTGGAATATTGAGAATGATAGCCCATAAGCAAATTTGACGAAAGAAAACACCGACAGCGCATGGCTTTTATGGTAAATATTCTCAGACTTAAATATTAAAAGTGCCAGATAATAACAGTAACCTCAAAATGATGTATTTATATTTTACGCAGCTGTGCATAACCTTCTGGATTGCGTTTCTACCAGAAAGGCTGCGTTTCTACCAGAAAACTCGCCTTCTTGCATAGCGCTCGCCGCCCACGTTTCCCCGTAAACATTACGGTTACATATGGTGCAGTTGCCGGGAAGTGTGAGAAGCAGTCAGGGATATGTGAACGCTACCGCGTTCCACTCTAAAAGGCGAAGCTTCCTAATTTTTGTTAAATGTAGTTTGGGGGCGACATTCTAAAACGTTTCACTTGTCCAGTCTAATGTTAGTATGTGTGGTTTTATGTTTGGGAAGCGATGGTATACCAATTCATCGTAATTCAAATCTAGTAGTGCAAGTTTGCACTGTCGAGATAGCTTATAACTGTGTACTGAAAGTATTTGGAATAAACTTAGGCTTCCCAAAAAATCTTGCTGCATGTGCACGGAAAACAAAATCCAATAATAGGCGCATTATTGAGTTTTGCAAAGGTGTGTTTCCATAGTGTTTTTGCTTGTGCAAGTTTCCCTGACAACAGTGCTTTGGGTAGTGCACTATAGGAAGAGGGTTTTGAATAACATTATGTTGATTGACACAGCAAAATGAAAATAATATCTGCATTCAGTGCCTACAATTCTTGATAGTTTACCGTTCAATAAGCTTAACGTGCTCTTATAAAAAAATTTGGTGTACAAAAAAAAAGCTTCCAGCGTATTCGTTGATGGCACCAGGCCTATGTCACCATCATTCAGTTTATTAGAAAGAAACACTGTACTGATTTGTTGCGTGGGCGAAAGAGAATCGCCTTTCTATATTACCTCATACTTTCAGGAAAGTATGCGTGGCCCCAGTCACCTATTCCTGTTAGTGCATTATTACCGCCCAAAAGAGCTTTCTGCTTGATTCGCCAGGAATAAAAGAACTCGTGTAATTCGCGTGCATTACGAGTATTCAGCTGCGGTGTATACATTAGATATTTGATTAGTATAAACCGTAAAAATAAAGGGTCCGCTCATGCTTTCCTGAGGAACACCTCACGTTACGAGTTTTTTGGCTAAACAAATGGCAACCTGTTAAAAAGAATCCCACTGCTCTTACACTCTGTGAAAAAGGATGACCAACGAAGCTATGTGGGCCCCTTAATGGCGCACTGCACCTCCGCCACGCTTCGGCCCGGTATTAGTTTCATTATTAGTTTCATAATTTATTTATTAGTAAAAGTACAGATAATTACATGTGCGTAGTATACATAAGGAGGGCCCATAGTCCAAGACTGTATCGGGACCCCCGGTTAAAGACACTCATGATGTTATACAATGTTTAAAGCAGCAGTAGCACAGATGAGAGCTTAGAGTAATATCAAAACATGTTAATAGCATATGAGTAATAAGAACACTTGTTAACAGAATGATAATATAAAAAAAAGAAAACAAAATTATCAAGAAATGGACAATTTCAATATGTATTTATTATGAATGATTTTAATTCTCTTTTAATTGGTATAAATTTTTAGCATTTTTAATTATAGGTGGTAGAGTACTGCAAAGCGAGATCGAGAAAAATTCCGCAGTCTGTTTACCATAGTTAGTTCACACAGTTAGTTTACCATAGTTAGTTCACTCGTTAGTTGCACCATCTTCGGGGACTGCCCACGTATGGGGAGTTTTGTGTCTGCACACGGACCGGATCCAGGGGGAACTAGCCCTTAACAGCTTCGCTGTAGATATTTACGTAATTCATTAATGTATAATGACGACGACGAACGCGGGAGCACTGCCACGACCGTGTTCTTGCAGTAGCGCCGAGGGGCGCCAACGAGCGAGCTGTAGAATAAGACCACGACTTTGGAGCCCATCCTGATGGGGATGGTTTTGTGTTTACACACGAAAACAATCCTGCGGAAAGCACCCGTTAACAGCTTCACCGTAAAATGTTTCCGAGAGGCGTGGGGGAGCTCAATCTTGGAGGTCACAGCAGAGTCTCGCGTTCTCAGTCCAGCATCACTTCTTACGAGCTGTAATGAGAGCGTTTCTTGCTTTTCATTTAGCGAGAGAGCTCTACTCCTCGAGGTACAGTTTCTAAGGTCATTCTCGGCGCACGTTTGACCGTCAGCCGCCGGCGCGCGCGTGAAGGTGTGACGTCACGTCACGGTATCCGCTACGGAGAGGCATCACAGCTGCGCTCGCTCGAGTGGTTGGGCGACACCACATGACAATGCGAGAAGAACAGCTGCTTTGGCGGCACTCGTCCAAGGTAAATATACCTGGTAGGGAGCTTCCATAGAAGCCCATGCGTTCAAAACATAGCGGTTCATCGGGGTTCATGGGGCGCAGAGTCATCTTTATGCAGAGGGAGTACTTTCGGCGGAAGAAAAGAACAATGTGACGACATATCCGTTAAAAATAGAAGTGTCGTCATTTTGTTCTCATAGGCGTGAAACTTGTTTTGGTGTACTGCCATTAGAGCTGTATATTGAAACGCCCCGCCATTTGACTTGATGGGCGTTTCGAGCTTTCAGCGCTGAAAGCGATGCAAGAAAAGTTAAGCTGTACGGGTGTCGAAATCGCACCCCTAAACAGAACATACTTTCTTTGCAGGCCCACAAAAGCTTTAGGCGTAGAGTGCTGGTTCTATCGTTGGACGAGAAGCCTGTTGCCCTGAGCAGTTGCACGAAACAGTATTTATTGATAATGATAAATTACAATAAACTTTTTTTTACTCATCACGCATATATAAAAATTATTGATGAATTTTATTTTGCTTTAATGAATATTACTTTGTCTGGCTTTAATTAAAAAACGTTTTATTTCTTTCGCAATGTTTGTTCCCAACAAACATAGTGGAGCTTCAACGGCTGCTCCCATAACTACCCTTGCTGATGTCGGTGACAATTTGCTCTGACCGCTTTTCGCCCGAAGCTTCGCGACCTATATCGATCGACCTTGGCTTGCCGCTCAGTCTCGCAAAAGATGAAGCACACGGAGGTAGGACAGTGTCAACTCTTGGCCACAGACGTCAGGCTGAGCCGAGGCACCCTGCCAATATAGCTCACCGCGACGAAACACTGAAGAACTGTGCCTTAACCATGCTTAACAGAGCTTTCGCTTGTATAACTAGGTTAAGCCACCTTCAACTCCAGCCGCTTCTTTTTTAGTTTAGGCACCGAAAAGATATTTTGCGACGTTTTTCTGACGTCTCCACTGGTATATTATATATGACACTACGAACACAGACCTCTCCACTTCACCACTATAAGGAACTAGGCTTTTTACGCGGTCAAAAATTTTCCTTTTCGTGGCGTTAGAAAATGCCGTGATATCGACTTTTGCCGTCGCTGTTCTTTGTAGTTCGCGCATGTATATGAATAATGTAGGTGATGAACAAGAAAGAGAAGTTGCCATTCTCCATTTTGCATTTTACTTCTGATCTCTCGTCGTTATAGGGAGACGCCTACACTGCGGACTCGAGGAATAACGCAACTACGAAGATGACGTCCCGTAAGCGCTTGGCGTTTTGTGCACGATCTCCATGGGTACTGTTTGTCTCCCGGCGGTGACGATTGCATTCTGGTTTCTGTTCCTGCCGTCGCTTTTCGTAGGCGCGTTGCTCCGGGGGAGTTACGCAATAATAATAGAGGCGATACAAGGGAGGGTGTGCGCACCCATCGCCACGATGACCATTTAATCAAGACAGTAAATGTGTCCTCACCTTTGTTCAAAATTCTGTGTCTCCTTTGCGTCCTGTGCTAGCAGCTTCGCTGGTCGTTAACCTTCACAGAGCGGAATGATTTCACAATTTTTTCTTCAAACATCTGCACGAGAGCCAGTGTCTATGCAGAGGTATTTATAAAAGGGAACGAAAATCATCAAGGAGCGTTCTTTGCGGATGACCTTTGAAAATGTGATTGATAACGACCTGAAATTTCTGCGAAAGCCACTAGCGTTGATTCAACGCACCTGATTAGGCCTGTACTACAGTGTAGTACAATAGGTGAAATAGAATGAAATGTCGAGTGCACAAGCCTTTTTCCTCCTTACATTCCCTTCAACGCTTTTGACGTCTAAGATACGTTAACAAAAGCTTTTTTTTAAATATCACTCTCTCCTACAATATATTTAGGCCCCCCGGCAGACATCTCACTATAGATTTCCTTGCAGGTTGTATATTCTACAAACATGCACAAATTCATTCTGTTAGCATTCATCCCTGTAATCTTCGCCATAATGTTAACAGCAAAGGAAGCCAGGCCGAAAAATGGTTCTCAGGAGGAGCTAAGTATGACTTCTATTACTTTACTATTGTTGATGGCAATATTTTCGGGAGGCTAACGCTAACATTCTTTAGTTTTTCTCATGCACAAAGCAAGCCTACTATAACATAAACCCGTGTTCATGGCATTGTACTGAACAAACGCCTTCTCACGCTCGGCAACGTATTTTTGCAAAAGATAAATTATTCGGTACATTATAAGAACTCTTAGTATTGTGCGAATAACTTTTCCTTTCTTTTGCATTAAGGCTCGATGGCAGCAATTTTTTTCCTCCTTTAAGAACCATTGGAAGTAGAGCTTAACCTTGGCATATATGCCTGTGCTTATACTATGCTTTATTTCACTCGTTAGTGCACACTCCTGCGTTTTTCTTCTTCTCTTTCCTGCGTAGTTGCATCATAGAATATCGTAAGGACATTTCCACTACAATCTATAAGCTACAAATTGTTAGCACTTCTGAGTACAGAACTGCTGTTCACGCGTGTTGTGGCACTTTCTCCTACCGTACACCAAGAGATACCGCATGTCCAACGATGAGTAATGAAATGATAACACCCCATAAAAAATGCATTTTACTTTTGTTCAAACTGCATCACCCGCTTTAATCCGTTTCTTCACACGTTTCTTCACTTATGTATTGTAAGTGCTGTCTGAGAAGAACGAACCCTACCACGGTATTTAGTGCAGTCGTTTGGACCAGACTTAAAATACTTTATTACTTCCTGATGCAATCACCACTGCGGTATTTAGGGCTAAGTGCTTGCTAACATGCAAACAGCCAACTGTGTCGGCTATTTCTCTTTGGGTAGCAACGTGGAAACTGAAAGAAAGATTCCTGAGCCGTTACTATTGTTAGTTAAGAAGCTACTGGCGCCGGCCACCGAAAATGGAATAGCACAGCGGCTGAGAGGACGGAGTGCGTGCGTTCAGGAATGCTCAGAAAGATCCGAAATTTTCGTATTACAAATTCGAATAATCGCTGTTTCTGAAACTCAGTGATGAGAATGAAATGCGCTAATAATTTATATCAGTTCAGTTTTATGAGGAACGTTTGTTCAGCAAGTTATTCAGAGGTTTTGGTTGTAAGTGAAGGAGACTCGGAAAGATTACAGGGTAGAATGCCACCGAGACAGCTGGCGAGCAGGCGCTTGGGCAGAATATGCTTGCTATATTAGATTCGACACCCTTTGCCTGTCGGTGCTACTAGGCCACTCTCTGAAATTATCACCGTCGACTGTCGCATCGGCACCTCATCTAAGGTTTGCTTACGTTGCCATTGCTGCTTCTCTTGGCGCTCGTGTCCGTCCTGCTGTACTTTCAGCTGCTACGCACGCATTGGCTGGGAAAGGGCACCTATAGACTCGCCCTTTCTGTGGATCGCAAATCCTCTCCTTCGCAGCTGGAAAGTCAAAGCGATCATAAGCTGTGCCTCCCGCTTGGAGCACCATAAAATACGCAGACAAATAGACGATAGCAAACAGGAAGTGAGTGTCTCACATCAGCAACAAAATGCTCTATGGCTTTGTGCTTGACGTACGCACCTATTTGAGAGTAATCCACAGGCTACCCTGTCTACCGTGTTGTAAAACACGAACAGTTCATATATTTTGCTCCGTATGTTCGTAATGCCACAGTTTGATTGGGCAGGGCCTGGCATATAAACACACATACACTTTCACGCTCCCGCAGAAACGTGAACGAAGTGTTTTCTCTGACCATTTTCAAAGGTGTTATGTGAAGTATTGATCATGAAGACGCGGGTGAACCAAAGGGCCAGGTTTTCGTCGTTCAAAACACAATGAAGCAAACGCATAAGAAATCAAAGCAAAGTTGTGCGAAAATGTCTTTGATGCTTCATTAAAAAGTAGGAATGAGGTAAAGGGAAGCGATAGTGAACGAAACATTACATAGATCCTATTTACTCTGTGAATCGCCGTTACGCGAAACATTTTGCAGGCACTTGGCTATCTAGCATTGTTTGGTGTTCCGCAATGTGATACCAGTTGGACCAACGTGTTAATGTAAGCTGAGTAGTTCTGTCTGTGCGTTATTCGTGAGCGCACGTGTCTGTGACGACAGTAGCACGATGACGATCTCATTGAAGAGGATCGTATTGCGGCAACGGCCAGATTTCTAAGCCGGTCGTTCGACGCGAGCGAAAGAGAGGGCATTTGCTCGGTGCATAAGTAGAGGATGAGCTTAAGCTGGAGAAACATGAATTGTGATGTCATTAACGACTGCTGATCGGGTCTTGTAATCAAAAAAAGAAAAACAGCCCCAAGCACTCCGTACAGGTGGTTAACCAGCGAACGTGGTGCGGCCCTGGTGTTTATGACTGGGTTAATCCTGAGGGTTCATTATACGGTTGCTTGGCAGGCTCCCAAATCCTCGGTACGCAATTGCTGCTTGCGCTCGGCTACACGAATCTGTTGTTGTGTCCGGGCTGCAGAATCGGCACAGCGTCGACGAACTTGTTCCCGGTTCTGCTGGTGGCGTTGCTGAACGAAAGCTGCCCGCTCCTCAGCAGTACGTATGACACGTTGCCTACCCATTTCGGAGCTGACGAGAAATTCGTGCACGCGCGCTCGGCTGCGGTGGAGAGCAACGACGTGACTACCAGCGCAGCCAATCGCGTACCTCTCTTTTTCTTTCTATTACCGCATGCGTATGATGTTGGGCCTGAGGAACTTTCAGCATATAGGCAACAAACGGAATGTCGGACGAATCGGCTAGTCATATACAGCTTCGCTGTACTACGTAGCTCTGGAAATACAATGTGATGTATGTTATATACGACGAAGAATGAGGCGAAGAATGCTTCGAATTATTAAAGTACATATCGATGGTGGTTGAAGGCAAATCATCACTCTTGCGATTCTCCGATTTGAAGCTACGGCGACACCTGTTCTCAAGTTTCTAGGCGGAATACACAAAATGAGCTTACCAACAAATTTTGTCCTAAAATAAACTATAAAAAAGGCACATTCATAAAGCGAAGGCCGTTCATATGATCAGCCACCTTGCGATGCCCGCCAATGTAAAGACGAGCTGTTTAGTCGACAAAAGGCGTAGGTGTGACGGCAGCAGCGGTATTATATTCAGTACTTGCGGCAACAGCAAGCGTAGGTGGATGCACAAAACATACGCATCCATGGCAGCTACCTATCTAAGGAATAAATGTGTGTACGAAGGAAATCACATGTCACCATCGATACAAAACCACGTGGATTGCTCGAATGGGCTCGCTGCTGTGAAATAAAGCACACCTATAATAAGCGCACGGTGCACGTTGTATAATGTGCACGGTGGCGTAGAGGTAGAGCATCCGCCTCGCATGCAACAGGACCGTGGTTTGAATCCCGGTGCCGCGAAGTTTTCCACCGGATGAGAAAAATATCCGCGTGTTGATAAAATTGCATAAACAGGCCTGGAGTGCGGCCTGATCCCGGTGGCCAGAACCGGTAACGCACTCCCTCCCCAGAGCAGGATTGGCCACCCAGGTGCAGTACATGGCCACAGCCTCCTATATGAATACAACAATCAAACGATGATAAGGCCTCGCTTAGTAACTCAAGGGGCCCAATTGCAATGCATGCTCACTGACCTGGATTGGCAAAGCAGAAGAGTGGGTCTAAAAATTAATCTGCAGAAAACTAAAGTAATGTTTAACAGTCTCGGAAGGGAACAGCAATTTACAATAGGTAGCGAGGCACTGGAAGTGGCAGGGGAATACATTTACTTAGGGCAGGTAGTGACCGCGGATCCAGATCATGCGACGGAAATAATCAGAAGAATAAGAATGGGCCGGGGTGCATTTGGCGGGCATTCTGAGATCGTGAACAGCAGGATCCCATTATCCGTCAAGAGAAAAGTTTATGATAGCTGTGTACCAGTACTCGCCTACGGGGCAGAAACCTGGAGGCTTAAGAAAAGGGTTCTGCTGAAATTGAGGACGACGCAACGAGCCATGGAAAGACGAATGATAGGTGTAACGTTAAGGGATAAGAAAAGAGCAGATTGGGTGAGGCAACAAACGCGAGTTAATGACATCTTAGCTGAAATCAAGAAAAAGAAATGGGCATGGGCAGGATATTTAATGAGGAGGAAAGATAACCGATGGTCATTAAGGGTTACGGACTGGATTCCAAGGGAAGGGAAGCGTAGCAGGGGACGGCAGAAAGTTAGGAGGGCGGATGAGATTAAGAAGTTTGCAAGGTCAACATGGCCACATTTAGTACATGACCGGGGTGGTTGGGAAAAGTATGGGAGAGGCCTTTGCCCTGAAGTGGGCGTAACCAGGCTGATGAGGATGATGATGTTGATATGCCGTGTACGACGAACGACCTCAAGCCGTCTTTACCTAGCAACGCCGCAGCCGCGCTCCAACTGATGGCGCCACCGTCGACGCCGCTGCTGCCACCGCTCGCTCCACCAGATGTGCTCCACTGGGATAGAGGGAGAGGAGGCGTTGCCTCGATGGTGGGGGGCGGTATATATATATATATATATAAATGCGCTTCGCCTCAGTGTATTTCGTCGTTATGGAGAGCGCGAATGAGACCCATGAACGACAGAACGAAGCGAGGAAGAGACAACGCGATCCAGAGACGCCAGAAGAACGTGCCGCACGATTCGGGAAGCGTCGTAAAGAAGATGCGGCTGGAAGAAGTCGTGCCACGTCCCGGAATGACTCTTCAACTGCAGAAGAGACCGCTTTGAGTTCTCGAGAGCGTCGGAATGAGACACTGCGTAGGCGTTACCTAGTCGTTACCTAACCTAGGCGTTACCTGAACAGTGTGTCTTGTCGTGTCTATACAATAGAGCTAAACGAGACGCTTAACACCACAAGCGTAGCCATGCAGCTCTTGTTTTCGCAATTCAAGTAGGGTTAACCAGAGCTAAACCGCACGCAATTTTTATGAGATAACACTGGGCCAGTTTTAATGAAGTTGGTTGCATTTTAGGAAAAATGTTATATTCACGGTACTCTTTCTAGCGAAATTTTGCTTTAGGGTAGATATTTCTTTAAAACAAAATTTCGAGAATTGCTAAGCTTCAAGAAATACAAGAAAGAAGTTTATAAATTTGTAGGGCTGCACCAAGAACAGACATTGTAGTTTTGTGAACTTTATCCGGCAGATCATGCAAAGTGGAGTAATATGAGACATTATTTCATATTTTACGTGAATCTGTTACAATATTTACAAGGACTTTGCAAAAGTGCTATTCACGCAATAATGGTACATATAGGAGCCATTTATAGTACATAAATTTTGCGCGCTTTAGATGTAATATTAGATGAAATTGACAGAATTGCGATATGACTTTTCATTGCTCAATAGGAGTTGTAAACTTGATATATTTGTTAGTGAGAATTTATGATTTTAAAAAAGTTTTGTGATAAAAATGAAATAAATCAAAAATTGGCAACCAAGAGTTACTAGACTGTAAGTTTTTCTTTCAAATTCAACAAGCCGCATAAAATTTGATGCAGTGATTGACGAGTGAAACGATTTCTCCTTCCGCAAGTATTTAGATAAAATCCTTTATTATTCACGTTTTATTGCGACATGTCACAGATAGTCTAAACAGAAAGAAAAACGTCCCTTGAATTCGCAGGTCCATAGGTTCATATTGTCGCCAATCACGAGGCATGTAGAAATTGCCGACTTGGGTGCATCCAATGTACTTGTATACTGCATGACCATTTAACATGTAACGACAGGCACGGGTAGTAAACAACAAACCGACGGCAGTACTGTGCTTACGGAGACGGCAGTCAGGCGACACCCGCAGCTACAGAGCTGAACAAAGCGGTACAAACGCTGAACCAAGAACACGGGACATTCTTTTCACTAATGTTCCACTGTATTGTGGTCACATTTTGGCGCATTACCCAGTGAAACAGGATTGGATTGGATTGAAATGAGCTTTTGCGCAATCAATGGCTGCCAGTACTGACTTCTGAGTACGCGCACAGCATGGGCCGACGGCGCTGAGACAATCGCAAACCATGTTTTGGCCACTGCAGTCCTGAAGGTGCAGTTCTGTCGTGCCCTCTGCCACCACAATTACGACAGTAGCAAGTGGGAGCACTGCTTCAAACTGCAGATCTAAGGACACTCACTGTGTGTCTCTTAGCATAAGAAATGAAGTGAACGTATCAACAATGTGCCCTTAGCGGGGCATGGTGGTGGGGCGGAGTACAATGGTCGGCAGCCGTGAATTTCGTGGGTTTGGTGTTCTGTTATGAAACCTACATTATGCTTTATCTTTCCATGAAACAAACCAACAGGTTATCATGGTACTCTTGAGTGGCGTGTACTCTAAGAGGATTGTGACCTATTCATACAGGGAGGGGCATGTGTTTGTGTTTTCAAAACACAGAAAAAATAATTTTGCTGTTACAGCTACTCTCTGTTTATTCAAGCTTTGCAGAAGCATCGAATATGCTGTTCATGGTTGTTGATTTTTAAAGTTGGAACAGTTACATTCCTTGTTGTTCAGCAAGAAATTGCGAATAAAGCTACTGCCAAGCCAGTGATAGATCAAACTTGTTTCGGCACCTATCGGTAGCTGCGGAAGCATCTGTTTCAGGAGGGTGTAAAAAATTTGACGATGCAGTACAAATTGGTTTCAGTAATGTTTCGCAATGCATCCCATATGAAGTTTCCCTTTATGATCTCCAGAAACAATGGCATCAGTGTGTACACAGCCGAGGAGACAGACAACCTTGGCACATTACTCTCTGAGATCAATAAATGACTTTCTTGGGATCTCTGTCGGGAACAGTTCTGATCAAGCTTGTAGCACAAATGTCCAACACGAACTCGAGGTGAATTCTCTAGAAAGACCACAGAAAGGAATAGAATACCCTTTTTGTACAAGTGTCGTCAATAAAGCACAATATGCAACTGGATTGAAATATGCATTACCGAAACAATTAATTAAAGAGAACAATGTGTTACAGCCTTCCCAATTTCTTTCATATTTACTACCACATCCCAATATACTGGGCCGTTTGCGAAAACGAGAATATGATACATTTTTTTTATGTTGTTCCAGATTGTGACATCCGAAACAGCTCCGGTTGCCTCTACCCCCAGTGTAAGTTTGATGCATCTTCATTTATTCTGGCTATATAGAAGCAGTAACCGCACTCGCTAAGAGCAGTTCAAGCACGTCAGTATTGATTTAGCTTTTACTAGCCGCAGTGCATCATTTGAAACAAATGAACTAGGGGAGCCTACTGTACCAATGTAGGTTTCGTGAGGCATGTAGCACGTATAAGGAAATTAGGCTTTTTTATTTCTGCCAACAGATTTGTGGTTTTCTGAGGCCGCATGGTATAAGTTTAGCAATTTACGAAGCTAAAGGGTGCCCCTACACGATATGAAAGATGAATCTTCTGTTTCTTAAATCACCGCTAATAGAAACAACGAAATCTGCACCTGCCTCGTCTTAAAACAGGAAGTCTATGTGCGTCTAAAAATTGTTGGTCATCTTATTGTCGCGCAAATAATGTTTCTTCGTTTTGCCAGTGACTGAGTCACTGGTTCGTACCAGTTACAAATGTATCCCTCGGCGTAAAACTTGCTTGCCGCCATCATTGAGATTCTACTGCTGCTCGATTTTGTCAAGACAGGCACACCCAAAGGGTTCCTACTCGAGCACACCGCAACGGTCTTGGGCTTACGGGCAATCAATCAGATCGGCAAACCGACGGGCACGTGTAGCAGCGTCAGCAGAGACACGGTGCCCGACCGTGCCTTTACAATTAACGTCAGAGACGCACAATGGGTTTCCTTTGACGAAAACCTGGGAAGCGATCCAGACATAATCTGAGTAGCGCTGTCCACGACCAACATACGGAGGACAATAGGAATGACTAAATTAACTGACTGGCCTCGTCATTAACTCTAGAGAGCGCTGGAGGAGTCGGATACAGCCCCGACCAACATGCGAGAATGAACTTAATTTCTTCGACGAGCACACAGAGACAACACTAAAGACATTGAGCGTATAGCGGAGGCGCCGGTGATAGACTCTCACCGGGTCAGCCTAAGGGAAGAGAGGCGAAAACTGGCCAAGAGGTGGAAAAGAACATTTAAACACACACCTCAGACAACGCTTCGCTCTCTTGGCAGAGCAAGCCCAAGGCCACGCCAACGAGCTCGCTAAAAACGAGTTGGCGACGTTCTATGGAACCCTATCAAGAACTCTGGGGCGACCAGTACGTGGCGAATAGTACGAAGCATGCCAGACCCGATGAGCACGCGTACTGAGAATAACAAGAAGCTCCAAATTATAGCAGACAACTTCGAGGGTACAGACGAAGATCTAGTCCATGCTCTTCAGAAAAAGTACATAGGACTCTCACCTGCCACGGGATCGTCGTACGCGAGGAGACAATACGCGGGAGAGGAGAATCCTAAATTAAATGAAATAACGCAGGCGCAAGTGTATGAGACGGCCCCATCCGCAGTTAAAAACACAGCACCGCGCCCACACTCGATGACAAATGCAGTGATTCGAAACATGGATTCGGTAGCCCTAGCGAAAATAACAAAGATTTTCAATAGCGAGTGCTGGGCCAAGGAACACTTGCGCCAAGAGTGGAAATTGGCTAAAATAATCATGATGCCCAAACCAAAAAAACAATCTCTCGATTGATACACTATGGCTTGGTGTAGCTCACGTCCTGCCTAGATAAGCTCTTTGAAAGGGTTATTATCCATAGCAGATTGCAGGGATACCTGGAAGAGTGGAGCTGGTTCCCGGACTCCATGATAGGATTTCGCACGGGTTTGTCTTCCCAGGATGCGTTCCTCCTACTTGGACACGAAATTCTAACTAATATACCGTATCGCGATGAGAGGCTAGTCCTAGCACTAGACCTCAAAGGAGCCTTCGACAACGTTTCTCACGACTCAATATTGGATGAGCTCGAACTCGCGGGTTGTGGTGAGCTCACATACAATTACTTAAGAGCGTTACTTTCCAACCGCGAGGCGAGCATCAGTATTGGCCAAATCACTTCGGAATTATTTAAAATGCCTGACAAAGGAACACCTCAACGAGCTATATTATTTCCTCTTCTCTTCAACATGGCGATGTGTCGCCTTGAGCGCGATCTGGATCGGATACCCGAACTAGGTTACACGCTCTACGCGGACGACATCAAGCTGTGGACGAGCAGTGGTTCACTAGGGGATAGGAATATACGCTCCAAAGCACAGTATGAGCAGTGGAGAAATTTTCTACATGGAGAGGCCTGAAGTGCGCATCCGAAAAATCTGAGGTCATCCGGATAAGAGCGAAAGTCTACAAATCCAGAGGATCGATTAACATCGTGATTGAGGGCCAATCAGTCCGAGAGGTACCCACGATGCGAGTCCTGGGTTTGTGGCTTCAGAGCGACGGGAGAGTAGTACAGACACTCAAGACCCTCAAATCCACAGCCCACAACATAGCCCAAATGATACGTTGAGTGACGTACCGAAAAGTGGGAATGCCAGAAGACAATACCTTAAGGCTCGTACAGGTCTTAGTGGTTAGACGAATCACGTATGGCTTGCCCTAACAAATTCTGAAGAGGGAGGAGGAAAAGCAGGCTAACGCAATAATCCGAACCGCTTTCAAGGCTGCACTGGGCCTGCCTAAATGTACTTCAACGGAGCGCATGTTAGCTTTGGGAGTGCACAATACTTTCGACGAACTGAAGCAGGTCACCCTGATGCGACAGAGGGAGCGCCTCAGCTTCATAAAAACTGGTAGGGCATTATTGACCAGACTGAATATCCCAGCATACCCCATCTATCTCACAATACAGGCCGTACCTCTCCCTCCTTCGATGAGATGCAAAATTACAGTAGCCCCAATTCCAAAGAATATGCATCCCGAGTACAACAAAGAAAGGCGCAAAGCACGCGGACAACACATTCAATCAGTGTACTCTAACAACCATAGGTATAACACGTACTACACGGACGCTGTTGTGTATGCAGAGGCGACCGGGCAGCGCTACCAAAGCAGGTACGCCCTGGCAGTCGTGAATGCGATTAGCCAACAGCCAATTTCCGCGTCGGCCATGGCGGGATCCCCCACCTCGGCTGAAGCATTAGCAGTGGCGATCGCACTCACTCACGCGGAGCGTTCGCAAAGGGACTCGGTCGTGGTCACGGACTCCCAGGAGACATGTCGCATGTTTCTCAAGGGGCATGTGACTGCGGCCAGCCTCGGGATGATGCCCAAATCCTTCAACCACCATCATCGCCTACTCTGGTGCCAGGGCCACGCGGGGGTACAGGGGAACGAAAAGGCTAACGCGTTAGCTCGAGGGTTCACTAACCGAGCGACTACGTCCTCTTCTAACCCCAACCACCCACACTATCCCTCACAACATTCCACCAATTTAAATGCCAAAGACATCCTTGCTCATCAGCGCGGAGTCCGTAGAAAATACCCGCCGCCTCGCCCACAACTTAACAAGGAAGAGGCCGCCGATTGGCGTAAAATACAGACCGGGGTATTCCCCCATTTAAAATTGTTAAAGGCCGTGTGCCCCACTCGTTATAGGGCCAACTATCTTTGGTGCGGTGGGATACCTACCCTAATAGATATAACCTGGGAGTGCACTAAGCACCCTCATAGGCCAAATATCAGTAATACAATGGAGCAATGGGAGGCACAGCTCGCCCGCTCTGACCTGGCAGGCCAAAAGGCCTTAATTAGCCTGGTCAGGCCGGTAGGGCCCCGGACTGAGAGGCTCCGACCACCCCTCCTTCAAATCTTTTCCATTGCAATAATGGTCCTAGCTATCTATGTATATGTGCCCCTTATTTCATCCTGTAACCGTTCACGTGGCAACAACCACCATCGACTCCTAGCCCCGTACATTGCACCAACTTCTATGTCTTGCGCAATACCTTGGTGCAAACATTCGCCTACTAATTGTAATGCTAAGGATTTCCGTATGAAGCAAGGTACATATATATATATATATATATATATATATATATATATATATATATATATATATATATATATATATAGCTTACTGCATTGTCCGCATATCCGTACAGGCGGGAAGACGTGTAAAGTTCGTAAGTGCCATACACAGATCAATATTTGCATTAATATTAGCATGCGTGTTTTATTGCAGCCTGCAAAATCTGTCCACCGGATGCTGGGAATGGGACAAGGTTTGCCTTCTTCGATCGGGCACAAAATAAATGCGTCGAAGTAAGCAGCCACAGTTGCAACTACTTCGAATCGCTGAACGAGTGTCAATATTTCTGCTCTATTGATTTAAGTTCCTTCTATGTGTCAGATGAAGAATAAAAAGCGGTGAGTGAATACTTTCTTGTCATGTGTCACGTTTTTCTGAAGAACAGGTGTTATTACCCCTCAGGCCTTTTCCCTAAATGTTTTTGCCTCTAAATTCTCCCCAAAGTTTCCCAGCTTTGATTCCGCATATCTCAGAATATAAATATATGCCGCCATAGCATAACGAAGGTGAAGCGGTATCGTAAGACACCTAGACAATCCTCCGAACTCACAGCCGCATCGGCAACGTTAATTTAGATAACCGGGAAAGATTACCTCCGCATTTTGATTATTTTCGTCATACCTGTACCATAAAAAAATATGCCTATTCAAAGCATGTCTCGGAATTTATGGGAAGTGAAGCAGTCTTGAAGCGGTTAAACAGCAACTATAAACTTGATCATTTTGCTGGTGCGTCTTAGGCATGAAGAAACAGGCTGATGCCCTTGCTTCACAGTGTGACCCAAGCGGTGACCATCTCAAAGCAAGCTGGCGTCGGCACATGGGCGGTTGCGGCCGAGGCAATAAAGAGAATAACTTTTCGCCGTGTGGTTAGAGCATCGGGTTACTGTGCTGAGAGCTTAGGCTCGATGCCGCTATTGGACACGAAATCAATGCTTTTTTAAAGCATGCACTATTCGGGAAGATCTATTGAGTTGAGATCTTCCCGAATCTAAAGAGATCAGATTGAATTCGCGGAACTGTAAAACTGATAAACAAGGCAAAAAAGAAGGGATATACAAAATTATAACGTGGGAAAGACTGAAGAAAGCGTAAAGAATGACCGTAGCCTGAAATCAATGAGGAAACTTGGCATAGGAAAAACCAAGATGTATGCACAGAAATATAAGGAGGTAATATCATTAAGAATCTCGAAGGTCTAGTGACAGCAGCCGAAGAATTCTATAGTGACGTGTACAGTACCCAGAGGAGTGAGAATGCCTCTATTCGAAGCAGTAATGAACAGGATACAGATACTTTCCATTAACTAGCGATGCAGACAAAAGAGCCTCGCAATACATGAAAGGGGAAGAGCAGCAGGAGAAGATGGAATAACAAATAATTTATTCATAGAGGAAGCAGACATGCTTTCAACACTGGCGGCTCTGTATACGAAGTGCCTATTGACTGCAAGGGTCCCAGAAAACTGGAAGAACACAATAATTATACTAATCCACAATAAGCGAGACGTTAAAAAATTAAAGAAAATATAGGCCTATTACCTTACTCCCTGTGTTATATAAAATATTCACCAAGATAATTTGCAATGGAATAAGGGCAACACTGGACTTTAGCAAACCAAGGGAACGGGCTTGATTCAGGAAGGGATACTCCGCAATCGATCCCATCTATGTCATTATTCAGGTAGTCGAGGGATTCGCAGAGAACAATCAGGCTCTTTATATGGCTTTCAAAGATTATGAAAAGGCATTTGTTTCGGTAGAGACACCACCAGACATTGAAGCATTGCGTAATGAAGGAGTACAGACCGCCTGCGTGAATATCTCGGAAAATATCTACAGATATTCTACAGCTACCTTAATTTTGCACTAGAAAAGTAGGAAGATACCTATAAAGAAAGGAGCCTGACAGGCAGGCACAATCTTTCCAATGTGCATCCCTGCATGCTTGCAAGACGTATTCAAGCCATTAAACGCGGCCACAGCGGCCGCATTTCGTTGGGGGCGAAATGTGAAAACACCCGAGTATATAGATATAGGTGCATGTTAAAGAACCCCATGTGTTCGGTTTCTGACATTCTTCTATTCAGCAATACTGCATGCCAATTACAACAAATGATGGGGACCTTAACAGAGACAGTGCAAGAGTTCGGTGGAAGATTAGTAGACACAAACAAAGATAATGATGAATAGCCGGGCAAGGCAACAAGAGTTCAGGATCGCCAGTCAGCCTCTATTGTCTGTAAAGGAATAGGTTTATATACCTAGTTCAATCATTCACAGGGAACCCTGGCATGAGAATAAAATTCATAGAAAAATAAATATGAGCTGGATCGCATACGACAGACATTGTCAGTTGCTGACTGGAAGCTTAACATTATGAATGAAAATGAAGGTGTCCAACCAGTTCATTTTATCAGCGCTGACTTATGGGGCAGAGACTTGGAGACTAACAAGGAAGCTTGAGAACAAGTTAACAACCACGCAAAGAACGATGGAACCGAGAATGCTAGGCATAATGTTAAGAGACAGAAAGAGAGCGATTTAGTTCAGAGAGCAAACGGGCATAGCCGATATTCGAATTGACATTAAGAGAAACAAAATGGAGCTGGGCAAGTCATGTAATGTGCAGGTTAGACAACCGCGTGACCATTCAGAGAACAGAATGGGTACCAAGAGAAGGGAAGCGCAGTCGAGGACGGCAGAAGACTAGGTGGGGCGATAAAATTAGGAAATTCCCGGGTGCTAGTTAAAATCAGTTGGCGCGGGACAGGGGTAATTGGAGATCGCAGGGAGAGGCCTTCGTCCTGCATTGGACATAAAATGGGTTGACAATGAAAATTACGATGATTCGGGAAAACAGCAGCAGCACCCAGCAGCACCCAGCTGTCGCGGTCCGGAAGACCCGGAGGGTTCACGAAGAAAGCTGCAAATTAAAATGAAGTGAAAAATTTTTTGCTGCAAATGAGTAGCAGTGACGGTCGAAACATTTCTGAAGCAAAGAAGGAAGAGTACAACGTCCTAGTGCAGGACCACGTTAGAGGAGCGATGTTCACTTTTGTAAGCTGGCCATCCGAAATATTATTATCAATTCACCTGCTCACTGTTATTTGTTGAGCCTTGTGTATTACTGTCTTCTGTTTTACGCGCTAAGTGCTCTTCCGAGCACTCGAACTCAGACTTAGACCTCAACTGAAACGAGTCGAAACATTGAGTGCGCAATACAGTCGAACGCCTTTATAGTGATGTGCTTGGGACCTTCAAATTCTTGCATTAAAAGGGTCAGTTCGTTTTAAACGTCGCGCCACGTTCAGAAAAGTGAGAAACTTTATTTAATAGAAATTTGGAAAACTTTAATGAAATAGGTCGCTTTGTGTTGTGCACACAATTCTGGCGGATTGTACGACTTCAGCCGACCTAATTGCCCCGATCATTACGACGTCCTCTATCACCATACGCGAGAGTCCTGGCCCCTGAAGTTGCAGATCTTCGAATGCTGCTCCGCCTTCCACGTATTAGGAAAATTCTTCGACCGCTTACAGGCTCTTTTTCAGTGTTGGCTTCGTAGACATTCACGTCCTTTGCGCCATAGAGAGCTTTGGCGACGTTGTCGGTCGGTAGATAAGGTAAGTTTATCACATTGCCATTAACTGCAAATCAGTTGTCAGGCGCTGGATGCACTGTTGCGTTACAACAGGTAGCGTGCGAGTCGATGGATAGTTTTTGACATCGTCAAGCTCGGAGGGCGACGCTAGCGCAGCCGCTAGCGCTGGCTGAGGGCGCAGCTATGTGGCTTCGGTGGGGGGTTGGGAACGTGACGCTCTTTCCGAAGCAACAAATTTGCCGTATGGACGTCTGAATCTATTCGTCGTAGAGGAAAATTTGATGAAGTATTTGTTGCAGAGGCGTCCACAGTACACCTAAAGGAGAGGAATTCGGCCGGCATATAATCGATCCTTAGTTAACCAATAATTTCATTGTAGATGTGTCCATTGTACATGCTTTCGTTTGTAATAATAATAATTTTCACGAAAACACAGTATAATGCAAGGTCCGCCGCATCAAGTCGGGAAGTTGATATAAACCACGCAGAAACCACGCAATTTTAGCGCGATTTGTGAAATGCTTCGACTATGGACGCAATGCTAACACAAAATTTCCTGTGTAGTAACTACGATACTACAGACTGAAAAGTTATAGGAAACACTCGCTGGCTCCGTTATTCTGGCCAAGAATCTTGGCGTCTCTCCTAGTGTTTGACACGAACAGGAGCCCTAACGTAGGTTGCGCGCATTGCAACAGCGATGCGAAAGCATTCGGGCATAGCTCGTTTAGTATATATCAGCAGTACTAAATGGCAAATAGCGTCATAATTAAAGAAGAGTTCATGATCGACTACGGGCCAATCCGGATGACACTGCATTCGAAGTCAGTTGACTAGAATAGAACATGGTGTAGTGTGGTACATTTATTAGCCAAAGGCGCCTTATAATCACCAGGTGACAGCAAGCAGGAGCAGTGTATTGACAATTTGACTCAACGCTCCGCGCCCACATCCATGTTTTGTTTAGGTAATTAGGACTCTTTTTCGCTCCCGTATATTAGGGCTACGGAATCAGGGCCTGAATAATGGAATAATTTTTTTCACAGTTATTTTCCTTTATGTTTCGTGAATAGCCCGAACGGAGCATAGCCAGTGCTATAACAGGCGTCAGGCAGATCGTTAGCAGCTCATTATAGAAAAGGAATAGTATCGAGCTAAAAAACGCGTTGTGTAATAGGGGCTATGCTGTGATTTTACATATTGGTTTGAACATGAAACCGTTATAGATCAAGTGGTGTAGTGCATGTCCTTTGGGGTTCCCTGCGATGTACGCGACTACTGTAAAATTTGATAGAAATAAATACACGAATGAGACAACAAACATAAAAGAACACTTCTTGCGTATATTTTTAAAAACAGCTTTCTTCAAATTACCCCACTGTTGAAAAATCCACTCATGTGTACTGAATCTTTAGACGTACTTGTGACTTGTGTTCAGAGAACGCGCGATGCTGCTATTCCGATGCACAAGACACATTATAGTATAGTTTTAGCTGTTAGCGAAAATTCGCATTTACTTGCTGGACACTTATGTTCGGCGATGTCTACCCGGTGACTCTGTGTAAAAATAGAGTTCGGTATCAATACTGATTGACTGATCAATTAACAGCTGACCCAAAACTAAAAGAGCGAAGCTGCAGAACGTGTTAATGATGCAATAAGCTATATTTGTTTTGCTCTACACCGTGCAATGAAACATATAGAAAGAAATCTAACGCACTTGTACTTTGTTCAATGAGGCTAACGAACATCTTTGTTTTCTTACAGGAATATCTTCGCCGTTGATATGACGTATGCGTTGTTAACAAAGAAATTTTCACAGAAGAATGCTCTCCTTTGAAATGCACTGGTGGTGATTGGCATTTAGAAAAACAAAACACAACAGCATTTTGCAACTGGACTTTCATAGTTTTGTTCACTCCACGTCCATTTTACCCTAATTAAACAATGTTTACTGCACATGAAGTTTCAAGATTGATGCGTGACACCCTGTAGTATGGTACCAGAATGATACATCGTGGCAGTACAGCATCCCTGGCCGTGCGTAACAGCATTTACATTAACGACGGCTGAGTGCACTAGGCGACGAAAGTCATAGCCCCTGATATAATAGGTGTAATGCCTTGTTTTTCACATCTTTTCTTTGTCTTTTACTACACGCAAGGAATTTTTTTATTTAGCGATTCGGCACGAAATTGCTAAGTGTGATAAGGTCAATTGGGTAGTTTTTCTTTCGTTATTTTAGATATCTACAGAGGAATAGGCTATAAAAACATGTGTGGCCATTTGAAGTATATTGTAACGCAACGGAAGTAACGAAGCAATATGGTGAACAAGTGAACATAAAATCTGTTTACAAGTGAGGCAAGGATACAGAATGAGGTCTGTAAAAACTTGATGGGTCTTACTTCCCAAATGTTGTCCCTGATGATCACCGCTACTTCTTCGTAGGAAAGCAAGAAATCTTTTTTTCCCTTAAGATTTGCGTTCTCGGGAAATTTCAGATTTTTCCAACGCATAGTGACTTACTTACCAATGCTAGATGAATCGTTTACGTAGTTACATAGTGCTTCTCAAAAGCAGTACATCCATGCTATCAGAGACACCAAAGCACGATCCCATCTTAAAATTTAATCTCCAGGTTTCGTTCCCTTCATATTACCTGGTGGTTTGGTGTCTTTAGAAGGAAGCAAATTTAATAAGCCAGATTGCAAAAACGCGACAAACTCGGTAGACTTCTACGAGCAGCTCGCCGATGACTTATAGGTATTGAAACAACACAACAGTCAAGCAATAGAGTTGAAACATTTCCGCTATGCAGACTCTGCCACATCCTTCACTCTTTATGGGGCGCTTTTTTCCCCGGAAGTACAATATTTTGGTATCATACTCGAAGCTTTTCCTAATAACTGCTCTCGTCGAAGGCTTTTTTTTCTGAATTCGAATTCATCAAAGCCTTTACACGTGAAGTACAACACCCAAGGTTCCCACACTTAAGCTTTGGTGATCCGCGGTGAATACAAGCAGCGGAATTTGCATACTACAACACACTTGGTTACCTTAATAGCAGCTAAATATGCGTTTGCTTGGGCTCTGCCCCACAGGTGGCACCACTGACCCCGCCGTTCACGTTTACACCTCTGGTAGCCCGTAATTCCACAAGCGTTGCTTCACACAGCGAATACCCTACAAGCGCAAGCTCTTTATTATCACGTGGCGCCCACGCTACGCTAACGGGCAAGAAGGGAAAGGTTTAACCTACCGTGGTGGCGTAGTGGCTTTGGCTTCGCGTTGGTGAACCCAAGGCTTCAGTTTCCGATCCCGGCGGTGGCGGCTGCATGCAACATGCAAAATGGAAATGCAAAAACATCCATGTACCTTGCATTGTTTGCTGAAACCTCAGGTGGTCAAGATGAATCCGCAGTCTTCTACTACGGTGAACCTCTATATCATATAGTAGATTTGGTACGTAAAACCCCAGAATTTATTTTTTTATATAAGGCTTAAACTATAAATGGTGTATTGGGCGAACTTACAGAGAGGAAGAGTCGTGTGAAAAGTTGACAATGTGATCGAGATAACAGAGACCAACTGCCACCTCAGGCCCTTGAGAGTGTGAGCCTTCATTCTTTCAAATGAGGCAGGTGTATTACAGAGGCAAACTGCCGTCAAAGCTGTGGCAAAGTCACATTCACGAATTTTCGGCCCCCAGTATTCCATAGTCCGTACGCTGATCATCCTCTTGATGCCTGACGCATTTTTTATTCATTTTATTTCACCATACTGCATGTCAATTCTTAGGCTCAAGCAGGAGGGCTATTAGAACAATATATTTGAAAAGTGAGGAAGGTACACACCAGCAAGAACAAAAATCTCAGTCTTCTAGTCAAGTTAGAAAGAAAAATGACACAAATCCTGAAAATGATGAATGCACCAAGAAGGAAGTTTAAAACACAAAACGGCTGAAGTACAAATAGGCTAACAAATATGATAACGGGGAGAGTCAGTTATAGTCATACTACACCGAAACGTCAGGAGGTATGCACAAATAACCTTTCAGAGATGATAGAAGCCGTTTTTGTGCTATTTGCCCGAGCCAACGGGACTTGCTACACCAGACGGTAAGTAAAAGAGGAGGATTCGACACCTTAGAGGCAAACCACTGTGTCCTTTATGCGAGTGACAAGTTAATGCCCTTCTTGATTGGATAATTGGTCTGTTGACAGTCTACTCTGAAAGAAGTCGATTCATATTTTTTATGGACAAGCACAACTGGAGGAGCTCAGGAATTGTCCTATACAATGAATAAATTTTTGATGGCGAAAGAGCGCCATGCTAGTGTTAATGAGTTCGCAGTGGACTCATGGGTTCTGTGAAGTTAATGTGACGGGGTGTGAAGGAGCCTTGAAGGTTGATGTAAATTGCATAAAATCGACGTGTAATAAAATTATGGGAATGAATAGTGACGTGTACTATGAACATTAAAATGCGTTGTGAAAGAATGATGCAAAATACAAAATATGTGAGATGCTAAATTGGCTAGAGCACAGATACCTCACCCGAGCCCTTAAAACTCGAGAGCATAGAAGTATGTGCTATAGAAAGAAAACTATCATAGCGGCATCCTCTGGAAAGAGAATGCACTACGAATTTGATGGGCTTCTAACATGTAGCACAACATATTTCAAGAATGTGAGGGCTGCTTTGGTCTTAAAAAGCGGTTCTTCACCAAGAAACATTGCCGGATGTGGAGGGACGCAATATCAGTGTGCAAAAGAAAAATCTTTCCTCCTGTCTCTTTCCATTTCCCAACGCTCCAGGAAGACGCGGAGAACGGTCAGCCTGTCATCACACCTATCACAGGTTGAAGGCTCGGTACCAGTCAAGAGAAAGTTATGAGTGCCAATTGTGTGTCCTATTCCTAGTATAGTGAATAGGACAGCATTTGTTGATGTTTTCGTAGTTGGGTGCCAGAAACCTAACTTTGGCTTAATTACGTGAAGCTTAACTCATTTTAGCTTCCCACAAGCGTCGCCAGTGGCTTCGCAGTTTTGTTCGTAAGAAAGGCTTCGTGTCTGCGGCACGGACAGCAGCAGAAAGAATACCCTGCGATGCTCTTGATTTGGCGATCTCGCAGTGAAGCACATTAACCTTGATTCCTCTATGACCAGGAACCCAGGATATTACATGTCTATGTGATAAATAGATGTCGCAAAAGAGGGAGTAGAGGTCATTGAAGACAAGATTTGTATGCTTTTGTAAAGAAATGAACGCGTTTACAAGATTTAACGAGTCTGTGAATATAATTGCTCTGTCAAATTTTAATTGCTTTATATGTTTTACCGCAGGCAGTACTGCATTAGCTTCTGCAGTGAAGATACTTGTTAGTGCTAGAACACGTCAGATTCAGGAAAAGAGGGACCAACAGCAGCGTAAGATGTGCCAGCAAGGGATTTTGACGCGCCTGTGTAGTATTCGGAGCAGAAGTAGTACGTCGATTGAAGTTAGCGGAAATGCTAGCCATTTCGAGGTCAGGAGTGCGCTTTGTGACCTCTACAAAGGATACATCACAGTCTATTACCTGTCACTCCCATGGTGGTAACAGCTTAGCTGGAGGCATTACGCGATGTTCAAAAATTGGGACATCCATCTCTTCGTTAAGTTCTCTTACACGCAGTGACAAAGGAAATCTTGATCGTGACATCTTGACAAAGGAAATTGCAGTGGAATGACCGCGGTCTGACATCGAGAATTTCAGATTTTAGACACTTTGTCTTCGAAAACCGTTTTCCCTACCTCGTAATTTGCGAAGTGAACGTGCAGAATGTTATACGCATTTCTGGCTATGATTCATTCATGTCCTCTGCTTGTGATGATGTGAGCAAGGTAATAATATATAGTAGATGCGATCTAACATACGTGTGGTACCCAGTCCCGACCCACGACGACAACCAGTACGTTTGTTTAATTGTGAAAACGAATAAGCTTACGCTTAAAATCGTCGCTGTTTACATTGCTCCTTGGAGTGGCTTCGGCTCTAAAGTACTGCACGACGTGCTATCAGCGACACCCGGCCCTACGATTCTCACCGGAGCTTTTAATGCTCACCATCCGCTTTGGGGGAGTTTGAAGATGAACTCCTGGGGAAGGATACTAGCATCCTTTGCTACACAGCATGGCCTTTCCTGCCTCGACGATGGTTGTACGACACATTTACGCGGGCTTATATACAGCAGCTGCCTCGAATGGACCCTGGTTTCTCGGCGTCTTGAAACAAACGTGCAATGGTTTCCAGACATCGAATCTCATGGAAGCGACCATATTCCGGCGTACCTGAAGGTCAAGGAACTATCTAAATGCTCCTCCGCGACCCTCCGGCGAATTGACTGGTCGGCGTTTCGGTCGCACATGGAGGAAGTCTCTCAGCAAGGAAACCATTCAAGTATGGAACACGAAATTCAAAAAGCCATGCAAGAGGCTACGCGTGGTTTGCAGCCTTTCCCAAGATATTGAGCATTTAAAGCCGAACTGCAGCGACAGTTACACAAAGATACAGAACTGAAAGATACAGAACTAAATCCATCCATGATCTCAGATAGGCAAAGCGGATGCAAAAGAAGATTCGACGCCGCATTCATGCACTACAATCTCAAAGATGGAAACGTTTCTGTGAGTCGTTGGATAAAGGTCAGCGAATATCTGAGATATGAAGAACCGTGCGTGGACTACGCGTATCACCGCAACAGCGTGCTCCTTTCAAATCCCTCGATTTGCACCAAGGTCGCAGCCAAATTGACATAGCTGAAGAATTTTGCTGAAGGCTTGCCAGCTTGCCGCTCCAATGCGCATTTACACCATTTGCCATTCCTGTGCCACGGGATTGCCGCATGGATGTAACGTTTTCGGCGGAGCAGCTTGAAGTGGCACTGGTTACTTGCAGGTGCACTTCGTCACCTGGGTCCAATGGCGTTACCTATGCTGCGCTCGCCAACCTTGGGCGGAAAGCACGGCTCATGCTGCTAAGCCATTACCACGAGAGTTGGCGCAACGGTTTGGTTCCACGTGAATGAAAATGCAGCCGCTTGGTTCCACTTCTCAAACCTGGTAAATCACCGTTAGATTTGTCATCTTACCGCCCATCGCTCTGGCCAGTTGCATAGGGAAAATAATGGAAAGAATAATTTTTACGTGCGTGGAATGGTACCTGGAAAATTACAACGTGTACCAGATGCTATGGCTGGCTTCCGGCGTGGGCGCTCATCCATAGATAATGTCATCGATTTGGTCACGTTTGTTCAACATCAAAAACGTCTCAAATGACTAACTGTGGTATTCTTTTTTGACATAAAGGCGCCTATGATAATACATATACTTATGCCATTATAGAGGCTATGATTGAAGCATGAATCGGTGGTCGCACTTATCAGTGGCTGCGCAGTTATTTGACCGACAGGAATTTCTTCGTGATGACCAAAGATGGTGCCACGACTCGACACCAAACGTTCCGCTATTCGACGCTATTCAACCTAGTGCTCGTTGGCCTAGTCAGATGCTTGCCCTAAGCAGTTAAAGTATCAATCTATGAAGACGACACCTGCATTTGGGTGTCTGCTGTAACACGACTGCAGGTTCGAGCACGGCTACCTTAACAGCTACCTTAACATCACTGTACTTGTGAAAACAGAACTTAGAGCTTTCTTCACAGAAATGCTGCCTTGTTGCATTCACTCGGAAGGCAATGAAGCGTTACTCTGTCGGTGTCAATGGGCAAGCAGTTTCAAATACATGCAAACACCGCTTTTTTGGGGTAATTATCGACCGCGACCTATCAAGGAGCCCGCACATTTCATACCTAAGGAAGAGGTTAATGACAATAATACATG